>NC_034597.1:51721823-51738041 GCF_900095145.1 Mus pahari | reverse complement strand
TACTCTGTAGACCAGGCTAGCCTCGAACTCAGAAATCCGCCTGCCTCTGCCTCCCGAGTGCTGGGATTAAAGGCGTGCGCCACCACGCCTGGCTCCAAATATTTTTATCTGAGATTTGTTCTGCAAGTGTGGATCTAAGGAAGGCCAGCTGTGATCTCACCCACATATGCTTTGTAGATAAAGGTGTTCTTTATCTGTATCATGCCTTGAAAGTACTGGAGTTGAAGGGCTGGACATGGCTCAGTGGTACAGCCATGGGACCTGCAAGGCCCTGGTTTGGAACCTAGGCAGGGGTTGCGGCAGGGGAGACGACTGAAATTGCAGTTGCTTCTATTTGTATGGTGATGACAATGTTGTTAGAAATGTGTGGTCTTCTGAGGAAGACTGACGGGTCCAGTGTGGTACACTAGGAATCTACACAAAGTTGATGTGATGTTCTTTCTTAACTTAGAGTGATGGTAGACACACACACACACACACACACACACACACACACAAATGTAATTAAGTAATGAGAGATTATTCAAGTATGTTAGAAGGATTTTATAAAGCCATAAAAAGTCAATTCGCAGGAGGATTGTTGTCAATCTGAGGCCAATCTGAGCTATATAATTTGAGGAGGTCTGGGCTTCAGAGAGAGGCCTATCTCAGCAGGTAAAGACACTTGCAGTCAAGCCTGACAACCGAGTTCAATCCCTGGCAACCACACCGAAAAGGGAGAAAACAGACAAAAGTTGTACTCACCTCCAGGAAAGGTGTTTTTCTCTAGTTGGCTGTTATTGTAGCTAACCAA
This sequence comes from Mus pahari, assembly GCF_900095145.1. Lineage (NCBI taxonomy): Eukaryota > Metazoa > Chordata > Mammalia > Rodentia > Muridae > Mus > Mus pahari. The sequence goes on along the minus strand of NC_034597.1, from coordinate 51,737,248 downwards.
GCTCTTCACTCTCTTCTTATTAGTTCCTGTTATTACTAACAAGTAATGTTTTAACACTCTGTACTGATTAACTGAAGCTTTACTGACTTACTTAATTAGAGTGATCTAGGGATGGAACCCACATTTTAAGCAAGTGTCCCGCTGAATTACACTAAAGTACTTTTTAAAACCATAGCATGGCTGAGCTGATGGTCCAGCGGTTAAAAGCTCTGATTGCTTTTTCAGAAGACAGGAGTCTGGCTGTCAGCACTCACATCAGGGGCTCACAAATGCCTGTAACTCAGGAAAATCCCCTGACCTCCTCAGGAACTACACTCACATATAACCCTCTCCCACATATACGCATCATTAAGAAGGAGATATTTTTTAAATAAGGGGAAGGGTATGCAGCAAAGTCTGCCTTTAAATTCTCAGAACTCAGTCTTCGACCTCAGTCTTCTAAGTGCTGAGATCACCAGGGTGGCCTGCCATGCTCAGCCTAGATTGATTTCATGTATGTGAGATGTATATTACATACGTGTGTGTGTGTGTGTGTGTGTGTGTGTGTGTGTAAGTAGGAGGACTGTGAAGGCTAGGCATTGTAGCACATGGCTATCTATATCTTAGCAATTAGGACTCTGAGGCAAGACGATGTTAAATTTAAAGCCTGTCCAGGATACACAGTGAGTTCAAGGCTAGCCTAGGACAGAGAGAGAATATCTTGTGTATTGTACGGATGCATCCCCTGTCAATTTAAAATGCCTACGGCCCATGGCTTAGGCAGAAAATAGAGGTGGGACATCCAGAGAGAAAGGATTCTGGGATAGAGCCAGGGCGGGAAGAGTCACCAGGGAGATGTGATGAGATGGACGCATGGTACTGAGCACAGGTAAGCATCCACATGGCAGAATCTAGGTTTAAATAAATGGGTCATCTCTAGTTATATCTAGTCAGAGTGGAGCCCAGCATATGGCCAAGGTAAATATATGTCGAGTCTGAGTCTTAATTCTGGGAGCATGGGACTGGGAGGCAGAACCAGGCATAATTTCTACAATAGAAAACTTAAGAGTCAGGCGGTGGTGGTGCACGCCTTTGATCCCAGCACTTGGGAGGCAGAGGTAGGCAGATCCAGGACAGCCAGGGCTACACAGAGAAACCCTGTCTCGGAAAACCAAAAAAAAAAAAAAAAAAAAAAAAAAAAAAAAAAAAAAGAAAGAAAGAAAGAAAGAAAGAAAGAAAAGAAAAGAAAAGAAAAGAAAAGAAAACTTAGGGAGACACTCCAAGTGGAAATTAATTAATTAATTAATTAATTAAAGGGTTGGGAATGTTGGTCTGTGACAGAGCACTGCATAAGTAGCATGCTCAAGGCCTGGAACTTAGATAGGGTCGTTTCACTCTTTGGCTCACACTAGCCTTAAATTCCTTAAACTCATACCTTAGCCTCCTGAAAGGTCAATTGCAGGCTTGCACTACCACACCCAGCTGCCCACAGCATTTTACCAATGGACTTTTAGACACTGGTAAGTGCCAATGTAGTTATCAGCCTTCCTCAGTTATCACCAACACCACACCCAAGTTACAGAAGGCGGTTCTCAGGACTGCCCACATGGCTTTCCTTCACAGGCAGACTGTTACCTAACCAGACAGCACGGCACGCTGTGGCAAACTTGAGAAAAGAGACCATTTCACTAAGAGAGCCCAGATGCATCTTTCTTCTAAGACTTATTTATGCATACAGTGTTATGCCTGCCTATATGCCCTACATGACAGAAAAGGGCACATCTCATTATAGATGGTTGTGAGCCACCATGTGGTTGCTGGGAATTGTACTCAGGACCTCTGGAAGAGCAACCAGTGCTCTCAACCCCCGAGCCATCTCTCCTGCTCTGCACAGATGTCTCTTGAAAGAAAAAGAAAGAATGAAAGTGAGTTAGTTAGCTGGGTGCGGTCGTGCACAGTTATAATCCCAGCCCTTGAGAGGCAGAAACAGAAGGATCCCGAGGTTGAGATCAGCTTAGGTTCAAACAAAACCACGTCCAACAACAGCAACAACAGGAAAGAGAAAAGTGGAATAATAACATTCACATCTCTAGATCTTGAGAAAACTGCAGCCACAGACAGATACTGTTTTCTCTTTTCCTTGGTGACTGGGATGACAAACCTTAAGTATCTGCTCCAGTGAGCATGGATACCTCTTCCTCTGCAGATTTGACACGCTCAACCAGGGAGGAGGAAATTCACAGAGGATGAGTCATCGCAAGTATGTCTTAAGATTTTATCAACTGTTTCTCATCAACTTTTCTGGAGTATATAAAAACAAATCTTGTATTTAACTTTATGGAGAAAATACATACATATATACATACATATATACATATGTATACATATACATACATATATACATAAACACACACATATCACACACACACACATACATACATATATATATAAACATACACACATATACACAATGACTTAAACTAGGAGCTGCTGGGGGATATAGCTCAGTCAGTAAAGTTAACTTGGAAGCCTGAGTCAAGACTCGTAGAACCCATGTAAAGAATCCCCAGAGCTGCATGGCTGTAAGCTCGGGACTGAGCGAGGTGGACACAGGCAGGTCCCTGGGGCTGGCCAGCCAGCAAGTTTACACTACTTTGTAAACGGTCTCAGAAACCAACAAACAAAAACAAGGTAGAAGATTGCTGAATAATGAATGATTCTTGAGCTCTTGTATACACACACACACACACACACACACACACACACACACACACACAGGGGAAGGAGGGAGGGAGGGAGGGAGGGAGGGACATTCACACATTTCACACAGGACTGTAGACAAGCTTCCTGATTATCTGTTGCCCATCACACTCTGTTGCCTTCTCTCTCCAACTTTTCCACTAAAGAGACGCCATACCTAGACGTTAACCTCTAACTGTTCCTTAGAAGGCATTTAGATGGCCCAACCCTCCCACAAGAGCTGACACAACTCCACGTGTCTGCACTTTGTAACTGTCTCAGAAACCAACAAATGAAAACATATACACGCACACACACACACACACACACACACACACACATACACACACACACAATGACTTAAACTAGGGGCTACTGGAGGACAGTTCAGTCAGTAAAGTTCTTAACTTGGAAGCCTTGGGACCTGAGCCTGTGGAAGCCTTGGATTCCCCAGGGCAGGAGTTACAGACACTTGTAAACCATCATATGGTGCTGGGGATTGAACTCATATCCTCTAGAAAGGCAATGAGTGCTCTTAACCTTTAAGCCATCTCTTCGGCCCCAATCTTTTTAAAATTTGTTTTGGGCTTCTTCAGACAGGTCTCACTGTGTAGCTCAGGCTGGCATTGAACTTACTATTCTCCTGCCTCAGCCTCTTCAGTACTGGATTATTGGTGTCTGCTGTCATGTCTAGCCTCAAAAAGAACTCTTTAATGAAGTGGTCTGCTGATATCAGGTTTGCTGATATCAGTGTTCACACACTCTATTAATGAATGCAACTTTGATTAAACCAGTTGCATCTATTGGGGTAGTACCTGTACTCAATCCATAGGCTCAGAAAGCTGAGAACATTGCTGGTTTGCATGACAAACACTTCTGTGGTGTTCCCAATGGTCTCACATATATGAACACTTGGTCCCCCGAAGGCGGTATGGTTTAGAGACATGGTACAGCCTTGCTGGAGGAAGTACATCACCGGGAGGTGAACTTTGAGAGTTCATAGCCTTTCCACAGTTTCTGGTCACACACTCTATGTCGTGATATTGAAGGCCCAATTGCTATTGAAGGTATGTTCTTGCTGTCATGCCCCTCCTCTTCCTGCTATGATGGAACCATAGCCAAAATAAAAAGCTTTCTTCTGTAAGTTGCTGTTGGTCGTGTTATTTTATCCCAGAAACAAGAGTAATTAAAACAGAACCTGGTACCAAGAATGGGAGGATTATAAAGAACCTGAGCACGTTGACTTGGGGGTGTGGGATAAGAATATCGAAGACTTTGGACTAGAAAAGCATTGAATGCAGTAGGCAGAGCTTGGTGGTCTGTAGACCCTCATAGGAGGGCTGAGATCAAAGAGGATGTAGAGGCTCAGCTCAAGTGGTTTCAGAAAGCAGCAAGGACTTTAACAGCAGCTGAACTAGAGGCCTTTCATCTGTTATTTTGGCAACAACTATGGGCTGCATTCTACCCTTGTCCTAAGAACTTGCCTGAGGGTAAATTTAAAAGTAATGGACTAATTTATCTGCTGGAGAAAATTTCAAGACGACATAATGTAGAATCTGTGGTGTGGTTAGTACTACAAATGCATGTGCATTCTACAATGCAAAAGAGAAAGCATGACAGAAATATATAAAATGCAGTCTGGAGAGGGAAACACTGGTAAATTTAATGTTGTGAGCTAGGCTCACACTAAAAGAGAGACTGGGATTCTTATGGAGATTAGCTCCACCCAGGAGAGCCCTCAGGGAATGAAGGGAACCATACCCTCAAGGCAAGACTGCACAGTCTGAAAGTTACCAACATGAGACCTAAACTGTTTTCCTGTTCCTAACAATGAAGCAAAGCACCTGCAATGTGGCTTGAGGGGACCAGTCTCTATCCTAAGCAGACAGGAACCTGATGGTGCTGCCCACGTGTGCTGGATTCTGAGGCGTGGGGAATGCAAGTGTGAAGGGGGCTTCAGAGGACCACTGAAGCCAGGCTGTGTGTGGCAGGGAGTCTCTGGGGGAAGTAACTGAGAGGGAGGGAGGCTGTGAGAGGTCACTGTGTGAGGCTGTGATGGTGAAGCCTAGGTTGCTGTGGAGACCTCAAGATGTTGGCGATGCCAGACTATGAGACATCTATCACCCAAGGAGAGCTGCACGCAAGGGAGAGGATTCTGCCCAAGAGTACGAGCAGCAAAGTGAAGAGGCTAAGTCATCCTAAGCAGTCCAGGATTTCCCTCTATACCTCAAATCCTTCCTCCTAGAATGGACATTTGTCTTCAATAGGATTTCTATTGCTGTGATAAAACATGACCAAAAGCAACCTGAGGAGGAAAGGGTTTATTTCATCTTACAGTTTTTAGTCCATCATCCAGAGAAGTCATGGAAGAAACCTGGAAGAAGGAGCTGGCAGAGGCCATGGAGGGTGCTGCTTACTGGCTTGTTCCTTAGAGTTTGCTCAGCCTGCTTCCTCATACCATCTAGGACCTTCCCAGGGATGGCACTGCCTACAGTGACTCAGTCATCACTAACCAAGAAAATGCCTTACAGACTTGCCTGCAGGTGAATCTTATGGAGGCATTTTCTCAATTCCTCTTCCCAGCTATGTCTAGGTTTGTGTCGAGCTGGCAAAACTAACCAGCACAGAATGTACCCTCCTCTGAGCCACTATATGTTGAAACTACCTACTTTGCTTGTGTGTGTGTGTGGTGGTGGGGGTCACAGTGGTGGTGGCACATACCTTTAATCCCAATACTTGGAGGCAGGGGCAGTTGGATCTCTGTCTGGTCTACAGAGTAAGTTCCGGACAACCAAGGCTACCCAAAGAGCCCCTGTCTTGACAACAACAACGATGACAACAACAACAAACAACAACCCCCCCCCCAAACAAAACAAAACACTTGACTCTCAAAAGAGATTTGAACTTGGACTTTTAAACAGTGTTTAGACTAAAGGACTATAGGGCCAAATGCATTTTGCATTTGATATGATTGTAAGTCTACAGGGGCCAGGTAGTGGAATGTGGTGGTTAGAATGGACAGTGTTCGCTCATAGGCTCATGTTCTTGAAGACTTGGTGCCCAGTTGGTCATGCTATTTGAGAAGGAGGTGTAGTCTTGTTCAAGGAACTACAGCATGGGAGAGGCCTGAGTTAACTGCCTTGCCCCAGTTCCAATTCGCTCTACTTTAGTGTTTGAAGATCTGAGCTGTCAGCTTCCTGTTCCTGCTGCTATGGATGCTGCTTGCTGCCATGCTTGTCCCCAATCCCCAATCTCCCACATCTCACAGGCTGGACTCTTATCCCTCTAGAACAGTAAGCCATAACAAACTTCCATACATTGCTTATTTTATCATTGCATCATTAAAGTAACTAATATAACATCTTAGCATCTAGAAAGAAAGGTTCTCTAACTAGGCAGAGAAGTAGAAAATGGTCCAACAGGAGCCACAAGCCAGCAAGTGAGCGTGTTGGCAGCTTCTATAAGCTATGGACCACTAGGCATTTAAACCAGAGATGCTTTAGTGGCCATGGAGATCCAAAAGGCTATGCAAGTGAAGCAAGCACCTGTTAGGGGATAGTGGGTAGTTGCTATCTTGGGAAGGAAGGTCATGACCTGACCCATGAGGTCTCTGGTTATGCCTCCCTGATCTTGGGGTCCCTAACAATAAGAGGTCATTTGACTAATGAAGCAGAAAATCTGTGCATCAGCCATTGAGACAGGGAAACCCAGACTCCTGCATCCAGGGGGAGCAGGTCATCTTTGCACAGATACTCTAAGTCCTCTTGCTGGAGACAGGCTTCTATCATTTACCTCCACCCAGGACAGAGTCACTCTCAGTGGAAGGCTCGCTTTTTTAATTCTTTAAGAGAGAGTGAGCTTGCAAGCATGCATGCTCGAGAGCCAGTGGCTTGACTGGGTAGCTGGAGAAAGGAGGGGAGAGCAGAAGGTGACTGTGCCTTGGTGTGGGACCAAGGGTATGAATGACATATCAGAAGACCCTGAAAGCTTACAAAGTGAAACGCAAAAGATGCTGTTTAATAGCCATGTGGGCATGATGCTCGCGGTGCACACAGAGCCTCATCTTCTCTACTTATCTTGATGCATGGCTCAGTGGACTCAGGATGAATCAGAATGCCCATCAGGCCATGGCTGCAGAAAAGATGCTGAGTCTGAGCTAGACCACAGGGCCTGCCTTCACCGGGGTTAATGATGCGGTCGGTTCTCTGTAAGGACCAGATAGCTACTTGTGGAAAGCCGATTACAATGGACATTTTGATAACAGAAGTGGGCAATGATTCGTCCTCCCTGAAAAAGCCACTTGCGCTGGACACAGATTATTCATGCCCCTTCGCTGGCCTCACCGGAGGCTCCCAGATAGCCATGGCATTTCCCAGATGCCACCTAGAACTTCCCAGTGACTGGGTCACATCTAATACCACCTCAATGTAACTCAATTGACTAGGAAACCTGGGGACACACCCTGGTGCTGCCATGACACCCTGCAGGGGCACACGCTGTGAACCTGTGACTCATGACACCGGGGGATGCTAAGCCACAGCCGGAAACCATGGGTAAACATAGAAGCAGCTACTCTCTTACTCCACAGTACACTTGCAAAACATTTTCCTCCCAGAAGCACTGCTCTGGCAAAATGGAATTTCATCTCCAAGAGGAGTCTTTCCGTGGGATATCCCAGCTCTAGCCACAGAGTCAGACAAAGCCGGAGCTGGTCATTTCGAGCTCCTCTTGCTTCAGGGACATGAACGCCCGCGGGGACTGTGGGTGGCCTTTGTGGTCACTGATACTGAGGATACTCGGTAGGACTCATAGAGCAGCCTCATTCATATCCATCTTCTCTTTATGTGCCTTACTCCAAGCTACTATACATGCTTTGTTCCTTCACTCTCTCTGATTTTAATCTTTAATTTTTATTCATCTTTAGGATTTTCAGGCTAACCTGGAATTCATAGTGAGGCCCAAGCTAATTTGGCTAACTTGGCCTCCTGAGATTACAGACATGCACCACCACATAGGCCATCCTTCCCTTCCAAAGCAGGACCCACCACCTTAGACACCCTATGGCCTATTTGTGCCCACAGATGCTCAACACACACACACACACACACACACACACACACACACACAGACGTTTTGCTTTTCTTTTGTTTTTCAAGACAGGATTTCTCTGTGCTGTCCTGGAAGTCTCTCTGTAGACCAGGGTGTCCCCAAGCTCCAATCCACCTGCCTCTGCCTCCTGAGGGGTGGGATTAAAGGGGTGTCCTACCACATCCACCTCTGTTGTTATTGTTTTTAATTGGAGCACAAACCTGAACCCACCATTTTCCAACTGGCAGTGTTTCCGTATCATACTCAGAACCCCAGGTCCTCAGGACATGAGATGCCTTCCATTTAGCCACTATCACTGACCACAGTGCCCTCTTCTGTCCATGTCTCCTGAGCACAGTCACTCTGATCTCCTTGTTAACCTTGGTGGAACATCTGCTGCTGCTCCAGGGGACCTCACTCTTCCTCATCACTCAGGTTACTGCTCAGGGTCACTGCTGCCCCTTCCTGTCCTCCCCCCACTCCTCATTTTCTTGCGAGCACTAGTGACTTAGGGAATCCTACCAGGAAGCCACTCAAATGCTGGAGTGTATAGTACCCCCTCTGTATCCGAGGCCCCTTTGGATGACAAGCTCCTCTGTGGATATTCAAGCCCCTTTACTTAAAATAGTAGCCTTAGCACATAACATATACATTCTCCTGAAATCATCTCTAGATGACTCACAAAACTAGTACAGTGTAAATACCGTGTGCACATTTGTTCAAGTCTAGTGACTAGGTCATGAAAAGGGTGGTGCTTGAGCATGGAGCATGGAGCATGTGAGACCCTGGGTTCATGCTCAAGGGAGAGGAGCCTGGGCATGTTCATGGAAGATGTAACTCTTCTCAGTATTTCCAGTGGGTTAACTCTGTAAATGGTATAGGTATAGCAGTGTGGGGTGACATGGTTTGGTCATAAGCATCCACCACCTTGTTGTCTTCTCCTTCCTGATGCCCCTGTCCTAACAAATGGTTTTCTGCTAACCATTCCCCTCTCACAGAGCTTTAAGGGATGGAGGGGCTCTGTCCTGTTCACAGCAGATGCTCGCTACAGAGGGAGCCGGGGAAGACGAGCAAACAAGGGAGGACCCTTTCAGAACCAATCTGTTCCTGGCACCGCTGGGTGCTTTCGGGAGCAAGGTCTACCCTTCTCCTGTACTAACACTGACGGCAGGGGACTAAACACCCCGAACAAATATGGAGCCCACAGATTCCCAGCCCCTGACTCTGTCCCACCACCTACACCACGAACAGGCCACTGGGCTCAGCGGCTGGAGATTCCATCCCGGGATCCTGACTCTTGCAAGTATAACCGGAGAGCAGGGCAGGCTAGCCTTTCCCCTTCTCCTGGTGGTACCGTGCCCAACCTTCTGTGACTACCAGGAGCCATCGTAATGTCATCAATGTTTTCTATGGGAGCACCCAACACCTTCCTAATTCATCTCCCTTCTCCTCCCTCTGTGGTTTTTTTTAGATAAAGCTTCTCTGTATAACCCTGGCTGTCCTAGAACTAGCTCTACAGATCAGGCTGGCTATAAACTTAAAGATCTATCTAAGTGCTGGGGTTCAAGGTGTGTACCACCACGCCATCTTTTCTTTTCTTTTCTTTTCTTTCAATTCAGAGTCTCGTGTAACCCAAGTTAGCCCCACACTCGCTATGTACCCAAGGAGGACCTTGACCTTCTACTTTTCCTGCTTCCATCTCTCAAGTGCTGAGACTCCCGGCATGTTCCACTCTGCGCCATTTTACATTAGGGCCTGAGCTCAGGGCTTTGTGAGTGCTAGGCCAGTACCCCACCAAATGAATGCACCCCAACACCCCTTTTCTTAAACTAGTCAGTTTTGTTGTTTTCAAAGAACCCTAAGAAGTTTGTCTCTGTTTTTCTTTATAAATTAAAAAAAAAAAATCACATAAATCATGAGACAGGCTTCTTGGCTGTGTGTGGAGGCTGAAGAAAAACCTTCTCCCTTCCTCATAACCTAGTGTTTTCCATGCCTTTTGGTATCTGAGCACATGCAGGCATGAGAGACATCGGTAGAATTCGCTGAAGCACTTTTGATTGACCTGAACCCTCCCCCCCCCAATGCTGGTGACATCCTTGCTCCAGACCCCTAATTGTGACCTAGATGGAAACACAGTCTTTGCAGGTGGTGAGTTATGATGAGGGCCCATTTGCAGCAGGGTGAATGCCACAGAGTGTGCAGGTGGAGACAGGCTGCACGAGCCAGCCAGGGAGCCCTGAGGCTGGCAGAAGCCAAGAGAGGTCCAGCTCCCTATTCCTTCAGCCTCAAAGCAACAACAAACAAACAATACCGTCCACACCAGAACCTTAGGTCTCTAGCCTGGTCGATGGTTTACATTGGCACGGCTCTGCAGCAACTCAGTAGACATGCAGACTTGACAGAGTTTGAAATCCAGAGTAACCCAGATAACGACTTCCACACTGCCCTGGCCACAAGATGGTAAAAGTGCAGAATCCCCTGGTGCCTCAGGCGCTCTGGTCCCAGACGAAAGATTCCAGGAAGCCCCAAGACTCACCATTGGATGTTTTCATCTGCCGTCGCCGCCCCACTCGGTCCAATCCTATGGGGGTGCTCTGGGAGAAGGTGAAGGGCCGGAGGCGGGCAGACACAGCCTTGTAGGGTGGAACTTGGTGTGCAGGCACAGGAGGCCTGGCTGCTGGCTGTGAAAGGAAGTGAGAAGCTGTGAGAAGGTGCCAGGAAGTCTCAGCTCCTGCGAGCCACAAAACAGTTCTGTGTTCTCGCCCCGAAGCCACTGGCAGATGTGGAGTGTCATCTTCAAACCCCACCAGCAGCTGTACGCTGCACCAAGCTCTGTAGCAATAGGCTGTTCTAAAGTTCCAACAGGCAGCTTCAAAGCTGGCTCTGTCACACTTCTTCCTACTTGTGAGAGACATGCTGGTGGGGAACACGGAGAGAAAGAGAGGCCTCTGAGGGAGAGGAAGGCTGAGGCAGCAGCAGTGCTGTGAGCGACAGTTAGGAAAGTACGGTGACCACAGCAGCATCTGAGGATGCAAGGGCTGGACCACAGCACACAGGCGTGGTCACAGATCTCCAGGGATGGCTTTTATTTAAAAAGAACTTATTTAGGAGGCTAGAGAGATGGCTCAGCATTAAGAGCGCTGGCTGCTCTACCAGAGGATTTAATTCCTAGCATCTACATGGCAGCTCACAACTATCTGTAACTCCAGTCCCAGGGGATCGGACACCCTCACACTGACATACATATGAGCAAAACACCAATGCACATAATGCTAAAAACAAATAAATCATTAAAATTGTTTTTTTTTTAATTTTACATAGTTGTGTGTATATGAGAGAGAGAGAGAGAGAGAGACAGACAGACAGACAGACAGACAGACAGACAAACAGACACACACACACACACACACACACACACACACACGTATGAGTGGGCACCTGCAGAGGCCCAAAGAGGGTGTCTGATCCCCTGGTACTGCAGTTAAAGGTAGATGTGAGCTGTCTCACATGAGTGTTCTATAAGAGGAATGAGAACTGACTCCCCTACTAATGAGCCGTCTCCCCTCCTGTGCGTTTTAGGATGTATACTAGGGTCTCACTCTGTAGATCAGGCTGGCCTCAATTCCACAAGTTCTCTGCCTCAGCGTCCTGAATTCTAGATTTATAGGCACTAGCACCATGTCTGGACACAATACTATTTTGACGTTTAAAAACAAAGTGTGTTCCAAGCATCTCTGACTAGCCCTCAACTGTGTCTTGCATTTAGATACATTACAGTCTGCTTTAGTTTAGTTAGAAATATTTCCCAACAAGTGGAACACCTTAAAACAAAAGGATCTTAAAGACCTTGTCATATCTTTAACTTCAGCTTTGCTTGTGTCTTTTGCTTGGTTCTGAGGCATGGTCTCATAGCCCACAATGGTGTCCCTTGGTTGAACGAACTTGAATTCCTCATCCCCCCCTACTTCCCTCTCCCAAGAGCTGGGGTCACAGCTGTGTGACACCACACTGGCCTTATAACTTTATCTGAAGAATTCAAATCAACTGACTTAAGCAAGGGTTTTTGAGTGTTTGCTACAAGCAGGACATTGTGCTGAGCTTGGCAGGAAAAACTTTTAACACATAGCCCAAGCCCAGTATAGAATTTCTTTCTCCCCCCACCCTCCGAGAATTTTACAGGTAATTTAAGAAAGTACCTCGTAGGTTTTCAATATGAAACTGAGCATATAAGTTATTATATAAACTATTCCGTGACCGTATGAGCATGATCATGTGTTAGTTGGCACAGATAAGTGAAGAAGCTTGACTTTCACCAAGATAGAACCTTTACATGGATATTCCATAACCTTAAAGTGCTCACTATGCACTTAAGAAATCCTTGCCAAATGTGCTGGGGGCCAATGGTGTTTATGGTCAAACCTGCAAGCCAAAAGCAGAACAAGGGAAGGTGGTATTGCTTTATGTAGAGAGCTCACCCAGGATTTTCCAAGCCTAAGTCCGTTCTAGGCATGGTGGGTAATGAATCACTGGGAACAGACGTGGTTTTAGAAGACAGAGAAATTACTTCTTCTCCTAGCATGGTCCTCTGCTTTGTTTTGGGGAATGGATGGAAGGAACACAGGGCTTCCTGCATGAAAACAAATGCTATCACTGAGCTACATCCGCCTCTACCCCTGTCCCTTCCCTTTCATCTTTACTTTGTTCCTATATTTGCATTCTAACAACGGACCACTTAAGTCTTTCGAAAATCACTCCCCTCAGGAAGTAAACCAGACAAAGCCAGGCTAAGGTCCCCCGGCTCAGGTCTCGGGGCTTTTCAGACAAATGGCAAGTCTGTGCTGTGAGCTGAGGCTCCAGGAAAGGAGGATAGAAAGCAGATGATGAGAGAGCAGACTGTTAGTGTGGATCCAAGCAGGTTTCAAAGTCAGGAAGAAAAGGGGTGAGGAGGTATGTTCCCCCTCCAGAAGGAAAAGCAGTGTCCAGTTTAGTCTGCAGGGAGGACAGAGGCATGGAGCTGAGCGTCTCTGCTGGCCATGGTTGAAGAGACCAGCTCTTACTTGGACCAAGAGGTTCTCCACATCCTCTACCTGGGTGTTGCCATAGAAGCTGACCCCTCCAATCACAGATATAGGTCTCCTTCTCCTGCCTCCTCTGGAAGAGCCTGAGGGGGCGCATGGATCCTGGCTGGTGGTGGTCACACTCTCTGGATGCATCCTGTCCACGTGGTCCTCATCTGGAGGGTCTGCAGCAATGGCATCTTCAGGAATGGACAAGCTTCTGCCAGCCAGCTGGCCATAGTCAGACAGTGGTCGTGGCCGAGTGCGCCGCCCTGAGCCCCACCTCCTCCTGGAGATACGAGGCGCCTCATTCTGCTCCTCCTCCAGGGCTGAGCCCTGACGCCAGTCATCCTCAGTCACCGTGACCTTTGCAAATGAACAGGCTGAGTGAGCTCAGAGATCCAAGCAGGTGTGACAGTGGAGCAGATACCTGCTGTCCCCTCCCACTCTGCAGAGCCACAGACAGTGAGGACACAACCAACTGTGGATTAAACGAGCCGAACTCTACTCCAGACTGAATTTACTCTGCAGCTTAAGAGATCTTTGGGGGACCAGTGACGAGCTACAGTGAGACATTAAGAATGGCAGCAGGTCTACAATAATAAAATGAATATACGACTAACGTAGGTGTGTTCCCCAAATATGCTTCAGAGCAGGAGGTTAGCCACAGCAGCCAGAAGTGACCGTATAGTAAGTTAAATATGTAACAAGATCTACATCGTCTTTCAGTGTGGACGCTACTGACACTTAGAAGGTGCAATGAGATTATATCCAGGACTGAGAGGCTCAACATTTGAGGATCCCCACCACCACCACCACCACAGCCACAGTCTGATGGGAGTAGCTTGAGCTAGGTAGGGTTCCTGAACTATGAGACTACAAACACTGTGTAGGCTTGGACAAGTCAAGGCTAACCGTGGCTCTCAGACTGGATAAATTACACAATCCCGTAGTCTATGGCCCTCAGCTGAGCACGGTGGTCCATGCAGTGATCTCAGTGCTTGGGAGACAGAGACAAGAGCACAGTGGATTCAAGCCAGCCTGGGCTACCTACCTAAAGAAGACAAAGGTTCTGTGACTCTAAAAGCGGCAACACTTTTTTTGCTTAGAGGTCCCGGAATCAAAGCAAGCACTCCACCAAGTGTTACCGCCAAGCTAGACGCCCACCACTTCTAATTCTTCAAATAAGTTTTCCATCTTTAGTGGGAGGAAGGAGGCCAGGATTTCGCTATGAATCCCAGACTGGCTTTGAACTCTAACCTATTTCCCTGCCATTCCTGTGTAAGCAGTTGGGGGCCACCAGGCTCATATACCTTCTCAAAAGCAATCAGGAAAGCATGCAGTTTGGAATTGGGCAGACTTCCATACCCATCCCTGTGAGGGCCAGGGGCTGGCTGAGTAACCTCAGGCAAGTGACTGAAATGCCTGTTAGGATAGGAGGATAGGCCTCATCAAGTAAACTCAGTCATCACTCTACAAAGATAGCCACAGAGCAGCATCCTCAGAGCTTGCCCTGCCTGGAAATAGGTACCCGTCTACTTGACAGATCCCAAAATCTGGACTCAGGAAGGACTGGGCTGGTCCAGAGACTGGCAGTAGTTGTCAGCATCAGGCACAACAGCTACTCTGAGCCAAGTACCCAGCCCAATAGTGTGTGTGTGTGTGTATATGTGTGTACGCGCACACGTGCGTGTGTCTGTCTGTCTGTCTGTCTGTCTGTCTTGAGGCAATCTTCCTGCCCCAGACCCCCAAGTGCTGAGATTATAGGCAAGCTGTTACCATCTGGCTTGTCTCTATTCATTTAAAAACACGAATCAAACAGGGTATGAAGCCACAGGTTAGGGGAGGATGCTGGGATATGCTGAGTAGGCAGAAAAAGACTACACAGGAAGCCAGAGATGGCAGCAGCGCAGGCAGTGTGGGTGGCTGTCAAAGGCAGGTGGCCAAGGGATGACACAGTACTCCGAGGCAGTCTGGCCCCACTCTGTCCAGGGGAGAGTCTGGGCCAGGAGGAAGTTAAATGGTGGAGGCCCAGGAATAGAAACCTCGTGCCAGTAAAAACAGAGTCCTAAAATGAAGGCTTGTCTAATTTCCAGTCTGGCATGTTTGAGTGTTCACTAAGAGTTTAAGGCCGGTCTGAGTCACACAGTGAGACTCACAACTCAAGAGAAAAAGAGATATAGCATATGTGTATCAAATTAAAATTCTAAACCCCATAAATAAGTACAGCTCATCAGCCAACTAAACCTGTGCTAACATAGCGGCTGGAATGCTGGGAGTGGCCTTTTCTTGCTTTGTATGAAGGTGCACCAGTATATGTTCAAGAGTGCTGGCAGGAATCTGATATTACCATTCCTGTGGCCCGTCACCAGGTTTTCTATACGTAAGTGCTTGTCCTTCCTCATCTGCCTAGAACAGGTGATGTAATGGATCTATAACGTATCAGAGGTTGTCTCGCTACTGTCTGGATATAATAAAGAGCTGACACCCAAAAGCTTGGGCAGGAAGTAGGGAGCAGAACTGAGAGAGAGAGAGAGAGAGAGAGAGAGAGAGAGAGAGAGA
>NC_034597.1:51640190-51721818 GCF_900095145.1 Mus pahari | reverse complement strand
GGAGGAGGAGGAGGAAGAGGAGGAGGAGGAGGAAGAGGAGGAGGAGAGGAGAGAGAGGGGAGAGAGAGGAGGACGCAGGGCAAAGAAAAAGAAGTGGGAGATTCAAGAGCTGACATGGAAAAGAACAGACGTGTAGTGGAGCAGAGCAGAGAAGGGGATAGAGCTAGCCACATGGCAGGTTATAGGCTAGACAGTCAGGGTAAGTTAAATGAGCTAGCTGGGAGACTGCCCAAGCAAAAGGCCTAGGCTTTAAACTATAACAGAAGTCGCATCATATTGACTATACCACTGGCTTGTTCGAGAAAGTTTCGCTCTACTGGAATGAAGAGACACTCTAATCAGCCTCTTCATTCTGACCTGGCTGCAACAGTCTCCCTGATAAATCCCATGGTCCTCAGACCCCCCTCCCAGTCCTATTCTCTTACACTGCTGGGGAGGGGACAACCAGAGCCCTGGTTTTCCCGGGTTATTCTACCGGCCTATTTCTCGTAAAAGACTCATTCCCACTCAACTTCCTTCCCCCCTACTTCAGATCCTCACCACCCACCAGAGGGATTCTTCTGTGAACTCAGCACACACTCAGGAGGCGATATATATGTTTCTATCCTACCTAACATCACCATGGGAAAAAGAGAAAGATCATAAAGTTATTACTGTTTTCTGAATTTACGAAAATTGGATTATTATGGGGGGGGGGAACTGAAACAAATTACTAACTTGAATGGCACAGGCAACTCCAATACACAGTAAGCATAAATCTATTTATATAAGGTCATTTAAAAAGGGTCAGAGACAACTTGCTAGAAAAAACAGAAGTGCCCAGAACAAAACCAGAGGCATAGCGTGGTCTAACTACTCACAAACAGTTTTTTAAAAAGCCACAGTTTTTTGTTTTTTGTTTTTGTAATGGCTAGAAGCTGCTTTGTGCTTATGCAACACGCTGCTTGTATTTTCTTACTGATGCCAAAAATAAAGAAATATACCAGGAAGTGACCGGGGCTGGGCAAGGTAGGCACAGGTAAAGCAGCCCTGCCTGTGTTCCCTCTGTGCCTCTGTGTCAGCCACTCACTGTCTTAATACAGGCAGCAGAAGTGAAATCCACTGTAACTGGACTTCAATGCTTGCAGTTCCCCTGAAGATGCCAGAGGCGGTACCCTCTAAAGGGCACCAACATGGCTTAGGGGATCTCAACATCTAGTCATAGAACACCACGTGAAGTTGAAACACTCACTTTAGGAGACTCAGCAGAGAAGCCTGAGTTGAAGCTCACATTCAAATGCTGCTCCTCAGTCAAAAAGACGGGTCCTCTAAAAAGCCAACGGGGACCTGGCTACGGACGGACCCAGGCAAGCCAGGCAAGGACTCTCTCTGCTCCATTCCAAACTACATCTTTTTTTTTTTTTTTTTTTTTTTTTTTTTTTACAAAGTTTTTGTGCTTCTAAACTACTGTCCAGGTTCNAGAGAAGCCTGAGTTGAAGCTCACATTCAAATGCTGCTCCTCAGTCAAAAAGACGGGTCCTCTAAAAAGCCAACGGGGACCTGGCTACGGACGGAACCAGGCAAGCCCCGCAAGGACTCTCTCTGCTACTTTCCAAACTACATTTTTTTTTTTTTTTTTTTTTTTTTAATTTTCAGCAAAGTTTTTGTGCTTCTAAACTACTGTCCAGGTTCACTGCAAAGACTGTATAGATGAAAAGGCCCGTTCTTAGAACTTTAAACATACACTCCAGCAGGCATCCTTCCCCGCAGGCTGAGAACCTACCTGAGGTTTAGCCATGGGCAGGGGTGGCCCACAAACACACTGGAAGAACAGGCAGTTGACCACATCCATGAGTTCCTGAGTTGTTCAGGTCTCTTAAAAGCTGTGCTCAGGGCCCTAAGCAGCGATGCAGAGCTCTGCCTGGTCCAGTCCAGCAGGCTCAACTCACGTGTCCCCAAGTCCCTGAAGCTTGAACCATCAAGTCACACCCAAGTCATAAACCTTTGTAAACAGACCTTGCACCCTGGGGACAACCCTTTTAACTCTTGCTTTTCTGAACTCTTGTGAAGTGGCTTTCCTGGTCAGTGAGCAGTATTTTCTTCCTATACAGGATTTCTTTTTTTCAGCTTCAAAAAATGAAAGACTTACACAAACTAACACAAACTGCTTCCTTGAAACGTTTCTGTGAAAGGCATTTCTACGAATTATTAACTGGAGATTAAAAATAAAGGCTTAAAAGAACTTGGTATGATCGCATCTCTTCAGAGGCAGTAAGTATGTGTGCACAGGCTTAACTGGCAACTGCCCCCAGACAGACGGACTCCTAAGCACTCTGAGCATCTGCCCCTGTGCTCTGCAGAGTGATCACTTTCTAATGGGCTCACCCTGGATTACGTGGGTTCTAAACCAATGGCTGACTTGATACGCTAAGGAAAATTTGGATACAAACACAAAAGGAAGCAAGCTACTCATGGATGGAATAGGGACTGGTGTTGATTTATCTACCTGGACGTGGGGTTTTATGTAGGCCAAGTTAGCTTCAGTCTTGACCTGTAGCTGAGGGTGGGCTTGAACTTTGGGAATCTAGAGGATTACATAGGCAGGTGTTCTAACAACTGAGTTCTATTCCCAGACAAGGAGTGACACGTGAACAAGCCCTGACAAATGTCACATCTACCAGAAGCTGGAGAAAGTAGGGCCTTGCAGAGACTGGATTCTGACACACTGTGACTTTGAACTTGAGGCTTCCAGACTCATGGGATGGTAACCGTTATCACGATCAACACGCCGTTGGAAGCCAGCCTGAGCAACACGCATTGGTGTGCATTTATGGGAGTTTTACATATATGTCCTAGGCTATTAAATAAGAACTCTGAACATCCCAGAGGAATGACAGCTTTTCAGAGTTCAAAGCGAGTGGGACTTAGGACCCACCAGGTAGAGACAGGAAGGTGGACAGGACAAGGCTAACCTGGGCTACTCAGAATGACCTTCTCTCTCTCAAAAAACAAACAAACAAAAAACTAATCAATTGCCTGATATTGTCTGATAACCACAGCAGACATAGGCAGATGGACGGACATCCGTCACCCTGCCAGCCAGAGAGGAATCTCCATTCTGATCTTATCACAGGAAAAGCTTAGAAAGAAAAAAAAAATTGGCAACAAAAAACACATGCTAGAATATTTCTTAGCCAGCAGCTAGAATTTCCCTTAGAAAAGAATACAGAAATTGACTTTTCTCATTTTAGGATTTCAGTAAAGGCTTATTATGACTTTCTAGCCCCATATTAAACAAGCTGTCAAAACACTACATAGATGGTTCACATTAACATGATTATCTTATATATTCATTGCTGAGGGACTCACATGTGTTAGACAAAAGACTCAAATACTAGTCTCTCATAAATGTAGGATGGCTAACAGTAAGGGGATAATATTTGAAGTGTAAATAAATAAAATATCCAATAAAAGAAAAAAGGATAGTTAACAGTTTATTAATAATAGGTACCAGAAAACTTATTACTGCTACTCTTAACATTAATAGGATACACTGGGGAAAGATCATGGCTTTTGATCGGCCTTTAATTCTATCCCCCAGATTGGCAAGAAAAGACAGTAACTCCATTCAATGATTAAAACTACCTTTTAATTCTGTCTGTTTGCCTGCAAAGTAAAGAAGTATCTTAATTTAAAAAAAAAAAAAAATCCAAGGATGAATAATTAACTACTTCTTCGGCTGGGTCTAGTGCTCTGGGCCTGGAGTAGTCAAAAGTGGTCCCTGTGAGTCCAGAGGCTGAATCAAGAGCTTGTGGTCAGCCTGAGCAGCCTTGTGAAAACTCTTCCCTTCTCCCTCCAAAAAGGATAGCGTGATGTCAGGAGGATCAGGAGTCCAAGGACCCTGTCCCACAAAATGAAATGACCCCAATAATGAAAGACTATGGACACAGCTTGTCACCTCACTATGATTATTACACTGCTTCCGTGCACCAAATGAAACCATTTACTGGATAAGTAAGTGTCGTGGAGATGCGAAGGGGTGGGAATGAGCTCTGCTCTGGAGGGCAGCCGTGCGATTTTGTTCTCTCCTCTGCTGTGTTTTTCCTGAGGTTCTGTTTTAGGGGGATGAGGTCGCCCCTATGCTTTGCACTTAGCCTAGGATACAGGGACTCAAATGGTCATCCTCCTGCCTGTCTTCCCAAGTTCGGGGACTACAGGTGCTCACCACAGGCCTTGCCCCTGGAGTTTTCAAGATGCGAATCCTCTTCAATGACATTTCAGCTGACGCAAGCTAGCCTAGATCTAGCCAGGGGAGGCCTGACAAACGCGTGCACTTTTCCTCAGATTTCAGCTTTTAGAGAGAGAAAGGCTTAATTTTCTCCTCCCCCGAGACAGGGTCTCACATGTAGCTCAGGCTGGCCTGGAACTATGTAGCCCAGGCTGGCCTTCCATGAGCCTCTTGCCTGTGTCATCACGCCCAGAAGTGTTGCTAAGTTCACAGAGGTCCATCCTGTCAGACCCTAGGAGTCCATGAGAACGCTACGAAACCTAGGACCATAAAAAGATGGCCTTTGTGTGGAATAACGGGGAACGAGCTGCTCAGAGCGGATGGAAACAACTTTTGAAAAGACTGAGTTGGAAAATGACTCCACTATACAAATAAGGGGCCACTTCACAAGGACTCAAGGTCTGAATGTCTAATCATGTTTCTGCAAACAACCCTTTTCCTGTTTTCTTCCTTTTTCCTTCTTTGGGGGGTGGGGTGGGGTGGGGTTTGGTGGGGTGTAGAAGCCGAAGAGCAGAGTCTTCATGCATACACCAGGCTGCCCTCAAATATATCTTCTTGCCTCAGCCTGGGATGCTGGGGTTACAAGCCTGCGCAGCCAGGTTCAGTTCCCCATGAGCTGTCCTCTGAGCACAAGCATGCTATGGCACACATCAAACACCTTTGAAAAAAAAAAAAAACAACTACATCCAAGGTAGATGTGATAGCGTATACCAGGCATCCCAGCTGGCTCTCAGCAGCTGGGGCAGGAGGACCGTGAGGTGGCGGCTTTCTCCTAAGACAAAACACTGCAACCCAAGGGAGCTTGCCTGTGGGTGGAGCTCAGTGAAAGGCCTTGCTTAGCGTTCTCAGTGGCCTGGGCTCAATGTTCAGAACTGGGAGGAAAGAACCATGAGATTGTAATACTTCGGAAGGCGTGACTAGCAATGAGACAGGGCAGAGCAGGAACAGCTCTCTGCAATCATCTGTGGTGGCTAACAGCCTATGTCCTTTTTGATTGGGTGGCTAACAGCCTATGTCCTTTTTGATTGGGCTGGGGTAGTCAATAAAGCATTGTTTCTGGGTGTTTCTGTGAGGATGTTTCCAGTCAGCACGTGAGTCAATGGGTCTGGTAAAAAGATCCACCCTCACCACGTCTAGATACAGGTCAACTCCATCTATCCCACAGGGAGCCCAGGGATGTGGTACTCCTCACTGAGTAGGGCTATCAATCTCATATCTGACGCGGCCTCAGCTCATCAACCCAGGACTGACAGCAGCTTTCACACCTCTGCTCTGTTCTCAGGCCTTCAAACTTACACTGAAACGCATCAGTGGCCTGCTGGGTCTCCATCCTGCCATGGCAGATGGTGAGACTCCGCCCACCTCCATCCCTGAAGCAGCCATTCCAAATCCCTGCTGGTTCCACATCTCTCCAAAAGTCCAATACTTTTGCTTGTTTTATTTGCAAATTTGAATACATAGCTCAAGCTGGCCTTGAACTTACTGACATCCTCTTACTTCTGCCTCACTAGAGTGTGACCACAAATGCATAAACAAGATGTGATCTATCTGCTATTTAGCTAAAAAGGAATAAAGAACTGGAACACGAAACCTGCTATGACACATGTCAACACTGAGGACAATCTGCCACCGAAAAACATTGGTTTCAAAAAGACAACACATCACATGATTGCTCCCTTAGCCCACAGATTTACAAGAATCGCCAAATGTTCTCTAAAAAGCACAGCCCGGCTTGGTGGCCCATGCCTTTAATCCCTGCGTGAGGAAGGTAAAAGCTGGTGGATCTCTGTGAGTTTGAAGCCAACCTGATCTACAGGTCAAGTTCTAGGCTCAGGCTACCTGGTGAAGCCCTGGCTGAAAAACAAAACAAAACAAAAACAACAACAACACCAAAAAAAAAAAAAAGGAAGGAAGGAAGGAAACCTAAGAGGAACCCTACAGTAGCTGTGTTGGTCAGTGGCTAAGGCAATGAATTACAACCACACAGAGATCCGAAGGCAGGTGCCCCTTCTGGGCTGCGCGCATACACTGACTCTAAACAGGTCTGTGGGAAAGGTAATAGCCCTTAATCTTGAGCAGATTTTCTGGAGTCACTACATTTCTTCCTCCCCCCCTTTTCTTTTTGAAACATGGATTTTAAAAACATCTATTTGTTTATTTGTTTATTTATTTACTGTTTATACATCTGTGCATATACAGAAGTGCTTTGGCCAAAGAGTAGAGGTCAGAGGAATAGTGGAAATTGGTTCTCTCCTTCCACCATGAGGGTTCTGGGGGTTAGAACCCAGGATGTCAGACTCGATGACACGTGCCTACACCTATTGAACGTTCTCACCCGCCAGCCTGCCTGCCTACCTGCCTTTTTATGGGGTCTTATATAGTCCAGGCTGGTCTTGAACTCACTACGTAGCAACAGATCACCTCCCATGTGATGGAATTACGGGCATGCCCCTCTAGGCTTGGTTTATGGGCGCTGGGGGTTGAACCCAGAGCTTCATACACGCCCAGCTACACTTCTGTAGCTGTAACAGCAACTTCCTGGTTATAGGAATGGCTGTGTGACATAATGTCTAAGCCATCAAAACCTCAGGACTTGCCAGGTGCCTAAACCGTGCCAGGGTCTCCTGCACCTCCACTGACCAGCACAGAAGCAGCAGCCGCAGAAGCCCCTGGAGTCATTCACTCAAGCTGAAAACCGCCCGGATTTCCTGTCTCCTAGCTGGATGTCTCTATTGTTCTGAGTGTGTGTGTGTGTGTGTGTGTGTGTGTGTATGTGTGGTGGTGGGGGCACTCTATTGTAGCAGCAGTGTCCTTGTAGTGCCAAAGAAGTCCTTCCTTTCCCTTCCCATGCCACGAAGTTTGTGGCTTGTTTAATGGGTGGCATCCAAAGGCAAAGTGCTTCCCACGTGGCCCTGCGCACCACTGATCCTCTGCCCCAGAAACCCTCAGAATGACTCACTGCACAAAGACACGCTCAGGGACTCTGCGGTCCACGCCCTCCTCCCCTAAGTGCCTGCATGACCTCGTGACCTGTGGAATAGACTCAGGAAAGCCACAGCTCCTCTCCAAGACTGGACCAGTCAACCCTGACTTCACGGGACACCCACCCACCCCCGCTACACCTGCTCATTCTCTCCCTAAGCCCCTCAATGCCTACAGGGCGAGGTCCAAGTCCACAGCTCCAAGGCAGGCCCTTCCTAACCATATCCAGACCTATTGGCCAACCGTTTCTCCCGTCTCGACACCCGAACAGCTGCACGGAAGTTAGCTAGCCCCTCTGCAGTTCCCCCAAGCACAGCAGTTTAGTCACCTGGCATCGTCACAGGCAAGCAAGCCTCCGAGGGAAGTCGGCTCACCTTCACAGCAGCCTGTATGGAGGGACCGGTCAGCCTGGGCCAACCTCACAGCAGCCTGTGGAAGGGACTGGTCAGCCCCAGGTTAGAGCCTCACCCTGTAGCCCAGGCTGACCTCAAATTCAGTGGTCCTTCTAGCCTAGCTTTACAAGGGCCGCCATGGTAACAGCTGGCTCCTCGCCCTCATTTTGAGGATAGTGATGGCTCTGTAGTAAACAACCGGCACACAGCAGGCGTTCACAGCCAGGGTGTGTGGCCAGCTCTTCGATGTTCTTCTCCCTCAAGCTCCGTCTTTAGCTCCTGTCCACTGGCAGCCTCCCTTCTGCTCCCTTTCCTTCTAAGTGTCTTCTCCAGAGTGCTAAGTCTGGCTTGTCTCTCGTCCACACACGTTCCTGGCTCCTTGGTGTACACCACGGAACACAGATTCTCTGCACAGAGACCAGGAATGTGGTTGACCTGACACATAACTATTGTATCTTAACCTGGGTTGTTGTACATCAAACCAAATGAGGCAACTCCTTGTTCTTCGTAATATCATAGATCTACGTAACCTGTCTGGGCTATAACACCTCCCAGGACCACGCTTTCAGTCAAGTGTGGCCTGAGTTGAAGGTAAACTCAGAATTATCTTAAACCTCTCTCTGGTTCTCTTGTCTCTACCCCCGGTGGAGAGGGGTGAGAGGGCAGAACAGGTAAGACTACACTGAGTTTATACAGTCCTGGAGATCACACTCAGCACGGGTGGGGCGCACTCTTCCTCAGGACCTGTGAGCACAAGTGGTTGAGAACCACAGTTCCTCTTTATCCGTTCTCTGTGTCTTTTGTGGGACTTATTCCAAGCCAGATAATTCTCACATGCCTCTCAGTGCCACGTGTATGCTTTACTGGGCTTCACCCGACTTCAGTCTCTTGCACCTGGTAGATTCAAAACATACTGGGCTTGGTTCCACTCCCGTCAACAGAACACACCACTTTAAGGATACCCTGGGACTCAGCTCTTAAAAGGACTGGGGTGGTAGCAGCGGAGTGCTTGCTTTGTATGAACCGTTTGATCACTGGTATGACATAAACAGGTTCAGCGATCCACATCTGTCATCTCAGCACTTGGGAGGTGGATGCAGGAGGGTCAGAAGTTCAAGGTTTTATGGTGAGTTCAAGGGCAGCCAATGATGAATAAGACTGTCTTAAAGTTAATGTGAGATCAATCTAATTATTTGAAGAATTTCTCCACTTCTTGTAAAATTATAATGTAGTGTTACATACAAAAAGATTTGAGGGCTAGAGGTTGGAGAGATGGCTCAGTGGGTAAGAGCACCTGTTGCTCTTACAGAGGACCTCATTGAGATGCCTAGCCCCATATGGCAACTCACACCCATCTCTAGCCCCAGCTCCGGGAGAATGAACATTCTCTTCCGCTTCCTCTCATAACAGGTATATGCATGGCACACAAACAAGCATATATAGACAAAACACATCCTTAAAGTAGTAATTTTGAAAATGTTGCTAGATACACACAGTGTTTAACCTAAGTGTCCCTACTCTAGAGACAACTGAGACCCTAGAGGTTTAAGACTTCCTAGTTTGCCCAGATCCCTAACTGGGGTCTTCTGAGGAGCAGAGCCAGAGCCCCACCAAACTAGAAGCATTTGCAAAAGATTCACCACTGTGCCTGGGACAGGCTCACAGCTGGTGCTCATTACTTACAGCCAATGACTCTATACTGCAGACAGGTAGAAAGACAATATCCCTTTTGGAAATTCCGTATTAATGACTCCTGTACCTTTCTAGAAAATGAGGAACACTATTAACAGAAAAATTCCAAATAGCCTTTATTTTCCAAATGCAAGGATGGAACTCACGGCCTGGTGAGCGCTAGATAAGAACTCTACCAAAAAGTGGCAGCCCTGGGCCTTGAACTCTGTGTGTGTGCGGCTTTCTGAGATAGAACTTACTGTGTAGCTCAGGCTGGCCTTTAACTGGAAATCCCCCAGCCTCTGCATCTCAAGTGCTGGGGTTACAGATCTGCACGTGCACACTCAGCTTCTGAATAGCTTTTTAAAAGGAAAAAAAAATTTAGGGTCCTGCCCAACCCAGCACTGTGCTTTCCCAAGAATCACCACCAGGTGGCAGGACAAGGCCACGTTTTTGTAAATAACGGCAGCATTCCTCCTTTTCATAGTTCCCCGGGTAACACTATTAGTTAACCCTGGGTAAACTATTTTGTGTTCTGTTTTGCTTTGATACAGGGTTCCATATAGCCAAGCACGTATCTGATGATTACCTTAAACTTCTCATCCTCCTGTTTCTCCCCATCGAGACAGGGTTTATCCAGTCCCAAAGACCACACACAGCATGGCAAGGAAGCACTCTTCCGGCTTAGGAGCCTACCTTTAACAGGCAGAACCTGTGAGACTTATAAAGATCCTTTACTAGAGTAATGGAGCATCAAACATGGGGGCAGGGCAGAGTGTCTGCAGAGTGAATGTCTCACCAAGCCTCGTCTGGATGCCCCATGTCCTTTAAAGTTCAAGATTAAAGTTTAGTCTCCGGGGTGAAAGTATTAGGGGGTGCTGTGGAACTCTTTGGGGGACGCCAGTGAAAGGTCCTTAGCTCACCTGGGGGATGTCCTTGAGGGGGACCGTGTGACCTTACCTCCTCTGTCTCCGATCTTGAGATCTGATCTGTCACTCTGACACAGATTCGTGTCACAATGGGCTCCCCTTGTCAGAGGGTCAAACCAGCAGGACTGCCCAGTCTTTGAAATGAAACTCTGTGCTGAGACGGTCATGCTATGTAACGGAACAGTGCTGAGTTCAGTTCTCCTGCATCTCCCAGTCTTTGAGCTCACACGTGTGTACTGCCACACCCAGCCAGCGGCCTGGGCATTTTATGCTACAGATGCAAAACTGCCGGGGCATGCTCAGAACTGAGTTAAAACCTTTGGCCAATCCAAGTCAGCAACACTGGAACTGCTTCCCAGGCCTGCCCGTCTCCTGCAAAGGATCCACACTTCTTTAAGAATGCAGATGAGCACATCATCTTCAATACTAGAAAGCTCTGACAGACCGGGCCTCTGGCCCAGAGTCTGTAGCTGCATGTCTGCTGACTAGATACCCTGAAAGCTGGTTTGGATCTCCCTAAAGCACTCTGCGGCAATTCTACTCTCACAGTCCTTTCCGGAAGGCCCTGTGACCTAGATGTCTCTGGATAGCAAAGGTCAAAAATAGATATTTGCCAGCCACGGCAGTGTGGTACACGGCAATCACCCCGGCTCTCTGGAGTGTGACTTTGAGGGCAGCCTGGGCTACAGAGCATCATCTCAGTAAATTTCTAACAGCACATCCACAGGCTGCCCTGGCTTCTCTTTGCAAACCCAACTGTGCAATCGTTTCTCTGCCGGCCCTCTCCAGGGCTGAGTGGGAGGGAACTTTTGCTAAGGAGTGATTTCCTACTGCAAGCGCCAACTCACAGCTGTAACGCCGGCTAGAAACTTATGCAAAGAACATTAACAACCCGCACACGCGGCTACGCTTCCGCCTTTTAGCTATGTAAGGTGATATGACTGGATGTTCTTATAAAGTGAGACTCGCACAGTGGAGTAGCACTGTCTGGCTGCCTGACAGGATGTGAAAGGAGCTCTGACAGTTAATTGCCGACTTGATTCTTGAGCTGCTCGGAGCTCTGCCCCTAAAAATAAGTACAATGGCCATCGTTAAAACTTCTTGGGAGAAGCATCGTCCTGGGCGTGACAGGTAATGAGCGGCGCAGTTCTAATTCACTCCTGGAAATAAGACGACTCAAGAGACGCAATGTTCTCTAACACAAAGAACTGCATTTACAGGGCTCCGTCGGGAAGGAAGACAGCAACAATTTCAAATACACAGATGATACAGGGGTGATAAAATGCTTTCCAAATGTGAAAACTCTGAGAAACCCTAGTGGTCACATTAATCCCCAGGACTTAGCAGCACGTAGGAGATACTCATATAAACATCAAATAAACATCTTTTCCAGGAATGGTGTGGCAAACACTACATCAAGGAATATTTATTAGCAAATTCAATTTTTTAAGTGGGATAAAGATTACCATGTGGGATGGTGTGATTTGGTGCTGGAGGGCTAACCTGAAACCTTGCACGTGCCAAGTACACACCTGGCAGGGAGGCACATCCAGAACCAGGCAAGCTAAGCCAATGACTTCCATCTCCGCTAAAACGTAATACGACCAGTTTGGCACTGACAGAACCAGCAGTCTTTGGAAATCTCTGGGTGAATGGCAAAGCAAATACTAGACAAGCACTCCTCCCACACTGTCACCCACCAGAGGGCGGACCCGTACCTCTCCCTTCTTCTCTTCTGGATTGGTGGCGCCATCGAGATTCTCGGGAAAATAGCTGTCACTGCTTTCTCCCCCCACATCACCAGCGGTGGTGAGGACAGTATCCTGGAGGGACACAGGTCCCGGTTGCCTGTGCGAAGCATCCTCGGTCCGTTCTTCACTGTCCGCTGAACTGAGGGACAGCACACTCAGACTACTGGGGCACTTTGTACTCCCTGGGCTCTGGGGACTTTGGGGCTTGGGTGTGGTGGGTCTCAGAGGAGTGGGAAGCTGCACGGGGTCAAAGGGATGCTGGCTGCCAGTATGTGCCTCACTGGAGCCTTGGCTTAATCCTTCTGGGTCCGTGGGGATTGGTGAGGGACTGCTGGCACGAGTTCCATCATTTCCCAGTGGCTGAGCACTTTTAGTTTCCAGGGGGAATACTGCAGTATCCACATCTAAGTGGGGCTCCGGAGCTGCGTAGGGCGCAGCGGAGCATGGTGCAGGGATGCAGGGTGAGGACAAAGAGCCGCCACGCCTGGCATCTGACTCCACACTGCTGCTGGTACGGCGCGAGTAGTCGTCGTGTAGCTTGCTTCTTGGCGCATGTAGTGGGTTCGCATCCCCGGGACCGGGACCAGGGCTAGGGGCTGCACTCCTGGGGGCCTCCCTCTTCCAAGCTGCATCCTTGACATTGCTCACCAGTCTTAGGACTCTGTCGAAGTCCTTAGCCCGGATGGGGCTCCTCCAGCGTCTGGTTCTTCTCTCTGAGCCACCGGGCTTCTCGGGGTCTGTGAAGAAGCTGCTCAGGGTCCTGGGGGGAACCTGCCTGTCACCCTGCAGTTCCGTGAGATTGGATGCAGACTTGCGCTTGAAGGAGCTCTTCAGGACGCTCAAGCTGTCGATGCTCTTGCTTCTGCGCGGCAGAGGCACAGCCCTGCTGGGCTCAGGGTCGCGAACTTGGATCTCACACACGGCGGGCTCTGGCACTGGCTGGCGCCCCAGGTCCAGCAGGCTGATGCGGCCCAGGCCATAGGCCCTGCGGATGCTGCGCGAACGGTGTGTGCTCCTCTGGAAGGCGTCCTCCGTGTCCTCGGGGTCTGAACAGTCGGACCCAGCACCATCTCCTAGAGGGCCCAAGGATGTACACCTGCCCAGGCCCTTTCCCAGGACGGCAATGGTGCCATTGGGAGCAGCCCTTCCTGGGTCTCCTGCTGGCTCCTCCTTGGAAACGTCTGCCCCCTCCCGGTTCTGAATTCCTTGAAGGACAGAAGATTTTAGTCTTTTAAAAGAGCCCATTTTACGGAAGGAGGCCAGGGCATTCCACGTGGAGGAATTCCCCACAAGGACCACGGAGCGAGGCCTCTCAGTGTTCGAATTCATCCTCTTCCGACTACCAGAGAAGAGACGTACCAGCTTGGATGGGCTGAGCCTGGCTTCCCCGGCTTCGGGATCACTGCTGGGGCTGCCTTTGCAGCCTCCATTCTGACATGCTGAGGATGTCACCATTTTGGGGGCCTTCGGGTTGGAGGCTGAACAAGTGGCGGTGGCACCTTGTCCATGGCCATCCTGGGCTGTTGTCATGTTCTTGGGGTGGGCAGCCTGGTTCAAACCCCCATTCACGCCGGTAACTGGGGGTCCCAGTTCCAGACCTTCATCTCCAAGGACAGCAGCCTGGCTTTCACATCTGTGGCGTGCATCTGGATCCGTCGTCACAGCGACTGCCTGCAGCACAAAACAAAGCAGGCATTTAACTGTTGTCCCCAAGGAGGCGCCTCTATAGAGGCTGATCGTTCAAGCTAACAACTGCTAACAGAAGGAAATCCCGCAAGCCCCAGGACAAGGCTGGTTCATTAAGAATTGCTCTAAAATTTCCTTCTCATCAAAGCAAGAATGGAAGGCATGCAAATAATGTATTCCTAAAAGGAGAAACGAAAAAGACAGCTAGGGATGTACATCTGACACGACGGAGAAATCCTGAAACCCTGAGAAGACGCTGACATGCAAATGGTAAGACCTTATTCTTTGTGTGAACAGAAGGGATCTTTTATTATCAAAAATCAACCCCACCGTGACTTCCAAACATGCCTACTGAAACACCAGCCTGTATGAGCAAGGGCTCGGTTAGTGGACTCCTGGGAGTTCTGACAGAGGCCATGTGTCTAAGGAAAACTTGTGAGAGAACCTTATGGCATTACAGGGACTCAGGGCCCAATACGCCAAGCCAGAGAAGCTGGAGGAAAGGCTGTGTGCAGAAGACACCCAGAAAGTTCTACTTGTCCACAGAATGATGTGAGGGAAAACATGGGGCTGTTAGAAACTCAAGACATGGACATATGACTAAAATACCCTCTTCCCTCTGGTCCCTCACCCAAGCCTCTATACACTCCTGTGCCCATTCCGTGTCCATTCCTTCCGCCTTTGCCTAAGCCGCCTCCGCAGCACTACCAACCCCGCAAAAGTGTGTGAGAACACCACACCTTGAACCTTTCCCATCAGTCAGGTCTGTCGCAGCCTTTCTCAGCCTTCACAGGATGGCTCAAACATCATGGCCCTTCTATTTCCAATAAATAAATTAATAATTGAGCTTCAGATTGTGAGACCACAAAAGGCCATCGGTCAGACAGTACATCATTTCTAGGCTGTTGACTAAGGTCAAGGGTAGATAGAGGCTCTGGGCTGAGGCCTTTACAGCATCACTGAGCCTTCCCAGAAATCTGGGGCTATCAGAATGCATTCCAACAACTGCATGGCCATGCAGGCAGGTGAGGGCATTTGTCCCGTTGCTGGTCCCCTCTGAATGATGCATTAAACCAATGCCCCGAGAGACAGAGGCACTGCTGGGATCTGCATGCTGGGCACCTGACTCCAACTCCAGCACCTAATGACCTGTAGAAATCAAATCCCAACTTGGTTTCAGATACGAGTCAAGGCCTTTACCTCCTAGCACCAGCCAAGGCAGGAAGAGGAAACAGTAGAGAGAACCTGAGGTTCTATTTTATTTAGCTCACCGTTTTTCAAGCTGGATTTGATCTGTGTGAAGCGGCAGCCTGCTTTACCTGCTCCTGTGCACCGCTTTCTTTTCCCTTTGGCCCCTGTATCATGCCCAGTGAGGAAGGACTGTCAGGGAGAGCCAGGGGGAAACAGATAAAGGACTGATGCCACCCAGGATGCGGGAGTCTCTACTGACTTAGGCTGTCAGCACTTTACTAATAGGGAGACTGATGGCCTAACTGTGCCCTCTGCGGTGCACAAATCTAATGGAGAAGATGGTGTGTGAGAGGCATGGGGGTGGGGAAGGGCCGTGAATAAGCCACATGAGCTGAGTCTTGATTCTGCCTGAGAGGCGAAATGGGCCAACAGTTAGACTGCCTGTCTGTCCTCGGCATTGTGGGAGTGTGCTTACTTCCATACATCTCAGAGTCCTAAAATGAACCACAGAGTGAAGTGTCCAAGTCTGGTTCGCAGGCAAGAACTGACCCCAAGACCGAGTAGTAATAATAATCTTTCAAGGACTTGTGTCAGTCACACAGGGGACGGCAGGATTCCCGCCTTAGAGTGTGGCTGAAGTTAGTTATACCAGTAGAGGGCACCACGAGACTGGCTTTGTCTACTGCCTTTGTCCAGGACAAAAGTCTGCCTTAAGGGACCCTGGTGGCTCAAGGGCTAAGGAGAAGCATCAGCAGGGCAGTGGTGGTGCACGCCTTTAATCCCAGCACTTGGGAGGCAGAGGCAGGCGGATTTCCGAGTTCGAGGCCAGCCTGGTCTACAGAGTGAGTTCCAAGATAGCCAGGGCTATACGGAGAAACCCTGTCTCAAAAAACAAAAAACAAACAAACAAACGAAAATGCTGGGGCTATGCCTAGATGCTAAACTTACTACTGTCACACCATCTCCAGTAAGCCATCTTGTGCTTCATGCCCTCTATGAAATAAGAGGCAGCTATCAATCAACTCAGGATGCCATGATCCTCCAGAGTGTCCAAGAAGCAAGCCAGGCCCCTTGAGGGGTTCAGGATGGTGAGAGGACATTGGCATGAGGAAAGGGTAGCTGGGAACATGGTGAGCCTGGGAGGAGGTGAATGAAGGTGGCCAGTCTCAACTCTCAGCCAACAGCTTGGGGTAGGGGTGGGGGGCGGTCCTTAACAAACTGGGTACAGCAAGCAGAACCCCATTGGAGGGGTGGCCCAATGCAGAGAGCGCTGAGAATCATGGGAAATAGGGCAGGATGTCTACATACCCTGAGTATAAAACCTAATCATTCTTCAAGACCAATAGCAGGGGTCACTTCTCTACCACTGATGTAAGAAAATCCGTATGTGCTTCCATGGGGGTGGAACCTTCCCGAGTGCATTAACAACGCATAATGATATTGTGGGAATATGAGCAAATCTATGGGTTGTTAAGGTTTGAGAACCATGAGACTGAACACTTAAGCTTATTCAAGACTATTATCTTGATACAAGGTTGTATCGGTTTTCCTGAGTGTATCTTTGTTTAGGTGACAGATCATGACATACTTCTGTGTTTTTCTTTAACTGGTGTTTACATTTAGAGGTTTCACACATGCAAGACAAATATCTCCCACCACTGAGCTATATCGTGGCCCATTTTTCCAATGATACTGTGTCATTGTTATTTGTCTCATTACTTTTTTACTTTGAGACAGGGTCTCACTAACTTTGTATTTAAACAGCAATCCTCCTGCCTCAGCCACCCAAGTAGCACTCTAGGCACTGCTTGCCCCTATTTTTCTAGGTTGAAGATGCTTACATTTTTATTACACCGGTAAGGAATTACTTTAAAAACATTTAAATTTAGACCCAGACTCCATCTGAAAAGGTTTAGAAAACTAACGATTTACCGTCTGTCCAGGAGCCAAAGCAAGGCTGTTTACTGCTTTAGAGTGGAAAGTGAACATCACAGGAAGGAACAAAAGCTTTCCCAGAATCTCCGAGGAACACACCAAGTTGCATTATTTAGAGCCGATGCTTTGACCCCCATTAACTAACAAGGGTCACAATTCAATTACTGGCTTCATGGCAAGCCTTATAAATCATGGGACCCCTGCCAGAGATGCTTGTGAAGGGAACTACAAGAAAGAATTGGAGATGGGAATATTGTGAAATCCAGTTGCCCACAAGCTGGACTCCGGGGTGAATGAACTTCGCAGTGGAATGTTTCTCCCCACTGGTAATGAGAAATCTCTTAAAAAAACAAAAACAACAACAAAAAAAAAAAACCAGCTGTGACCAACTACTTTCAATTAGAACCAGAAATGTTAAAGGGGTAAAAGAACACATCAGCTTTACTGGGCTACAGACACCACCTCCGGAGCACATCCGATGCTCGTAGGAAAATCAGTGAGGCTGGGGACTGCCGTGCAATAGCCACTCATCCCCGTTCATCTCCATGGTTCTAGTTACATTCAGACAAATGACCCAAAAATCATTAAAAGGAATGTTCCAAAAGCAGGCAATTCATAGGTTTTTCTTTGCATCTTACATCATCCGTCCCTGTCCTGGCTAGGATATAAACTGTCATTCTGTCTGGCTTACCCACGCCACATACACTACATTCTCTCCTACTTACTGGTCATTCAGTACCCTATCTCAGAATCCTTGTCGGTGGCACTGCAGTGGTGAGTTCAAATAATCCTGGTTTCACTTAGTAAAAGCCACGAAGCACAAAGGGAGAGATGTCGGCAACTCAAACGATGAACACTACATTTTAGATTCAGCACAATCTGAGGTCGAAATCTGACTGATGCAGGGTGGGAATGTGCGACCGGTAGTTAGAATACAGTGAGTGGGCATGGAGTTTGTCCAGCACTGTCACCTATCAGCCAGAACCTAGAGACCATCTCAGCCCTTCTGCCCCTGGTCTCTGTGGCCACAAAGTCTCAGAGATCATCACTGCCTGGCTCACGAGACCTCCAGGGGTGTGGCGTGGCATACTACATTATCCCTAGCCTGAGGCGCCTTCCTTCTGGACAAGACTGCCCTGGCTCCCTCCCATCTTGTAGTCCCGATCACTCCTCATCCTCCAGCCTTCATTCTGTCACCAGAGTACTTCCTGATCTGCGAATGGAACTGTCACTGGAATGCCATGTCACTGGCCGCAGGTCTCCAGATCTCATGCCAGCCAGGCTCCATTCTGTTAGGCTCTGTGGTGCTTACTAAAACAAACAACCACGACGACGACAACGACGATGACAACGACGAAAACTGAGGGCCTTGTGCAATTGAGCCAAGCTCTCCATACCTGGGCTGCTCCTCTAGCCCACAGGCTGGCCCCACTGCAGGTCCTCTTCTGCTCTTGGATTCTCTCTCCTGCGGGTGTTGTCTCCACCGCAGGGGATCACAATTCCTAACTACCATGATTAAAGGCGTCTGATGGGTATGGTCAGTGGGAGCCAAGTGTGGTCGGGGATCTGAGAGTGGGAGAAAGGAGGCCCCAGTGCCTCTGTGCATGGCATCTGTCTCAGCGTTGGCTCTGTCCCCTTCCATCCCAGATTCTTTCAGGTTGTGGGTTCAAGTGACCGCTCCTCCTTTCCAGTGTAGGGGTCAGTTGCACATCTGCCAACTTGCCCAACTGAATACACATAATCCTGTCTTGGAGTCTCTTTGCAACACCTAGAGGCAGTTCTCTTTGCCTGTTCCATAGGCATGTACTTTGCCATGACTTCATTAATTCAAGGGAGGAGGTTCTTGAGTAACTCTTGCTCCCTCTCTAACACAGGAGGGAGTTCTCCCTTTCTCTCTGGTTCTCAGCACCTTATATGTAATTCAATTGGTCCTACTGCTTACCACCCTGCCCTGGCATTTTGCTGCTCCTCTGCTTTTTCCAGGTATCTCTAAAGACTTTGAAAAGTGCTTTAAAGGAAAAAACAATCAAGTCTGATTTCACTGTCCTCATCATCCACCAGGTGAATGACCGGCATTCTGAGGATGAGGATAACACTATTTGTTCCGCACACATCAGATATATCAATCTGAAGTCACATAGTTTTTCTATGGGAGCTGTACTATGCCCCCTAGGATGTTTCATACCAATAGTGGCTACCAGTGCTACTGGGACCAAGAAAGACTGCATCAGGTATAGAGGCTCAAGGTGATCCCACCACTTAAGAAGCTGATCCAGGAGGATCTTGAGTTTGGTGCCAGTCTAGGTTATATGACAAGTTCTAGGTCAGCCTAGCCTATATACGAGATGCTGTCTCAAAATACCAAGATAGATAAGATGGATGATAGATAGATATAGATATAAACGATTGACAGATAACAGATACCTAGATGGGTGATATAGATACACACACACACACACACACACACACACACAGGGAGGGGAGGGGAGGGGAGGGGAGGGGAGGGGACAGGAGAGACGAGATGAGACTATGAAAACTGTCTCAGAGAGGTAAGTATTGAAATTACTTAAATGTATTTTCAAACATGAAACTGAAGGCTATAGCATTTCGTGGTCCTAACTACGCTTTTATAAACAAAGATTTATAATTATAATTATAATAATAATTATTATTATAAATAAGTACACTGTAGCTATCTTCAGACAACAGCAGAAGAAGGTGTAAGATCTTATTATGGGTGGTTGTGAGCCACCAGGTGGTTGCTGGGATTTGAACTCAGGACCTTCAGAAGAGCAGTCAGTGCTCTTACCTGCTGAGCCATATCACCAGCCCGCCTAACTACATTTTAACTATGCTATAAACAGGTCTGTTTATGTTGTGACAGCAATTGCATGTTGTTCTACAAACGACTTTTAAAATGCTGATAATTACTAAGCTAGTAACAATATTCAGTCACTTTTTATTTTAAAGACAAGGCTTAACTGTGTATCACCCACTGCCCCTGAAACTCAGTGTGTAGTTTAAGCTGGCTTCAAACTCACAAGAATCCTTAGGCCTCAGCCCTCCCAAGTGCTGGAATTACAGATATGAGCTACCACACCCAGGCCTTTCATTTTAACTAGTAATTAATTTATTGATCAAAGTTAATGATTTGTATGCTGATTTTGTAAATGTGCAATTAATTCCTTTGCATGTCAAAGCACACCTCAGTGACGCAGGAACAGACTTAAGACCTTCTGCACCTCTTCCTGCAGGAAGCTGGGTGCAAATGCATGCATCGTATTTCAGCTTTTCACGGCTTTCCATTTCTTGGCAAGTAGTACGGGTGCCTATTCTGTGCCACCTGAATATCAAATTACTCAGCTTTTGTCAGCAAGCTGTGACGGCTGTGGGAACAAGGAGTCGTGCAGCTCAAACGCATGCAGATAAGTGCTAAAATTCTAAGTACCTCACAGCATCAAGTACACACCTTCACTTCAAACACACACAATCCATTCCAGTGTGGCATCCACAGAATGATGTGTGCTCCTGCCGGGCAGGCCTATGTGCCTCCTGAGAGGAGCCCTCACCTTCCTGTCACTTCAGTATTACTGCAGGGCACTGGTAAAGACAGGGGCCAGAAGCCAGCATTTTAGCACCCTGCATTCTGAGAACTGGTTGTATTCCAAATAAATAATCTATTTCCATATAAGAAAGATCATACTTATGGGAGGGTGTTGTCGTTTTTAAATTTCTGTTCATTCCTTATTAGAGTTTAGGCTATCCCATCTGATTATATCATAGCTATATAATACAGCTTTCACCTCATCCCAATTTACAATGTTGCTGCAGTCATATGCATATGAGTTTCGAATCCCAGGGGGCAGAGTGGTTTTACTCCCCAGACTCCCAGGACCCCCTCCTTGCCAGCCTCATTATGCACAAGCAGCTCAGGAGAGGGGGGCGGGGCTCCCCTGAGGATCTGGGACTCAGCAATATCCCATGTAAGGAGACAGGGGGTTTCCGAAGCCATGTACTGTGGCTTCATTTAAATATTCAATGACAGAAGCTAAATGTTTATGCATTAGAAGTGAAACGGGGTAACTGCATAAGATACAATAATTGTGTATTTGAAAAATACGTCAATTTCATACAAGCATGCTATGGTCCCAGGCTTTCCTTATCTAGGTTATGGAGATAAACTACATTCCTGGTGAAACTGGGATGAAAATGGGGATTTCAAAGGCGGGCTTTAAACCTAGAGAAAAATCTTCTTGCTGTCTCTGGAGTAGGGGTTCATGCAGGTGTGGCATGAGATACAGAAGCAGGTAGGTAATGCCCACTCAGGGACAGGGAAAAGCTCTCTCCCTTCCTTCCTTTACCTCATATGAACTCAGAGGCTCTAAGAGTCTTGAGAAAGTGCCATCTAACGTTGCCCAGTAGCTTGTCTAGATTACCCACAGTTCACCCTATCCTCCACTTGCCTCTGTGAAA
The DNA here is from genome assembly GCF_900095145.1 of Mus pahari. Taxonomy (NCBI): domain Eukaryota; kingdom Metazoa; phylum Chordata; class Mammalia; order Rodentia; family Muridae; genus Mus; species Mus pahari. Next base: position 51,700,541 of record NC_034597.1, on the reverse strand, counting down.
GCAGAAAAATCCTGAAGAGGCCACCAGCCAAGGCCACCTAAGGCTTGCACCAATGCCAAGACAGAAGTCACCATGGAGCCTATGTCTCTGCCTCCTGCACTCACCATTCAGAGCAATGAGAGCTTTTCCAGATGGGTGGCCTTAATCTTGGAGGCACTTGGAAGGTCACTGGACCAAAAGCAATGGCCTCTGCCTGCTGGAGGCAAACCGGTCAGATTCGGGCTGTGTGCCAGTGGACTCCCAGGCTCAGGCTGATGGTGCCGCTGACACAGAAATGCCCAAGAGGGACAGGAGAGCGTAGTGCCACAGTTCCACTGTTTACAGGGGCGTGCGCTGTGCTTCCCCAGCACTTGCACATTTCAGAGAGTCTTTGCTTTTTGTACTAACTATATCTCTGGCTTGTGAGATCAGCTTTCTGCTTGGTTTCCATCCAAGAGTCAAGGAAGTCCACGGTTCAGGGAAGGCAACAGCAGCGTGTTCTTCTACCGGAAAAGACAAGGGTCCAGAAGGGGCCCCGCCCCACCCTGCCCTGGGCAGCCAGGCAGCTCAGATCACCACATCAACACTACACTGTAGCCAAAACACTCTCTGTTGTCACACGAAGCTGGAGCTAACACACGGACCACGTCTTCTTGCAGAGCCCTTCACAACTCTTGGCACAGATCTTACTATTAGGCATTTGACAATAGCGTGCAATGACACCACCAATGACTGCAGCCAGTGGTAACGAGCTATCCCTATCCGACCCCCCTCCCCCGCCACAGGTATGTCTTGGTCTGGCAGAAATGGATCTAGAGTCACTTCATTAGAAGGGGAGGCTCTGGTCCCCCCTTATAAAGTTTCTGGCAGCCAACCAGTATGCCACATTCTCATTCTTTTGAGTCAAGGAGTGAATGGGGCCTGACCACAGGGAAACTGGGAAGGAGGGAATTGGAAGAAAACTCCATTAAGGGAAAGTTACAGGGAAGAAAACTACCACAGGGCCTGCCCCAGCACCTATTTCTTTCAGCAGCTCTGTGTTAAGAAAAGGGACTCGCAACACAATTCTTTGTCCCCATAAAGATGCATGGCCAGTAGCTTTCATGGGGGCCCCTGAGCAGCCAGCACATTCTATTGATGAGTTTGGTTGCAATATTGTAAGTTTACAGACAGCATTCAGGTGCTGGCCATGCAGAAATATCTCTGAAAAGGACCAAGACATCAGTTATGTGGGTCACTGTGGTTTCATGGTCCCTGTTAAGAGTTTTAACTATGAACTGTCCCTCAAAGGCTCATGTGTTTGGTGGCACTGTGTTGGGACAATGTGGAGCTTTGGGGACAGAGGTCACACAAGCAGAAATGGGTTATGGGAGCAGACCCTAAAGGTGATACCTGCTTCTTATTCTGGTCCAAGTCTTTTGCTTCTTGTCTACCTCTGTGATGTGATTAGCCGCCTCGTGCTTCCCCCAGAGACAGCAGCCATCCTACCATCATGGCTTCCTTACCATGAGGGATTTCTATCCCTTGAAACTGTGAACCAAAATAAATCTTCCCTCCCTCTCAGTGCTTCTGCCAGGTATCTGTCACAGCGACAGAAGGAGGAGCTAATAGACAGCCCCTTCAAATCTCACACTGCAACTTAACCAACACAGGAAGCATCTACGCCTTTGAGAATTGATCACTACACCCAGTGCTCCGCCCTCATAAGCAGACTAATGCACTATTGTAGAAGTAAGGTCATTACTGAGACTGTAAGCTTGGCTTCCTCTTGCTTTCTTCCATCTTTCCCTGTCTCTCACTACGTTAGGATGCAGCACAAAAGCCCTTGACTTAGACCTCCATTCTCTGGAATCTAGAGTCTAGCTGCTGCTCTTCCATCTTGGACTGCCAAGCCTCTGGGACTGAGGTAAATATACTTTTATCATTTATCATTTCCCAGCTTGTGCTGTTACAATGGCAGGTAGTGGGCCAAGGCGTGGACATGTCTTTAGTGGATACCTAGTCTTCCCTCTATGACCCAGGAAGAAGCTGTGAACAGGAAGGGCCAAAGAACATCCTTAGTCTCTGCACCTTCTAATAAACACAGCGTGGGCATGTTTCCATGCCTACTGGCCTGCTTCTGATTCCTTCCCCAGCATTCAGTCACTGTTAACCTGAGACACTCCACCTGCATTGCATTACCTGCGCCTCCCATCTTTGCCCCGTGACCGACACCCAAACAGCGCAGGGACCACACCTCTCTTCCCCAAGTGTTTTATTAGGTGAGACAGTGCTGGCTCCCAGCAGCTAGAAACATTCTGATGGACACCTAAGGAAACAGGAAATGCTTCGTTCCTCACTGGTCATGGAGCTCATTGGAAGCTGTGGTCGTTGTCGCAACCCAGCATTGAGAGGAAATCTCACAGGGAGAGTCCAAAGGTGGGGGGTAGTATATGTGTCATTTCTGCACCGAGGCACAGAAAACAAACAAACAAACATCGGGGTGGAAACTCTTGGTACTATTATGTCTGGAGGTGAGCAATTCCAATCCACATGAGGTAGTCAGAGAAACCGAAAGAATATCATGAGTTTGCAAATGTATTACACCAGATGCTCGCCCTTGAGGAGCCCCTATGTTTCTTGCTTACTTACCCCCCAAAAGGAAATGCTTAATTCTTTTTAAAAATTTAATCACATAAGGTGTGTGTGTGTGTGTGTGTGTGTGTGTGTGTGTGTGTGTGTGTGTGTGTGGTGTGTGACAATGAACACATGGCAGAGGCCAGAAGACAACTTGCATAAGACAGATCTCTCCTTCCACCATCTGAGTTCTAGGAATCAAACTCAGGTCATCCATCAGACCCGGCAGCCCGACCCTTTTCCCAGTGCGTCATCTCAATGCCCATCTATGAAAAGCCCACACCTATGTCTTACATTCGTGAGGCTCTCCTTCTCTTGACCCTTATACTTAAGCCTATACTGAAATATCTTTATTAACTACTGTGTTAAACCCAGCTTTGCTCCACTAAACTAAAAGAAGGGATGCAGATCTGCACCTGACTGTGAGATATGATGGGGGTGTCCTGGGTTACCCAAGAGCTTGCACATGCTCAACAAGAGCTGAGATATAAATATTAAAACATCTATTTAGAAGACAATTGCTCAGACTTTAAAATACCTCTTACCACAAGATGCTCATATTATCACCCCAATTGGACTTAAAAAAAATAAACAACTTACTAACGATGAATAGTTAATACCGATTCTAAACCTGGCAGGTCATAGAATCATCTATGAAACAAGCCCTGGGGGGGGTGCACACTTGTGAGGGTGATGTTAATCAGGTGAGAAGACGCCCCTCCTGAACAGGGGTTGCCACATTCCCTGGGCTGCTGACCTGAACTGCATAAAAAGGAGAGCGGCTGAGCACCAGCTCCCATCATTTTGTTAGGTTCCTGACTGCACTGCGACCAGCTGCCTCTGCTCCTGCCATCAGGTCTCCCCGCTTCCACAGCGGACTGTGAGCCAGAACAGCCTTTCTCCATCATGGAGTTGCTTCTGTCAGGGTATTTTATCAGACCCACAGGGAAGAAACTAAGACACGAATGGTAACAGGGCTAATCTACTGGTAACTGCTCACTAGTAATATACCAAAGTAAGAGAATAGTTACAGTTCAGTAAAAAGAGGAACCTGAAGTGACCAGCTTAAAGGAGACATTTTCAGTTGTTTGAAAAGACATAATAATAATCCTCCCCCCCATCCCGGCCCTGGGCTGGAGAGATGGCTCAGTGGTTAAGTGTTCTTCCAGAGGTCCTGAATTCAATTCCCAGCAACCACATGGTGGCTCACAACCATCTGCAATGGAATCTGATGCCCTCTTCTGGTGACTACATTAAACAAACAAACAAATAAATAAAAAGAATGCCCCCCATGGGCACTTGTTTGAATGCTTACAGAATGGCATTAGGAGGTGTGGCCATATTGGCGTGGGTGTGGCCTTGGAGGAACTGTCACCAGGAGTGGGCTTTGGGGTTTCAAGTGCTCAAACCAGAGTCAGTCACTACCCCCTTCTCTCATTCTCCCGTTCCCCCCACCCTACCCCCACCTGTGGATCTGGATATAGAACTCCTTTCTCCAGCACTATGTCTGCACACACGCTGGGGCATGCTTCCCACCATGATGACAAAATGGACAAAACCTTTGTGACTGTAAGACAATCAATTAATCGTTTTTTCTTTGTAATAGAGTTGCCATGGTCATGATGTCCCTTCACAGCAACGGAAACCTTAAGACAGCATCTTTGTCCCTGGCATTCCCTGGCTTCCCCTCTGATGGTTCTCAGCCCTTATGAGGTTTCCTAACACATGTGGCAACCTCCCCTAATTTCCCAGCCCAGGAGATCTGTCCTCAATGCTGCAGCAGATGCAAAACCACGAAAGCCCACACGCAGAGGTGAACCTGTATTGATTTGCCTGTGCTGTAGTGGGCTCCCGCACATGAAAAGGCCAGACTGCTGTGGTGTTAGCTCCTCTAACCTGCTGCCCCAGACCTGTGCATGCTCGCTCCAACTGGCTGTTCGTCAGTTCTCGTAACTAAAGGACAGAAGTCACACTCCAAGGACAATGATCCTAAGTAGCAACTTGAGCCCCTACCTGCCCATCCGACAAAAAGACAGTCTTTTCATTGGTTCAATTATCTGGCAAACTAGACAGGCACGGGTGTCGTATAGTGCAACCTATAGAGTCATGTTGAAATTTCATTTAAAAAGCAAAGACAGAGCCTGACATCATTTCTTCACACACACACACACACACACACACACACACACACACACACACAAATCTGTCAAAGTTGGTAGGCTCACTTCTTTTGCAAAAAACTCTTCAGGACTAGTGACATGGCAGTCTCTCTGCAAGTCTCCATGGTCCCTCTTAGACCAAGTATCCTGATGCAAGAGAACCTAGAGCTCGGCAATAACTGCCACCTCGGTTGCCCCTGGCGGTAAGTAGACAATAAGCAGCTCAGAGCCACAGGCAGTAAGGATGCCTGCAAAGACACCAAGACTGTAGTCATTCTAGCAAACAGCTTGGGGGTGGGGGTGGGGGTGGGGGTGGGGGTGGGGGTGGGGGTGAGAGGGATGCCTTCTCTGTTGAAGCAAGGTTCCTCTGATTTGCTTGTTTAGCAACAACAAACATCAAATGAGGAGTGAGTTGTTCATTTCCTTGTTCAGTCACACACCAAATGCTTGCTAGGTTCCTCATGACTGAGTGTAGGCCAAACACAGTGTGATACAAGGACAGTGGCCAGCATACCCATTCTAGCCACTTACAGGGTGTCTGGGGAAGGGTATGAGACTCAAACAGTGTGGGTAGTGTTAGGTCCTGAACAGCCTCCCTTAGAAGAGGCACCAGGTCAGCTGTCACAGCAAACAACTAGAAATTTCAACGGTCTGAAGCAGTGGCTCCAGGTAGGTAAGACAAGGTGGACTTAGAGCCCACTCTTAGACACTGAAGCACCCAGCAGTGGCTGGGCAGCACAGAAAATCTGCAGATCAAAAGCTGTCAGGCAGCAGCGGAGGCTGCCAAAGCTGCAGGGAGAGACAATGGTGGCATGGGCGTGTGACCAAGGCATAGCTGGAGGTAAGGAATGCCATCAACGTGGCCTGGTGGTGGACTGTGCGTGTGAAGGAGCTTGGCAGGAGACAGGAATGAATCTAGCAGTGGGCAAGGTCCAAAGGGGTAGCATGAAGACTCGCAGAGGCCATTGGGAAGCAAGTAAAGAAGGGTAGGGTTTTAAATATCCCAACTTGGAAGAAAACCTCAAGTCTTGGTGAGTATGGATCCCCGGCAAAGTGAAGGATAATGTCATGCATCCATTCATTACAAGAGATGCAGAGAAGGCCTTGGGTGGGATTCAACATCCAGGAGAAAACTTCAGTAAGTCTGGCATCCGAGAACATCGATCGCCAACATTGTAAAGGCCATGCATAACAAGCCATGAAGTCAACGGTTAATAGGGGTCCCACAAGCTACCCCTCTGAGACTAGGAACAAGGCGAGGGTGCCTATGTTCCACAATGCCACCATAATAATCAAAGTCCAACCTAAAGTAGTTAGGGAAGCAACAAGAATCGAGGAATCAGCCAGGCGTGGCAGTTCATGCTTACACTCTCAACACTTGGCGGTGGGGGAGGGGAGAGCAAGAGGATCAGGAGTTCAGGGTTATCCTTGGCTACACAGTCAACCTGGGTCATTGGAGAACCTGTCTCAAGAATCGAACGGAGGGAGGGAGGGAGGGAGGGAGGGAGGAAGGAAGGAAGGAAGGAAGGTAGGTAGGTAGGTTGGTTGATTCAGAAAAGAACTGATACTGCCCCGACTTGCAAATGGGATGTAGAGGAAACTCTGTGCAGAGACTATAGCCAAAACTGTTAGACTGAATCAACACTGCTACAAGGCTGCAGTATACAAAACACCACATGAAAACCAATAGCCTTTCTATCTGCTCACAGTGAATTATCTGTAAAGAAATCAAGAAAATAATCCTATTGGCAAGAGCAGTTTTAAAAATTAAACATCATAGAAACATATAGTTAAAATGTTTGTATTACTCAACATGACCGATAAAATTCCACACAATCTCTACAATAGAAATGGGGGAAGATTTGAAAATTCATATGCGACCATAAAAGGCTCCCAACAGGCAAAGCTATTTTTGACATCAGACTACCTGACTTCAAATTATTATTATTCAACTATCACAATTAAAACATCATGATACTGACATAGAAATGAATATAGAGAGAGCAACACAACAGGACAGGGAGCTGTCTTAGCTTCTTTTCCTGTTGCCATAGTAAAACATTCTAGTCACTAGCAACCTATGGTAGAGAAGGTTTAGTTTAGCTCCTAGTTTAAGGTACAGTCTATCATGGAGGGGAAGCCAAGGCCGGAGCTTACGGCAGCTGGTCACATCACATCCACAATCAGAAACACATAAACAATCTGGTGTAGCAGCCAGGGAACCATCTCACTCACAATTAAGATAGGCTATCCCACACCAAGGAATGCAATCAAGACAATCTCCCACAAGTATGCTTCCAGGCCCAGCTTCCAGGCGAGTCTAGATTCTACCAAGTTTACAATGAATGCGAGCCATCACTGGATCCATTCATCCTTGACGAGGTACCAAGAATGGGGAATGGACGGTGTCATTTATTAAAATGGTTTTGCAATACTGCACATTGCACACCATACAATGAAGCTGGATCCTACAGAGTACACTAACTCATCTCAAGATCCATTATAGACTTCCAACGTAAGGACTGAGCATGGTGGTAGATGTCCTGGATCCCTGCACTTGGGAAGCAGAGGCAGGTAGATATCTGGGAGTTCAGGACCAGCCCGTTCTACATAGCGAATTCCAGGACAAAAAGAGAAGCTACACAATGAGACCCCGCCTCAAAAAAAAGAAAACAAAATACTTCAGTATAAAACTGGAATCACAGCCAGGTATGGTGCACACCTGTAATCCCAGCATCTGGAAGATGGTGCAGGAGGATTCTGAACACACAGAACACACAGTGAGGCTCCGCTTCAGAAAAGAGAAAGGAAGAAAACACATCTATATGGAGTTCAACTCAGTGGCAAGAATAAGCCCCCAAGTCAATCCAGATGAGAATGGGAAATACCCAGGCTGACAGTTTTCTCTCCCTTGGTTGCTTTGGTGGTGGTGCTCTCTTGAGATAGAGCCCAGCCTTGAACTCATCATCCTACTTCAGTTTCCCCAGCCCTGAGATACAAGTGTGCTTGACCACATCAGACTCATAGCTCCTTAAAGCTCAGATAAACATAGGGTCAGTGAGGTGGCTCGGTGTATAAATGCACCTTCAGTCAAGACTGCTAACCTGGGTTCAGTTTCCAGGACCCACATGGTGGAGGGGGGTGGGGCGGGTGGCTTAGCTCCGATCGAGTGCCAGGAGTGCAGAGGGGCTGGAAGAGAGGACCTCTATGGGAGACTTAGGCGAGGCTCTGTATGACGAAACACGTGCCCCCTCCCCCCAACACACACATGATCCTTGATGAAGGAGACAGTCCTTGCTTGTCCCAACTGTTTATTCATAGCTGATGAAGATGCACACAACTTATCAGGGTGAACCAGAGATTAAATACCTTCTGCAGGAAGGGATGCCTCAGAAGGGATGCTCTTTGGCTAAGCACTCAGAACCCCTTGATACCTCATTAGCATGGAGAACTCTAGGCTCTATGCTACATGACAGGTTGTCATGGCCCTCTTAGTGGGGTGTCATGGTCATGTGCTCCAGGACAGGAACCTGTTTAGGAGCTGGTCTGAACTCCTGCCATTTCAACTCTTGAGTTTTATCAGGATTCGAACTTTGCTATTACTGTATCGGTCCTTCTGTCTGGTGGCACGGCCCACTGCCCCTCACTCTGCACTTTCCAGGCAGCTGATTAAAGCTACATAGGCAGTGGGACCATCAAGTATGTCTTTTAACCAAGGTCCTACATCAAGATTCACTGAGACATCAGGATGCCACGAAGGAGAAAGTCAGGTTAAATCTACTGGCAGCTGAATCTTACATGGGAATCCCCAGCCCCTCTGACTGCTCCCCCCATGCTTAACTTATTGGCTAGCATGAGGCAGCATGCACAGGAAGGGAAGGTAGCTCTTTGAGGCCTTGGTTCTGCTTGGGTTTGCTCACTGGCTTCGCAGCAGTACTGAGAGGTGAAGAGATTAACTCCAGCCTCAATTCTACAATCATCCACTGATAACAGAAACACTGCATAACCAATAGGAACCTGGAGGATCCATCAGCATTCTCTGGGGTGGAGGCTCTACTAGGATCCAGATGCCCTGCCCCAAGCTGCCCACTATTTACAGAGAGAAAGTATCAGGTCTTTGATCCTGAAAACTGTCAGTCACTATGGGCTTCACAGGACAACAATCACCCACCTCCAGCCTGAGGACAAAGATTTTAGACTCAAACTATTGTAACAGCTTTGACAAAGATAAGGGGCCCACTTCCCCACTGAACACCCTTCTACAGTGTCTCCCTCTGCAAAACCAATGAACTCCGTTCCCTTCTATGACTACCAGTAGTGACAGACTTTATCCATTAAAGAACACATTGATTGTCAGAGAGAGGAGGAGGAAGGGAGAGACAAAAGGACAGATGGATGGATAGAGAGAGACATGATGTTGGTTATACATCACGTTGGAACTATGCAGTTACAGGCATCCACTAGATTTGGAACTTACTGTGCAGCAAAGTGAGGCTACTACAACCTGTATTATCACATTCATTTTACAGAGGAAAAATCTAAGTCCTGTGAAATCACATCACAGGCAACGATGAGAGCAGCCATTTGCACCAGGAATTATGACCGCAGTGTGCTTCCTCTTAATCCACTGAAACTACCTTCTGAATGACAGGTTCCCCAGGCAGGCCACACTGCTGCAGGCTATGAGGAGAAAATCCCCGGACAGAGCCAGAGATTCCCTTTCAAAGTCACATAAATGAATTCTTTTCACATGACATGTATGTATGTATGTATGAATGTATGTATGTATGTATATGCATACGTGTATGCACAGACCACACTAATGCTCACATCCATTTGTCATGACTATTCTTCAGTGTTGAACACGTGGAAAAGTTGGAATTCTTGCGCATTGTTGGTGAGAATGTAAAATGTTATAGCCACTATGGAAACCACTTTGAAGGGTCCTCAAAAAAAAAAAAATTAAACACAGAATTCTTATTTGTCTTAGCAGTCCACTTCTGGGTAAACTCCCAAATGAACTGAAGAAGGCAGGAGCTAAACCAGGTATCTACAGACATGAGTTTACAACAGCATAATTTATAATAACCAAACAAAAGACTTGACACAGTGTGTGTACATGGATGGATGGATTATGTGGATGGATGGGTGGATGGACAGACAGATGGATGGACATACAAACTATGGTGTTTACACAAAATAAAATATTCAGCCCTAGAAAGTATGGACATTTTGACACTTGGATGACACTTGGCTGGGTGAAAACAAAACAAAACAAAACACAAAACCAAGACATAAAGCAGCAAGCATTGCACAATTGCATGCAGTACCCAATGAGTCAAATGTGTACAGAGATGAAACAGAATGGTGCTGTCAGAACCTGTGTAGGCAGGGAGTGTTTGAGTGGCATTGCTTCAAAGATACAGAGAAGAAAGTCTGGATGGAGATGTGACTGCTGTGAATAGACTCATCAAGCACCTGTACATCTGAAAATGCTCAAAACAGTACATTTTATGTTAAACAGATCTTACTACATTGAAATATGGTCTAGCTGAGATAAAACTCATGAAACAATGTTCTTAATAGTTCAGCAGTTAAAATTATTAAAAAAAATTCCAAATTGTATTGAGTTCATGGAGATTCATAATTCATTTTGGATATTCCTGAAGGCTGTTTCTTTAGATTTTTCCATCAGTTAAACACAGATAGCAACAGAGACCCCAGAAAACTGCTGTGAGGATGTAACAGAATTATTTACTGACAATGTCCAACTTTAACTGCTGCTGGCTGTTATCACAGCCTATCGTCTGTCTCCACCTTGACCTCTGCTGGGATCCCTGGGTTACCCTAATTCACCTTTGAGCTTCAGTTTGGGGAAATGCAGTTCCCCCACACCTTTCCTGGTACTAAGAACCCTATATTAAACCATAATATGTGTCAAGATCCTGGGACCCATTCCCATAACAACCAAAGGCTTTGCCTCTGCATGCCTGGCATATTTCCATCCAGATAAACTCCAGAAAGACAGGCCCTTTCTTCACTAAATCGAAGCTCAATAAATACTTTATGGAACTTTCAGGGCCTCTCTGTAAATACTGGCCTTAGATGCCAACAAGGTAAAGTCATTTTTCTGTGGGGAAGATGACAAAATTGTCAGGCTGTACAGCTCAAGGACAGAATGCTAAGGTAAGGCTCCACCCACAGCACTGAAACACAAACCTGTGAATCATCTGTACTTTGTAATATAGAGAATCATTTTCCAGTCTCTTCTCCCACACGCCATCTAGAAGATAAATGTCCAGTCCTAGAATTAATAGACACAGTGAATTTAAGCCTCAAATATGACCCTACACCATGTGGGTTCCAGGGAATTGAACTTGGGTCTTCAGACTTGGCAGCAAGCACCTTTGCCTGCTAAGCGATCTCACCATCTCCCTACCCCACTTCCTGCTTTCGAGATCCAGCCATGAGGTGATAATAGTAAGGCCTGGGCTAGTCGAGTCTTCACCCTTCGTCCACACACAACTGCTCACCAGACTCCACACAACATGCACAGCACGTCAAGTCCTCAAAAGCAGGGTGCAGAAAACTCCTGCCCTTTGTTTTCAGTTGACCCTTGGCCGATGAGTCAGCCATGAAACAGATTTTATGTAGCTCAGCCACAGCATCCGAGACTTCTGCATGCAGAACCCTGAGATATGGGTAAAGCCAAAAGGATGTATGTTAGCTTGGCTAATGACCCTGGCATTGATTTATGCCACAGCCTCTAGAGACAGGTCCTGATGCTTTGGAGCAGAGGATATGGAGAAGACACTTGGCAACTCCAAGCTCACCTCTGAAAGCTTGATGAGGATCCCTCCACAAATCTGAGAGAAGTGTCTCACCTGTGTCCCCCGTTCCTACTTCCTTCTCAGTCCCCATCACTAACAAAGCAAGCAGGCATGGCGCTCCATCTTCATCAGTTTGTTTCCTACAACAACTGGTGCACATCACACCAGTCACGTCTCCTGGGAGCACCTCGCTCCTCAGGCTTCATGAAAATTTCTCCCCTTGGATAAGAAGCCCACAAAGACAGGAGGAACAAATGATGATCCACTGTGACAGTCAGTCTCTTCAGAATTCTGGAGCTATTCTTTTCCCAAGTCTCCCACGCCCATCAGCTCATTTCTCTCCCTGACAACAGCTGAGCTATTTCCCGTTTCCATGGACAGATACCTTCTGGATTACACAGCACGTGGCCTTTGTTCTCTCAGTCTTTGGTACAGCGGTTTTGAAGCTCACCCATGTTGTAGCAATATGGTTTAGAATGTCAAAACAGTAATTCTACCATCTTTGGCTCTTGTATCCTTTGATATGTCTAAGTTTATCCTTGCCTTTTAAAAAAGATAACAGGCAAGAATATAAACTGTTTTATTTATTTACTGTCATTATTATTATTATTAATTTATTGTCATTAGCATTATTATTATTATTCCTGGCTTGAAATTTATTAGGTAACCTAGACTGGTCCTAAACTCAGAATCCTCCTGCCTCAGTCTCCCCAGTGCAGGTATTACAGATATGCAAACAGGGGCCAACCCAACACTGGTTTGAACAACAGTTTTGTCATTCACATTCTTTTTTTTGTTTTTGTTTTTGTTTTTTTGTTTTGTTTTTCGAAACAGGGTTTTTCTGTATAGCCCTGGCTGTCCTGGAACTCACTTTGTAGACCATGCTGGCCTCAAACTCAGAAATCCGCCTGCCTCTGCCTCCCAAGTGCTGGGATTAAAGGCATGAGCCACCATGCCTGGCGTCATTCACATTCTCTCAGAAACAGCCAAAGGATTCTGCAACACTCCAACTGCTAGGTCAGACAAAACAATGGTTTCCTCTGGAAGAGAGATTAGCGCTTCACAGACACACACACACTAGCAAGAATCAATGGCAGGGCAAGACTGTTTCAGTCTGTGGCTGAAACTAAAGTCAGTGATGCTCGAAAACAGAACACGCTGTCCAGCAAGGTCCAACTTCCCACCTCAAGGAGGGCCCAGTGGGTGGAGTCACAGAGAGGGATTTTTGAGTTTGAGGACAAATCTTGCACTACAGGCCATGGGAGATTTTCTCTAATTGTATGTTTCTAAGGATGTATAAAACATATCCTCTAAACATATAAACATTTTATCAACAACAGATGGGCACTGGGTCTCTCTTTGAGGAGGAGACTGGCATCTCAGATACCCTCTGGTAATTACTGGAGACCTGTTGTGGCTGGCATTCACCTTTGATGAACTTTAAAACCTTTATTAGTTCCTGTATCCTAATGACAACATGTATGGCAGGCCCACAACCTCTGTCCAGGTTTTTCACAATGGGAAGAGGATGTAAAACACTGGCCTTCTTGCCTGACACTGGTCCAGTCTTTGGTTCTCAACCCTGCTTTCTAGGAAAGCCATATGGACTGCCAGAGAAATAGAAAAGAATAATGCCAGCTTTACAGTAACCTAAAGGAGACCCAAAACGACATCTGTGAAAGTTTCTTGTGGATTGTGTTCCCTGGGTCTGAAATCTACAAATTTGAGACACCTTGCCTGCTCAGGCTTTCTGCTTTTCTAGAATGCAGCTTTCAAAGCAGTGTATAAAGATGTGATGCTCAGGAGGCAGAGGCTAGAGCACTCTAGAGTTGGAGGATAACCTGTGCTATACAATGAGACCTTGTCTTAAAAGGTCAAAATAAAGGACTGAGGATGTAGCTTTTGGGTACAGTCCCCGCCCATCATGCGCAAAGCCGGGTTTGATGCAGAAACACAAAAACATACTCCAAATAAATAAATAAATAATAGCCACTTCTGATGTTGGAACAAGAAGCTGTAGGGACCTTACATTTAGTTCAGTGAATATAGAGGCAAATGAGGTGAGAAGAAAGGGAAGAGGGAAGGGAGCCTGGAGGACTAGAAGTCAAAGCCGGGTTCTGTTCTGCTGTGCTCGGGACTCAACACTGGCCTTGTGCATAGCAGGCAGACACGGAGCCTCCCGGGCATCTGTGAAGAACTGGTTCTGACCATCTCCCTCACCTGGAACTGAAGTCCACAGATGCAGAAAGCCTTTATGGAAACCAGCACAGCATTTGCATAGCCCAGACCCACTCACTGTCCTGTATCCTTTAAATTGCTCCGAATCACTGCTCACACATCATCACTGACGTGTGTAAATGCTCGTCACACTTCTTTGTAAAATGTTTCCAATCCGCAGCTGGCAGGATCTGAGACTATAGAGCCCAAGGGACATGGGGGCTAGTTCTGTGTTTTTCAGAGGATGAAGCCCAAGAGAAAACTCTGCCTCCCAGGAGACCTTATGCCCTTGGGAGAAGAATCAATGTCAAGTCCTAAACTTCTTAGTAATTCAGTTGGTATCAATGGCTACTCTTTACTCCTAATTAAATCAGCCAAAACACACAGTAGAGATAAAGGATGGATGGATGGATGGATGGATGGATGAATGGATGGACGGACAACTAACCAGCACTAAACCAGAACAGTAGAACTGATTTACTCAAAGGGGATGTCACTCTCCAGCAGAGCATACATTATTATTCTGACTGGCTACTTAACTACGATTTAGGAAGATTATAAATTAATTTGTATATTTTTCTTTTTGTCCCCTCAAGGTGCAAACAGCTTCTACCCTTCAGAGAAGATAGCTGCAAAAACTACGGTTTTACCTACAGGACATTTCTCAGTTTGGTTTCTAACTTGTCAATATTTTCAAGTCTTTCCGAACAGAATAAATAAATCTCTTCAATGATTCAGGAGCCAACCCCAACATCCTGTGGAGTCCACATTAAGAAGTCACGGAAATCTCCGACACATGTTCATGAAATGCTTGCAGGGAAGCCGAGCAGTGACCTTCTGGAATCTGTACTATGACCGGTTGAGTCTCCACTCAATCACTACTGGAGGCTCACATATTCTGTCTTTACAGTATTTCAATTGAGACCATGTGGTGGCAAAATGTTTGTCACTATCATTTTTATTTATTCCATTAATCACACAGTTGTTACAACCAGTTGTGGATGCTTTTTAGAGACTAGAAAGTATAAGCCTTCAGACTTAAGGCGGGCAGTAAATAAAATCGTGAGTTTCCAGCACTCCAGGGTCGTTCCTCCCCCGTGGCAGGAAGCTTGCCCTTCGCATCAATCATCTCTTCCTTTTCATTCACATTTGTTCTTTGCCCAATCCAAGTCCCTACTTGAGAAATCAAATCTACCTGACATTTTCTTCAGAAAACTGACCACGCATAATTGAGAACACTGAACGAGACCATTCTGCGCATAAATAGGCAAGGAGACAACAACCAAAACCAAATGAATTTCAATCTTCACAGGACTCTTAAAAATATCACAACCAATATAAATGGTTCCCATTTCTCTCAGTGCTGGGAATCAAGCCAGGCAAGCATGCTACCCCCAGCTACATCCCCAGCACAGGGGTAATTCTCAAAAGCCTCTTTTCCTCTTGTTTCCATTTCTGAACTGCCTTTGTATCTTTCTGCCTCTGGTTTTCCCATTTATTTATCTAGCATAATATGTGCCTGTTTAGCTCTGTAGCTTTAGATACGTTCATTCTGCTTATTCCTTACCCAGAACCCCAATGCTCATAGATGTAAAAGACCAGGAACAGCCCAACAGTTCTCTGGTCCACTGTGACTACAGTTACCTTTTACCACATATGAGGTCACCAAGTCCTAGAGACCTACAGAGGGGCCCAAGGCCACACACGGTGGGATAAAAAAGCCTGACTTCTTCTCCACCATACAACAGTGTCTCTCAAAATTCATCCAGTTCTGCACTGTGATCTTACCATGAACAATCCCTTAATGATGAGAAAGAGTAAGGGGCATCTTGACCAGAGGCACACAGGAAGTGTCAGAACTGCTGGCTGTAAAACTGTCGCCCTCGGTGATTTACTTGCAATTTCACTCTCTGCCTTCAGAACTCTCAAAGCATCCTTGTGTGCATCCACTGTTTCCTGTGCACCTGACTTCTTACACCACATCTCAGTGATGCCGCTTTGTGCATCATGCATAATCCAAGAGACCAGACAACATCTTTCTATCTTAAGACATCTAGTGCCTGGATCAATAAATATTTAAAAAGTATTAAGTGAACAGATAATGTGAAAAGAATACTAAATATCTTGTTCTGCATAAAGAGCATTTGAGATGAGTTAGAGAAAACAGCTATTTTTATTTGATGCGATGAAAGTTGTGGTTTTGCTGTTAAAATAAATAGTACTAATTATATGCATATTAAGTTTATGAGACAATATAAATGTCAGTGAATTCTAAAAGACTGGAGAATGATAATTAGAAGTATATTTACTTACAACAGGTCACTTTATGTTATGTCTGGAGCCCTGTGGGAGGGTGCCTGCGTCTAACCACCCTTATGGGGGACTTTGCAGAAACACCATCAAAGTACTATCTAGCAACACCTACCAATACTTCATCTGAGAGGCTGCTAGAAAACACACCACCCCAGAGATGTCTTTACATGTTGTGACCTGGACAGAGTTTATTCACTCCTCAGTATTAGCATTTACATTTACAGTTTCCCCAAAACAATGGTCATCCTAATAATATGTCCTTAGCCACTGTTGTGTTTTACATTTTCAACAGATCCACAAATGAACACAAAATTTATAAAGTATCATACTCTCCAAGTATAAACTTACAGTCCTACAGGTTTGTTAGTCATAAATCTAAAGGATTTCTGAAGCTCATGAATGCAGCCTTTCCAGCCTTGGGCTTTTCTAACAATCTGTAAACAGGTGTTAATGTGTATCTACATTAACCAGCGTTGAGTTCTCCCTTGTTCTTTCCGACCTCGGTTTCCAAGAGAGTAAAGGGGAATGGAGCCAACAAATCAGTAACTTGAGAGCCAGATAATGAGAAATGAAAATCCACCTTACAGACAACCAGCACCAGAGCAGGAGTCTGTCACAGAACCACACCGTTCTCTACAACTTCAAGTGTTGCCCAGGCTGGGGAGGAGTCAGAACTCTCTTGCACTCCTGGTGCAGATGTCAAAGGGTGCCGCCACTTCAGGGGAAAGGAGAGAAGCCGGTAGGTAGGTCCTCAAATACACAGCTACCAACAACACCCCTTCTAAGAATTGACTCCAGAGAACTAAAAACCTATCAACTCACAAAAGTGTGTGTGTGTCAAGGTTTATAGTCGTACTACCCACAACAATAAAAAAGTAGAAACAAACCAAACATCTACTGATGGATGTTCGAATAATTATGGAATTTGTCCACAAAACAGTATTTTCCACTATAAGTCGGAAGGGCTCACATACGCTATACCACAAAGGAACCTGGAAAATACTGTTCCAAGGAAAAGATGCTAATTGCAAGATGCCGCATACTGTATGATTCTGTTTGTATGGTGTGTCTAGAACAGGCACATTCAATGCAGCAGAAAGCAGATTACAAATTAGCAGGGTAATAGCTCAGCTGTAAAATACATGTTAGAGCAAACTACATGTTAGAGCAAATCCTTGTCCTTCCAGCTGAATTCTGGGACCAAGTCAACTGGGGGTGGGGGGACAGGACGGGACCAAGTCAACACTGGAGGGGAAGTGCTCACTGAGATCCCGCAGGGAGCCCATTGTGTTGTTACTAGTTAACTTCCAGGTTTGTATAAACCAACGTTTAAAATTCTGTCTGAGGAGCAGGGTGAGCAGGGAATCATTAATCTGCAGAGTGGCCTAAGCCTAAGATGAACCACATCTGGAAACAACACACCATCCTAGCTCCCCATCACTTTGTCTTGTCTCTCTTCACACTGTGAGCTGCACTTTCCCACCGATGGTTCTGAACAACAGCATACTGCAAAGAGTCTGGGAGCTTTCCCAGAGAGCTTCTATCCCACTCGGACCCAACAAAGAAGAGTTTCCATTAAATTTAGCTGCACGAACAACACCTCCTCGTCCTCACTCAATCAAATAATTTAAATGGTGTAAAGTTTGGGATGTTTCTAATAAGAAATTTAAAAATCCCTATATTGATGAGTTATCTTGCATACTTTGTCATATAATCATTCTGTTGTAGCACCGCAGTCCTGAGTCTGGGATCTCTGGTCCAAGAGGCCTTTCAAGGTCTCTGGGTGCAGCTGCTGGCCTCATGCATAGAAGAGAAGCAAGAACCAGTGAGACATAATGACACTATTGACCCTGGGACTCAAAACTGGGAAAGTGGACCTGGACTTGAGGACAGGAGGAGAGTATCTTGTATCAAGTCTTCAAATCCCTGCCTGTCTTGGGTGTTTTCAGAGTTCTTATAACTAATTCCCTCCTTGACTTATCACACTGTGTTAGCATCCCGGTGTAGAGTTGGGGGTGTTGGCCTACACTGTCAGCAAGGCTGAGTTGAGAGATGTTTACTGAAGCTCATTTCTGATGTGCCCGTGAAGGTATTTTCAGAAAAGACTAAACATAGGCTACGCCATCCAATGGTCTGGGGGCCAAGAAGGAACAAAAGCCTGTGAGAGAAGACACCCAGTCCATAAGTGACTTCCACTCCTACACCATGCACCTGCCAATGCCTTCCTGACCTCAGACCCTGGCTTCTCTGGCCTTGCAAAGTGAGTTCAACAGCAGCAATTGTCCAGGAAGCCTCCGGGCTTCACTACCAAACTAGTCTGGCTTCTCAGTCTGAACGGCCATCAGGTTCTCAACCTCACAAGTATGAAGGCAGTCACTGCTCAATAAATCCCTGTATAATATGTAATTGCACAGTAAACATAGAGGCCATGGGTTCCTCCAAGGAACATTGACTCCCACACTGCTGGTCACATCTACTGTGCTTTACCTGGCAACTCCCCATACCTGGGCTGTTTGAAAGTACAGCTTCATCCCTTAGCACAGTACCTGGCACACAGCGTAGCTCCATGGATCATTACTGAGCAGCTGAGTACACATGTGGTTAAACTCGCTATGTTACTTCCTTATTCTCCTGGAATGGCTGGTGCACTGTCAAGTCCAATGGACTCTTGAGGGAGCATCCAGCTGTCTTGCCTGACACCTCTGAGGCTATGGCTACTGATCCTCCTCTAGCCATGAGCCACATTAACCCCAGTGGAGCCTTTTCACTGGATGCTAATCCTCCACCCCTTATCTTCCTATTTCCTTTGCCCATTCGAGAGTCAAAAAAGCAATCTGTTTCTGCAGGGACTGATGTGCCTCGGTGGCCACTATCACATATCCAGCTCCAGGTGCAATGAGGCCTGTGAGCCAAGGACATCTTGAGCAGGGCTCACTCTTATACTATATAGATCATATAGAGTCTATATTGTCCAACCATAGAGATCCCCCCAAACTCCATTTTTTTTTTTTTTTTTTTGCTTGTTTATGATTGTGTGTTTTTCTCAAGACAGGATTTCTCTGTATAGCCCTGGCTGTCCTGGAACTTGGTCTGTACACCAGGCTGTCCTCGAACTCAGAGATCTACTCGCCTTTGCCTCCCAAGTGCTGAAATTAAAGGGGCACCCACATGCCCAGCAAAAACCTTCTCTTACACATACAAACAGTGCCTTTCACCATTGTCTCCTGTACCTACTGCCCCGAGAACACAAATACTCCTTAACCGACCATGGGGTTGTATCCTGGAAAACCCACACTGTAAGTCTGAAAGGGCAAGCTGAAAATCCACTGAATTCACATAGCCTGCTGGGCATCCCACATCGGAGAGCAGAAAGGACACTGTAGGGATCAGGGTTTCTTCCTCATGATTTAGGGACCGACTGAAAGAAGTGAGCACTTCTGCAGCCCAGCAAGGAGAAAGCTGGCCACATGACACACCCAGGTTAGGAATCAGCCAAACTTAAAATCTTAAGATACTTTTACTGAATGTGCATTGCTTCTGGACCATAATGAACATAAGGCAAACCCAACAACAGCCCTGTCTTAACAAACTATCACAAATCAAAAAATAATCATCTCCTGGAGTCACCTATTTCCAAACTGCACTCAGGTCCTTCCATCACTTCCTCCTGTCTACTTCCCTGCCACTCTCTACCCAAAGCTTGGTCACTTCTCAAGTCGATTCCATGTTTCATATCTCTAGTCTGCCCATCCAATGCCCTTAGTTAAGACTTCCTGCAGGGCCCTTTTCACAGATCTATGCCCAATGTCCCTCCCTGGAGAAAATTCAACCCTCGAGGTCTTCATTAATGCAAAAAACGGCCCTTGCCTGTAAGAATCCTCAAAAACCTCCAGAATGCTCATCACGTGGGAGGACAGTACTGTAGGCTTTGGTCAGGTAAAACAAACACAAACTGGTCTCGGAGAGCAATGTCTGTCCCCTTGACTCCTTCAACTACTGTTTCATGGAAAGTCATATTTTTCCCCATGTAGCTTCCTACGAGATTTAAGGTCTGCCAGCATGATATGTCATCATGCAAGTATGATCAGGAAATGGATGAGACTATCTCTGTGCCCTGAAGCTTGGGCAGGGAGTGTCCTTTGTAGGGACCTCAGCCCTAGTGAGAGAAGGGAACAGTAGAAATGAATGTCAAGAGCCTTCACGTGAAACACACACTAATAACCATGATTTCAAGTCTTGACTCAAAAAAGACACAGAAAGTGCTGAGGACCAGTCTCCTGGGAGACATCTATAGTTAAGGGGAGCTGCCCAGAGGTGGAAGGGTTAGAAGAGGGCTAGAAGAGCAAGTGTCACCTCCACCAAGTAGAACAGGAAAGGTAGGGAACCTCACAATGTCAAGGGCTGCAGAGAATTAGTATGTCCCAAATAAAGGTTGCTACTATACAAATGGAGAGCACTGTGTAGTCAGAATTGTTTTCCTACTCTGCAGAGGCAGAGTCGAGGCAAAGACCTCTGGAATACACGCCTGGAGAGGCAGCTGCATCCCATGCTCCTGTTAGGCCTCCAGGAAGATAAGAGTAGAAAGACACACAGGACAATGACTGTGGGTGAAAGGGGCTTAGAACTACAGTGCAAAAAGCACTAGCAAAAGACAGTACCTGACAACCAGGGGCTCTGCCTGCTTCTCTAGACTTCAGCAATGACCCAGGCAGATAACGTGTAAGCCAAGGAGAGCTGGTGGTGTGAGTGACATATAGGGTCTAATAACTGATGAACGGGGGGTGGGGGGGGGATACTGCCTTGGAAGATGTCCCTCCTGTCAGAGTGATTATATGCACCCCAGTGTTTGCTGGAACAGCCTCCTCCAGAAGGACAAACAGAGGTCTCCTTACTGGTGCTGCTCGGGTTGCATAAACCTACACCACAGAGCTGAGCCACACTCACCCCCACTAACTAAGCAGCACGTTGAGTGTCACTGTACAGAAAAGACACCAGGTTCTTGATGGACACACCAAGTCGCATTTCCTAAAAATATCCAAAGCCAAATGCACTCAGCTTCCTTGGTCTTCCTTCTTATTCTCAATGGGTCGATGGCTTCAGTAGCTTCAGCTCTCCTTCCTAACGGGTGGTCCAGCAGTACAGCACTTCTAAAGCTTGTGTTCTCCCTGCAGAAACTGCAGCATCGCCATCTTTCCTTAGCACCCGGAGACTGAACGTTGAGAAATTCTCAAAGGTTAAAGCACCAGGCCTGACAATGGTGACATGATTCAGACCCCAAGGACATTGTGGAGTCGCTTTGGCTGGAAACTTGGCTCAGAAAACATCACGGGAAGGTTTTGCTAGTAGCTTTGGTTTGTTTGGTTCTAGCACTGGGGATCCAATTGGGGCCTCAAGCATGCCAGGTAACCTCAACCACTGGGCCACACTCCCTGCTTAGCATTCTGTACTTGGGAGTAGGAGTGTGTGTGTGTGTGTGTGTGTGTGTGTGTGTGTGTGTACATGTATGTATGTGTACATATGTGTGTACGTATTTATGTGATTGCAAGCACATACATATGTTTGGTGACACATGCCTGCGAGAGTCAGAAGACAACCTCAGTTATCATTCCTCAGGAACGCCATCTACCTTTTTGAATGTGTGTATATGTGGGTAGGGTGTATTATGTATATGTGAGTGGGCTGTGTAGACATGTGCCTGAGGGTGCGTGTCTGTGGGGAGGCCAGAAGTTGATCTCTGGTGTCTTCTTCCATCAATCTCCACCTTAGTTTTTAAGATAATCTCTCACTGACCCTGGGTCACACCAAGTCCACTAGGTTAGATGGCCAAGGAGATCTGGGGTTTCACCCTGCAGCTTGGGGGTTACAGACATACACCGGTGTGCCCAGCTTTTATATGGGTGCTAGAGACCCGAACTCAAGTCTCCATGCTTACACAGCAGGCACTGTCCTGACTAAGCCATCTCCCTTACCCACCCACCCTCACCTTTTTTTTTTGAGACAGGATCTTTACTGGCCCAAAGATCTACTCCCTCACTTCCCCACTCTTGGGGTTACAAGCATGCACCACCACCTTTTTGCATAGCCTCTGGGGACAAAACTCAGGTCTTGGAGTCACTTTCCTACTTGAGCCACCTCTCCAGCCACTTGTGTTTCCATTCAGTTCTGGAATCTCAGGTTTCCTGGTGTTGGTTTCTCCAGGCCCTGGAGAACGTTCCCTCTTCTCAATCCTTCTCTCTGTGACAACTTACCAGCCCTAGCAGATATGTGGCATGAATCACTACACTTCTCTGACAGGCCAAGGTACTTCTGTAAACATGGCTAACTTCGATTTGCTGGCACAGCACCCATTTCTCCCAATGCTACTCCCACACCTGCCAGCTGTTCTCCGCTTCTGCTTTGCCCAACTCCACCACTCAGCAGATGGAGGAAAATCCCCTCTATATCGTGTCCTTGTACAGGGTGCAACGTCTACATTTCCTCATCTCATAGCAAAGGGTAACATTCATGTGTCAGCTTGGCTAGGCCAAGGTGCCAATTTGTTTGGTCCAATGCCAGCCTAGATGTCCCTGTGAGAACACGTTAAGATGTGAGTAGCAGTAAGTCTGTAGACTCTGAGAATTGGTTTTCTATCCTCCATGGTGTGAGTGGGCCTCATCCAATCAGAGAGAGGACTGAAGAAGAACCACAGGGTTCTTCAGCACAGGGAATTCAGCCTGGGACTACTTGTCCTGGCTAGTTTTATGTAACTTGATATAAGCTAAAGTCATGTGGGAAGAGAGACCCTTATTTATGAAAATGTCTGTAAGATCCAGCTGTAGGAGGCCTTTTCTTTATTGATAGAGGAGGGCCCAAGCCACTGTGGGTGGAGCTATCCCTCAGCTGGTGGTCCTGCTTCCATAAGAAAGCAGGCTGAGCAAGCCTTGGGGAGCAAGCCAGTAAGCAGCATCCCTCCATAATCTCTGCATCAGCTCCTGCCTCCTGCCTCCCGGTTGCTGCTTTGTTTGAGTTCCTGTCCTGACTTCCTTCATTGATGAACACAGATATGGAAGTGTAAGCCAAAGCAACCCTTTCCTCACCAACTCGTTTTCGGTCAAGGTGGTCTACTGCAGCAATAGAATCCCTAAGATATTATCACTGGTGTCCAGACTCAGACATCAGTTCCAGCCAGGAATCCCAGTCTACTGATCCACCCTGCTGATTCTATGCTTGCGGGGTCCTAACCACAAGCTTACTTTTCAAAGCTGAGCAGCATTTCTTTCTCTCTCTGTCTCTGCCTCCCCCACCCCGTCTCTGTCTCTTGACATTCCCCCCACTACCACATACCTTGCTGAGTTTTTTGTTTGTTTGTTTTGTTTGTTTGTTTGTTTGTTTGTTTGTATAGAATAGAGTTTATTCAGGGCATAGGGAGGGGAGTCAAGAGGGTAGTAGAGGCAGAGAAAGGGAGGGGAAGAGAAGAGAGAGAGGCCAAGCACATGGGGGTGGGGTGGGGAGAGAGTGGGAGCAGGAAGGCAAGGGCAAGAGCAAGAGAGAGGGGAGGGGGCAAGCAGCCCCCTTTTAGAAACGTTTTGAGCACAGATTTGAAGCATGCTATAGTTTAGATATTTACCTCCTCATACAGTTTGTATAAGTGCTCCCCATTTGTTGGAAACTTGATCCCAGAGTAGGGGGACTGGAAGTATTGGGGTGTGGAGGAGGCTAAATGCAAGTTTCTAAGGCCACTAGGAAGTGTGCCCTTAGGAGGGCTTAAGCCAGCGATTCTCAGCCTTCCTCACGCTGAGACCTTCATGTTGGCGTGACCCCCGACCATAAAAATATTGTTGCTACTTCATAACTATAACTTTGCCACTATTATGAATTGTAATAAGGTATTCTTTACTAGAGCCTGATCAGTTCTCTTGGCAGAGATGTTATAAAGTCTAGGCCCAGTCCCACCCAGTCTCCCTGGCTTCCCTCATTGCAATCCACGATGAGGTGAATCAGCCCACGATTCCTCACCAGAGACCCTATGCTGTCTGGACCTCCAGCCTCCCGAACTGTCAGCTAACTAAACTCCTTTTTCTTTGTAAGCAGTCTGCCTCAGTCATTTTATTGGGATAATGGAGAAGCTAATACATAGCTCGGATAAGGATTCTGCATCGCAGACTTGCATCATAGGCAAAATTATTAAAACGCTTATATGGCATTTCCTTGGGGCCAAATGTTGTATATTTGAAATATAACTGAACTGTGTTCTGACTTGAGTTCCCTCTCCACGGCCTATCTCATTATGTTTATGAAAATATTCCAACATTTTAAAAATCCCAGATAAGGATACACACTATCTGCCCACACACGCATACAACCTACACACTAGTTTTGGTGGGGAACTTTGACTAATACATGGGTCATGAAAGAGAACTCTTATTTATGTATATATATTCTAAGTTAAATCAAAGCGGTTGGATACCTTCAATAAATGTATCCTTTGATTTCTAAAATACCATGCCTGTTATATTAAAATCAGTGATTTGCTTAAGGTTACTGAAATGAGACCTTGTTAAAAGACATTAATAATCATGATGTCAAAAAAATTATACCAGGCTACTAATGGATTTTGAGTTAAAGGAGCAATTACTTCCAGGGGTTATACAAAAGTCATAACTTCATTCAGCTCTTTCAAGTCTCAATCCCTAATTTTCAGCAAAAGCTTATTTCTTAGTGAATGGATCTCCAGATAGCTTTAGAAAAAAAAAAAATTATAGCCTTGAACCAGCAGAATCTAAATTACAGGACCCTAAGAATCATGCTCACAGCAGTATTTTGCTAATAAATAAAATCCTTCATGAAGAAAACCTTCCATAAAGCCAGCAATAAGCGTCCCTGGGTGTCTTTCCTGGGCAGGAACAAAGCGTTTACTACAAGGTCTTTGGTGGCAAAAGTGGCATCTGCTCAACCCCACAAAGGGTCTCAGTGCAGGGCATCAGGGTTATTAGGAAAGGCTTCTACTAAAGCCCACGAGGTGGAGGGAGCCCAAACTGGCAATAAACACACTTACGAATCAGGTCCCCCCGGAGAAGCACAGCAGAAACTGCAGGTTTATCTGGGCCCTGCTCTGGGTGACTTTAGCGACCTTCACAGACGACCATGGCATCTGCTCGGGCACTGAAACAGCTTAGCAGGGGGTGGACTTCTAGATGGGCCAGTGGACTCTAGACGCAGAACAATACTCACTCCAGATGCATTCTCCTATTTGACTTCCCTGAACATAACTAAAGAACAATATTATTTAAAAGCAACAAACTGGGATTAAAGGTGGGCAGTGGTGGCACACACCTTTAATTCCAGTACTCCGGAGGCAGAAGAAAAGGAAGATAGATCTCTGAATTTGAAGCCAGTCTGAACTACAGAGTGAGATCCAGGACAGCCAGGGCTACACAGAGAAAATCCCTGTCTTGAACATTTCAACAAAACAAACCAGCAACAAACTGGGACCATTCTACACTTTAGGTTCTTCATGATGCTGACTACAGCAGGTATGGCTTTATTTGTGGGCCAATCACTAGGCTGGGGAGTCCAGACCATGAAATTAACAGGGATCTGAACTTTGTCCTGCTCTGAACACAAAATCCACCAATATGCTTTGGAAGTCTGTGCTGCTGCCTGGCATTAAGTTAATATATAACAATTACACATCAGAGAGAGGGAAAACCAACAGTTTAAACATACACTCTAGGGAAACCAAAACTGGCATTAACTGCCAAAAAAAACAAATCAACAAAACCCAGCGACAATCCTGGTGTTCAGGAGGCTCCATCTGCGCCATGTTTCCCACGCATGTGCAGTTGTTTGCTGGCAATGAGATGGTCCTGTGCCAACAGTTTGGTCCAAACCCCACCCACTCAGCAAAGCTTAGGCACAGAGTTGCAGGGACACAGCAAAGGGATCTGGCTATGTTGGAAGAGTATCTTGAGTGGTTTCCAGAGAACACTCCAAATGGCTTTAACAAGGATTTTACAAAACAACTCACTCTCAGTCAGCACTGAGGCCGCCATACCCCTTCTTATTCAATCAAAATCAGCTGAACATCGGTCAACCCCACCACCCCAGGCAGGAAAGGATGGCACACCAGGCACTCTGACTACACACTTACTCCCCATTAGCCCTCACAACAGCCGAAGGCTTTTCTGGGTGCCCTTAAACCCGCGGCTTGCTTCCATTTCCCTGGGAATAACAATGTCAGATCGGATCCATGCATGTGTTTAAGAGTGAAAACAATACGAGAAAAACACAGCCACCGAGTCTCAGGACACTTCTGGGCGTTACTCTTGAAAATAGTAAATCAGCATTAGAAGGAATACCTTCCGTATTCCTGGCACCTCTGTCTCTTCCTCTCATAGCCCAGATGCACCAACGAGGCAGGCCGCCACTTCAGCACAGAGGATTATAAGGCAGTAGTAAAAAAAAAAAAAAAAAAAGCCTTAGTTGTGCCTCCTTGCAAACTGTTTAGCAAGAGTTCCAATTAGGACACTGCTCTTGTGAGTCAAGTTTAAAGAGCGATGAGGTCCTTGACTACAGCTACTAGCTCTGCCACCTGACCCTGGGGGGCTGAGAGGGCAGTCTTCCACAGGGAGAGTACCAACTGTCCAGAAGAATCTTGTTCTCAGAACATTTGACGTGTGTGTGTGTGTGTGACTGAAAAAAAAAAAAAATCTATGTTCAACTGGTATAATTTTATACTCCAAAAAACACAGCCCTCCTAAAGAGCATCTAAATATGCAAATGGAGCAAAAACAGGTGAAAAAGAAATTACACTTAGTAAGGTGTAGAGCACTGGAAATATTAGCAGTCACAGTTCAGGAACACTGTGCCTTTGCTGTGTTAGCTTCACAGCAGAATCTCTCCAGCTTTCCTGGCGGGCTACCCAAGGAAAGAACGTACCTGTGACTAGATGTCTGCTGCAGATGCTTCATACACTCTGAACACGAATGCAGCAAAAAATAAACTTAAAAAATCCTAGGGACCTGTGCACTGCTCGTCTAGTGTGGGCACCACTGCCCCTGTGTCCCTGTGACCCTGGCTCACGGGTCTGGTTTAATGGAGCGGCTCTGTTTACCCGTCCTGAGTAGTGAAGTGGAGCAACACGCTGAGTTTTCCCAAAACCGATACCATCTGCACAGCTCCAAGTTTTAACCCTAGCAGAACTGCCGGGAATGGCACGGAAACGAGCAGGGGTACATGCAGATCTCAGCCCAGAGCCCCACGCTTCCTGAGTGTCACCGGAGGCTCCTGGGAAAGCTTCCCATGCTCGTAGAAAGCTATTTCTACACTGATCTCACATAGGTAGGCTGCCTTCCAAGTGTGGGAAAAACAGGAATTTTCTTACAAACAATTTGCCAACAGAACATTTCACTGTGGGCCGGGAAAGTT
This sequence comes from Mus pahari, assembly GCF_900095145.1. NCBI lineage: Eukaryota > Metazoa > Chordata > Mammalia > Rodentia > Muridae > Mus > Mus pahari. The sequence goes on along the minus strand of NC_034597.1, from coordinate 51,673,021 downwards.
GGATGCCAGAGCCCATCCTGGTATCTGGAAGCCCTAAGTTCAATTCTAAGCCCTACAAAAGCTAAACAGAATACCACCACCACCACCACCACCCCGGAAGACCTTTTACTCTGTTTAATTATTGCTGTATTTTTTTTTTTAACTTATTGCTGTAAGCACACTTGTATGTCTGTGCCACAGGGGCACATGTGGCAGTCAGATGTCAACCCGTAGGAGTATATGGGTTCTGAGGATCACACTCAGGTTGTCACACTGGGTGGCGAGTGCCATTACCTACTGAGACACCTTGCTGGCTCTTGTTCCAACATTTCTTACATATCAAATACTGCTTGCCGCCCTGGGGATGGGAAAGATGAAGGACACGCCCACTGCTCCTACTTATCAGTCCTGCCAGGCCGTGTGCTGTGTTGAAGGCCTGTCACCTGAGTCTCTCTGGGTTCTCAGAAGGATGCTAAGAGGCATGGACTTATCTCCAGGAGACAGATGAGGAGGGGGGCAGATAGTGTCCCACAGCTGAGCGTGAGAACTTGTGTATACTGCAGTTCCAGAGGACTGTTTCAGACTCTTAATTCCTATGGCTAAGGAAAAAAAACATGGTTTTAACAACAGCTTCCAAAGACATCCCATAGAACTTAAGGAGGAAAAAGGATGTTCCTTTGCTAAAAATAAATTAATTAATTAAGTTAAAAAAAAAAAAAAAAGAAAAAAAAAACGGAATAAGGGGAGATTTCAGCTACTCACCCATAAACAAAACCTAAAAATTAACTGAATTTAAACCTACTGGTTCAAATTAATACCAGAACATGGTAGATAATAAGCAGATATCAGGGTATGGCTAATATTAGATTCACCGAGGAGTTGAAGATATCCCTATAAGTCATTATTTACGAAGTGTCTACTAGTTCAAGGTATTGTACCAGACAATCTATACTTCTATTCCTTGGCTTAAACTAACCCTGTATCACAAGGGGGAAAGAGACAAAAGGCAAGCCTCAGGACAGAGCGCTCAGCTCACTTCCAAACAGCCAGAGTTGGACCCCAGGACGCTGCCTCCTGCCCCACTCTCCGCTATACATACGCGCATGTTTAAAATAACAGTCATGGTATGCATATACCCATGCACAAGTCATGGACATCTGCACACGCACAACCACAGGCACCTACAGATATGTATTCGTATGAATACCCTGACAACAAAAGCAGGGAAAGCGCTGAAAACCAAAGCTGAAAACACAGCCGCTGGGGCATGGTGATCCACACCTGGATCCCAGTGTTCAGGAAGCTAAAGCATGAAGGTCTCAAGTTCAAGTTCAGCCTGCTGACACCTTCAGTAGTGAGAACATGTCTCAAACAGCCAACCAACAACCACATGCCAATCATCCTTATGACTTTAGAAACCGAAGTCATAAAAACACTAGCCAGCCAAATCCATGAACCAGAAAGATGATTCTACACCGTGACAGACGCGATTTATGAAATAAGGGTGTCTTGAATATACTTTAAAATTCCTTACATTGGAATGTGATCAAATACACTGTACAAATTAAAAGATATTTTAAAAACATAGATGTATATAAAGGGAAAAAATTCTTAATGGATTATTATTATCACCATTAGCAAAAGCAGTGATACAATCATTTCACTTTAAAAATTAAACTCCTATCCATGACAGAAACAACCAATAAACAAAGGAGCAGACAGGAAAGTTACTCCAGCTGACGGAATCGGTCTCTAAACAGGCACATTCCCCTAGGACAAGGGTAGGTAGGGTGCCGAGGCCACCATTTCTAGTCCATGTTGTTCTGCCCGGCTCAGCTCAGAAAGTAGAGATAAAGGCGTTCGGACAGGAAAAGAATAAAACCATCTCTCCCTCCGTGTGTCATAATCTCACACAGAAAATATATTAAGGATAATGCAAAAAAAAAAAAAAAAAAAGAAAGAAAAGAAAAAGAAAAAGAAAAATTGAGCTAGGAGTTCATGAGCTTAGCAAAAGTGAGTCCCATTTCTTCACTGCCGCAATAAACCATTCCCACGAGAGCTGTAGGAAAGAAATCCATTTACAATAGCACCAGAAAGAATAAACACGCAGGGATACTTTAACAAAGGAAATGCACAACTTACACTCAAACACTATAAAACAATGTGGAAATTCAAGACCTCAGCAAATGGATTCACCACAGTCAGAAGGGAAATGTGCCTCAAATTAATCCAAGATTCAATGTAAGACCACCAAGATCCCAGCTAGATTACACTTCATAAATCTGAAGGCTCATCCCATAAGCAAATTTAAAGGACCTAGAAGAGCCTAAATGTTTTTGGAAAAGATATCTTACACTTCACAATTTCAATGCTTACCACAAAGCCACAGAAACCAAGATGGCGGTACTGGCATAAGAATAGATATACAAGACAATAAAAGCCTAAGTTGGAGTCACTGAAATTAGAAACTTTGAGGCAGGCAACACCAAGCACGAAGTGAAAAGAAAATCTGTGGAATGGGAGAGATGGCTGCACACTATTGGTCTAGAGAGAGCCTAAAATCAAGAATAAGGAACACGGCTCAACAACCACATGACGTCACCTAGTTAAACTGGCAAATGACTTAACCAGGCATGTATGGAAAGACACAAATCACTAATAAGCACATATAAAGATACCGACATCACTACACAGCAAGGGAATGCATCTCAAAACTAAGGAGGTGGCACTTTCTGAACACTGAGACAACAGGGTTTATGATGGTTGCCAGGAGTGGGAGAAGGGGCGAATGTGTTACTTAATGGATCAGGTTTCTGCAAAATGGAGTTTTACAGGGATGAAGAGATGGTTCGGAGGGTAAGGTGCTTGCTGGGAAAGTGTGAGGAACCAGGCTCAGATCCCAGACAGAGGCCAGGTGCGGCCATTCACACCTGGAACCCACTGCTTGGAATGAGGGACAGAGGCAGAAGGGACTCAAAGGCAAGCCAGCAGAGCCAACAAATGTTAAGTTCCAGGTTCAGTAAGAGGTCCTGTCTCAGAGTTAGAGAGAGATGGGTCAGTGATTAGGAGAACTGTCTGCTCTTCCTGAGGTCCTGAGCCTGTTCCCAACACACAGGGCAACTCACAGCATCTATTACTGAAGCTCTAGGACGTCTATGCCTTCTTCTGACCTCTACCTTCACCAGGCACACAAGTAAACAGTACACATACATATGCAGGCAGAAGCACTCACGCTAAAGTAATAAAAAAATATTGGGAGCGGGGAGACAGAGAGACAGAGACAGAGCGAGAGCGCACCTCTCTTAAGTGAATATCCAAGAAGTCCCTTGGTCCTTCTGTCATGTGAGAATTTCTGTGAATCATGAAGCAGTATTTACCAGACATCACATCTGCCATGTCTAGATTTTGACCTTATAGCCTCCTGTGACAAATACACTCCTACCCAAGCCACCCACTATGTGGTATGCTGATTACAGCATTCCAGGTGACAAGCTGAGGTGTCTGGTCCACTGAGGGAATGTGAAAACCCAGAATTTATTTCCTCTATCTAACAGAAATTTCACTTAAAAATCTGAAAGTAATGTCCTTGCCCTGCAAGCATGATGGCCTGAGTTTAAGCTCCAGACATCCATTCCACCACACACTCACCTCAGCCATGGTGGCACATGCTTGTGAATTCACTGCTGATGATGGGGGGGGGGGGCAGGGAGCCCTTCAGCCAGCCAGGCCAGCCTATTTGGAGGGTTTCAGGTCAGTCAGAGACCCTACAGTAAATCTCGAATGGTAGACGGTGAAGCCAGTGAAGTGGCTCAGGAGGTAAAGGCATTACAATTAAGCCTAGCAACCCGAGTCTGGCCTCCATGGAGGAAGGAGAAAATCAACTACTGTAAGCCGACTTCTAGCCTTAATTTGAGCACCATGACATGTGCGTGCCCATGCACACATCATGCATGCATACGCGTAATAATAAATAAAATAAGCTTCTAAAATAATGTGGATGGCTCCTGATGAATGACAGCTTAGGTTGATCTCTGACCTCCTCATGCACAAGCACATACATGTACCACACATGCATGTGTCTCAGCACACATAAACACACATATTCTCTCTCCTTCCCTCCCTCCCCCCCCAAAAAAAAAATCTGTATTCTCTTGGAATACTAGACCACACTGCCTCGCAGACAGGATACTAGAGTTTCTGGCTGTCTACATTGCTTCCTTTGAAACTCTCATAATGTCCCCAATGTCATCTTGCATGGCACTCAGGGAGAGAAGTAGGATGTGGCTACCATACAGCACCCCACTCCACCCATCTCTCCCAAGAGCTTTAGTGGAGGCCTGACTCTGCAAATAGTGACAATGCAAGCTAGTAATTCCTCTGTTCAGCATGGCCCCAAGAGGCATGTCCATCTAAACCAGAGATGCAAAGATGGAAACATCATGACTCTCAGTCTGAAGCACTTACTGGTTCACAAGGGATGCAGCAGCAACGCAAGAGGAGGTCACACATTTTACTGAGAGAACAATGAAGGACGAAAGGAATTCCTTCTCTGATTTACCTACGGCATATCATGTTGGCTCACTAACAGCTGCCTGCACTCTCATGAAAGAGTATTATTTTCATCCACATATCAAGGGGAGGGGGACTCTTATTTTGACAAGCCCTCACTAAGTAGCCCAGGCTGTCCTTGAAAGGACAATCTTCCTGCCTCAGCCTCATAGTGCTGAGACAAGGGGAGTGACCCATCAGATCTAGCTCTTATCAACTATTAATAATTAAAAGCAATGAGGAATCCAGAACATCCACTCTGCTTCAAGGACTAATGGAGCTAAACAGTATGACCTTGAACTTGAGGTAGAAAGCAACAAATGGTAACTTATGACTTCTTACATGGATAAGCCAGGCTTCCACTCACAGGCAGGGAAGAGAGGAAGAACTTAGCCAACAACAGCACAGCCTGGGCCTGCCAGCTAGTAATCACTAACAGTCAATCAGCCCGCAGTTGTGTTATTATTATTTGAAAAAGTAGACCTTCTTTTAAGAATATCAGGCTTCATTTTTACAGAAAACAAAGCAGATTCAGTCAATTGCCCCAAGGCAATTTGAAGGCCTCATGCCAGAATGCAGTGTGCCTAGCCTGTCCTTGGACTTGCTTGGTCCTGTTAACAAGACCTGATTTTCTGAGAAAATAACAGTTTTGTTTGCTTGCTGTGTGTGTGTATGCATGAACACCCGAGTATGTGTGTTTGTGTGTGTGTGGGATATGAAATGCAGACACTAAAAGGAAACTATGATGTCATGAGGAGAAGAGTGATACTTCATTTACCATACTTTGCAACTTTCTGTCTGTGTTATGTTACAAGTAATAGGTCTGGTCTAAGTGGCCCTGCCAAAGCCTTACCTGGTGAAAGAGGTTAAGTAAACGCCGGGGGATGTGAGCTCAGTATGGACTCTAGACCCACTGTACTGAAGTTCAGCATAACTTATGCAGGTAGTTCTTAGAATGCAGTGTCACAACAAAGACAGATCAAAGGAGTGTGAGCCGCACACAGTAGCCCATGCCTTCAATTGCAGAACTCAGGAGGGAGAGACGGATGGATCTGTCAGTTCAAGGCCAGCCGGGTCTACATAATGAATTTTAGGGCAGCCAGGGATACAAAGCGAGACTCTAAATAAATAAATAAATAAATAAATAAATAAATAAATAAATAAATAGATAGATAAATAAATAAGTGTGTAAATAAATAAATGTGAATGAATGCACTCCCAGTGTGTCTGTCTTTCCTTCTCTCCTCCACTCTGTCCTCCCCCTCCCTTCCCCTCTCCTTCCTTTTCCATTTCTTGGTTCTTGGTAGAGGTCTCACTAAAATAGCTTAGACCAGCCTGGAATTTGGGGTTTCCTGGCTCAGCCGCCTAAGAGCTGGGATAACAGGTGTACCACCACACCCAAAGCCAGAGAGCCAGAGACCTTTTTGGTGTTGTTGTTGTTATTTTTAATAGTCTGATCTCGTAACAGGTATATACAGATTCAGTAGGCAAACCGGGGGCAAGTGTGACCATGCATTCCAACAGAGACCGCCCAGATGCCCACCTACAAACCCGAGCCACCAAACCGAGTCACTGGCCCTCTACACCTCTCCCTCTGAAATGACTCCCCACACCTAGGTCACTTACATGGCTGTGTAGGAGAGAAGCAAGGCGTGGCTACCACAGAGTCTCCCTCAATATCCACAGGGGCTATGTTCCATGAGTCCCAAAGAAGTTGTGATGCTGCAGACACTGCATATAGAGGGCTATATTCACTGTATTTTCATATGTATACACGGTACGATAAAGTCTACGTTATGCACTGGGCACTTGTAAGACAACAACCAATAATGAATAGAATACACTTAAGGAAAAGTTACATAAAATGTGTGTTATTTACATAGAACTTTCTCCCATTTATTTTCAGGCTACATTTGATTTCTGGGTACTTGACACCATGGGAAAAGAAAGACCAGTGAGTAAGCCTGAAAGTGAGTAAGCCATTCCTGAGGTAGATCCATGGGCATCCTGTCATCCCGATAGACTTGTCTCTCCAGCTGCACCCTCCACACAGAAGCAGCAGGATCAATCAGATCTGCCCAGTGGGCTCTCGGGCGAGGGTCACTACCTCACCCTTTCTGCAGAACTGTCAGTGATGAGGCCAGAACACAGCCATGGGCAATGCTTTCCATGTGGCTTCAGGCACGGAGGGCACAGGATCCATAGCCTTGGGAGGACCATGCAGACCTGGCTAATGGGAGCTTCTGAATTTCTCCCTGCTGAGACAAAGGCTGGCCTCAGTCCCAATGGGGAAGTACCTTCTCAGCTTCAACTCCATGAGAAAGGTGTGTCTCAGAGGAGGACAGGGGTGCACGTGCAACCTGGGTTCACCAGACCCAGTCTCCCTCACACGGCGCAGCCCAGGTCAGAAAACCAACATGCATTCTAGACATTTGTTTCCTTCTGAATGCTCTATCAAAACTAACTAGACATAAGCAGGACGCAGTGGTACACATCTTTAATCCCAGCACTCGGGAGGCAGAGATGGCTGGATCCTGAGTTAGAGGCCAGCCTGGTCTATAGAGTTCCAGGATAGTCAGGGCTACACAGAGAAAGCCTGTCTTGAGGAAAAGATTACTAAATGTGTCCAGGGAGTTTGCCGGTGACCTGGAGGGATGTCCAGAAAGGGCATCTGTCCCAGTTCAGAGCAGTAGGACCCAAGAGCTCTCCAGCTGGCTCATTCTCGGTTCACAATGACCTTTTATCCCAGGCTGATCTATACAGATTACCACTATCTTCATCTCAGAGGAGCGTCCCATTGACAACGCTCAAAAGCCCCAACCTGGGACAAAGATGCTGTGTGTGGAGGGGAAGATGTGGCGTCTACATACTTTCCAAGAAAGCCTAAAAAAACCAGAGCCGTCCTGATGGCTAGCGGCTTCTCCTTCCTGGAGAGATCCCCTCTGGCAGAACAGAAGAGAAACTGAGGCCAGCAGCAGTGCCTACCGGAAACAACAAAAACTCTAATAATCTTCTTAGAGTCAGCCAATTCAGTGGCTCAGCATTTAATAATCCAGAAATTTAATAAGCCCCTCTGCTTCAGAATAGCTATTACATGGGGTTTCATTTAATTAATCTCAGCAGGCTGAAAAAGAAACCCTAGGAAGACATGAAAAAGTCCCAAGTCAGAACAGGAAACAGAAGAACCGCGGCTTCCAAGACAGATGTGCAGATTACTGTATAGATGTGCAGATTACTGCTGTAGTGGTTTGACTCTGGGATGTTTCTCAAGGGCCCACCCAACACTGTCCTTTGCCCATGGAACTATTAGAAGGTGTAGGAGGTAGGACCTAGTGAGAGGCAGTAGGTCACTGGAGGCACACCCTTGAAGGGGAGATGGAAACCCAGCCCTGACCCCTTTCTGGCCACCATGAACTGAGAATCTCCACAGAGTCACACTGAAGGGCTCTCTCACGGGCCCAAGCACCGCAAACATGGTGCCAGCAGGCCTTGCCCTTTCCCCTTCCCTCTCCCATTAGATTCCATTCCTAAAGCTCGTCCCCAAGGTCTATTCCCTTATTTGGCCACTGACTCATTCCTGAGACTAAACACCAAGGCCCAGCAATCAACATTCATTTATTTAGCTACACTGGCTAACCTGTCCAATGAGGACTTATCAACTCATCCAAGCACAGACTTCCTTCTCCCTTTTCCCCTTAAAAACCAGTTCTGCAGAGACACCTGCTGCTGCCTTCGCAGAGGCAGCTGACACCCCCCACCCCTCCCGTTTGTCCCTTCACGTTAATAAAGTCTCCTTTGTGCAGAGAATCTGGTGTCTGGCTATGTTCTGTGCCAACACCGAGGCGCCCCTTACACACATGCCCACCACCGTGATGCCACAGGTCCCCACCATGATGCCACAGGCCCCAACGACAAACCAACCTCTGAAGTGAAGACCTCAAATAAACTTTTCCTCCTCACAACTTGTTTATCTCGGGCTTTTGTTACAGTCACAAAGAGCCATGGACATAAAAGGTTTGACCCATCCACCTGCCGGCATTTGAGCATTGCAATGTGGTAAATTAAAGACATGACCTTGTAATGTTAGACTACCCCGCCTCTGTGTTTTACCAGAAGGCTTCCAGGTCAGAGCCCATGGAGGGGAAGTACTTTGTACGAAGAGGTCAGATTACAAACAAGGATTAGAAAGAGTTCTTCCTCCTCCAGGATCACTTCTGTGAGAAGATGCCTAGCGGGCTCTAAGCCCTGCACATTCTTCTGCGAGCTGAGCCAACAGTAAGCGGCACAGACCATCTGCAGGCAGAGCGGCCAGGCAGGAGAGTCACCCACACTCTCACTTCCTAACCCAGCTTCCCTGAGAAGGAAAAGTCTAATATGGCTTCCTCCTTTCCTCACTCAGCAACAGAGCTTCAGTAAGGGATGATGAGCTATTTATCAGTCAAGTTTGGCTAAGATTAGATTGTGGGAACATGTTCTCTGATATGCTGATACTTAGGTCATCACAGCTGCATGGTGCTCTGGGACTGAAGGGACCTGGGGTGGGTGCCTGGGATACCCTGCAGGGTCCCTGAAGGAGTTCCTTTCAGATGGACAGCATTGCTGCTGTGGCTGGTGCTGGTTGGGAAGAAGAGCGGTAGAAGAGCAGTGTGAGACACAGTCAGGTGTCCTTAGGAAGACTGCTGTGTCATCAGCTTCCTTCCAGGTTGAAAGCTTCCATCTTAAGAGGGAAACTTCTTTAGAAGTGTGTAGTGGTTTGAATGAAAATGGCCCCCATAGACTCATAGGAAAGGGTGCTACTTAGAAAAGTGGCTGTATTGGAGTAGATGTGGTCTTGTTGGAGGAAGTATTTCTCTAGGGGTGAAGCTTTGATTTTCAAATGATCAAACTTAGACCAGTGTCTGTTTGTCTTCCCCTCTCCACTCTCCCTCCCCCTCTCCCACTGCCTGCCAATCCAGATGTAGAATTCTCAGGTCCTTCTCCAGCACCATGTCTGCCTGCTCACTGCCATGCTTCCCACCAAGATGACAATGGACCAAACTCTGAACTATAAGCTAGCACCAATGAAATGTTTCCTTTGTAAGAGTTGTCTGACAATAAAACTCTAAGACAGAGTGTAAAGGGAAAGTACAACAACAAGATTTTTAGGAGAGGATGTTTACAATGGAGTAAAACAATACGATGTTCCAGGGGGAGAGAAAATACTCTATTCTAAAGGGAAGTACCTTAAGACAGGAACTAAACATCACAAAAACAGGTTCAGGAAGTCCCTGAAACTGACCAGCTTCACTAGGCTCCTCCCTCATCAAGAATATACAAGCAGTAAGGGCTCCTAACTCTGACTCTCAGATAAGCTCAGCTGACTGGAAGAAATAGAGACCAGCTAAGCACCCTTGAAAAGACCAGCTGAGCTTCTTGGAAGAGACTCAGATCAACTAAGCCACCTAGAAAGGACACTCTCCATCCCATTGATCTGCTTACAGGCTGTGCAGTATGTTCCAGATGCCCAGCTTTTTGAGCTGTCACCCATGCTGGGGTGAGCTTTAGTGACACAGCTAACTTTGAGTCATTTCTGCTCCTGTAAGTAGCCCCAATAAAACTTGTGGTGTCCATACTTTGGCTCCCTATTTAGGGAGAGTGAATAGGCATTTGTTCAAGTCTACCTAGGAAGCTGACACACAACACTTGTCAACGGGCAATTCTGTTGCTATGAGATGACAGTACCATGGCAAAAAACTATGTTGTAAAGTATATGCTATATTATAGCATGGCCTGCCATTTCCGAGGGCCATGATGAATAAAACATCACAAAGTCAGATCAAGCTCAAGAGAAATGATGCAACCCAGAGAGCAGTCATGGGTTATAAAACCACTGGCTAGTACATCATCTGTCATGTGCTGACATGGCAACCAACAATGGGCCACATACATAATGGGGATTTCATAAAGTTCTATCACCTGTGACTCCAACCACCTAGTTTTGTACACTGACAATTTCTAAGTACACTCTGACAATTGCAAAGCAATGATAGCTGAGGATAGAGTACTCATTTTTTTTTTCATATTCTTATCACACCTACCCACTGATTGAATGTTCTAAAGAGGCATCCACAGTGCTTATTTAGAATTCCACTGCTAAGATGACAGCATGTCCAGGAACCTGAGACCATGTACAGGGACGCTGACATGGCTGATAGCTCAGTCCTGAACACTCTGGAACAGCAGAGCCCATCTTTCTGGATGGGTGTACCATCATGGTCCCCATCTGTGCCTCCCTGGAACAGAGACCATGACCAAGCCTGGAACCAAGGCATCACAAGGGAAAGAAGCCTGTCCCATAGTCCTGACAGTACGAGATCACAGAGAGAGGCCCTAACACCAAGGTTCAGCTCACCCTGGTAAAACAAGAAGGCCCTTCAACAAGAAGGGCTGGGCACTGGCCCTGGGGATTTCAGGTTTGTCTCAGGAAAGTAAAAGCAGGAAAAGGCACAGAAAGCTGCTGAGTAGCTCTCAACAGAGCCTTTGAGAGAGCAGTGTGCTTTTTTTTTTTTTGGGGGGGGGGGCGTATTGTTTCATTACTTGTGGTTCTTTAGCATTAACATTTAATTTTTCTCACTGAAATATATAAACTCACTTTGAATACAACTACACCTTCACTAAATATTAATACATTGTCTACTCTCCAAATGAGCACCGAGAGGATGTTATTTCAGACGGATGCACGAACATTTAAGCAACTGCCATTCCTTTGAAGGCCTGCTTTGTAAGCCCTATTCAAGCTGTGGGCAAGGTCTCTCCGACAGGGCTAAATCCACACAATGGCAGCTAGTCTTTACCGTCAGACTGAGTGGCCTGTGTGCTGGCTATACAAAAGTTTCCCTCTCACTTAGTAATTGGGCAGCCGAACAAATACAGTGAATCAATTCTTCCCAGTTGCCATCCACATTTAAATATGTGAGGTCAGTCTAACAGTAAACGCCCAGCATCTGCAGCCCTGCACTGCCCAGCAAAACAAAACTAACACCATCCTCTAACTTTTCCACAGAAAGAACAAATCATGGACAGGATATGAGTTCACAAACTTCTCCCTTATAAAATTAGTCTCACAGTCGCATAGCCAGGGCTAATTCAGCACCAAAATAAACTGGGAGCAGGCAGTTCAACCCAGGCTTCCTTCTGAGGCCACTATGCTTGCTGTGGGCCACTGGCTCAAACCTTAGTGTCTTAGGTCAACTTTGTTTTAATAACTTGTCAGGACATTTCTTCTACTTGCCAAGATATTTTAGGATAATTGTTGCATGGGATTTGATTTAATTAATCTCAGCAGGGCTCAAAGAAAGCCCACAAGGGCAACATGAAAAATGTCATTCAGATGTTCTATTATTAAAAGTTGAATAATCTTGTTACCATATAAGACAAGTATAGAAAATGTCCCCCATTGCAAACCTAAACCTCAATAAAGGGAAACAGCTCACCTAGTAAAGAGTAATAAGCCAGATGACCCAAGTTTGGTCCCTGGAACCCACACAGTGGAAGAAGAGAACCAACTCCCAAAAGTTGTCTTCTGGCCTTCACATGTGCAAGGTGAGCACACACGCACGCTCACGCGCACACGCGCACACACACACACACACACACACACACACACACACGGGGGCGGGGGGAGAGATCTAAATAAATCACTGGTGTGCAGCAAGACAGTGGCAGCGCACACCTTTAATCCCAGCACTTGGGAGGCAAAGGCAGGAGGATTTCTGAGTTCGAGGCCAGCCTGGTCTGCAGAATGAGTTCCAGGACAGCCAGGGCTACACAGAGAAACCCTGTCTCGAAAACTAAGAGAGAGTCAGACTGGGTGGGGGCTTGGGGAAGTGCTGATGTGGAGCTCAGAGGTGGAGCACCTGAACAGCACGTATGACTGAACCCCGGCTTCCACATTCACTACCTAAAACAAAAGCCCAAACAAACAAAAGACCCTGTGCTGGAGAAATGGCTCAGTTGTTAAAAGTACTTATAACTCTTGCAGAGGACCCAGGTTTGTTTCCCAGCACACATGGTGGCTCATAATCACTTATAACTCCAATTCCAGGAGATCTGACACCCAATGTATATGCACCATTCATACACACAGAGCACAGATACACCTGCAGGCAAAACACCCAAACACATAAAATAATCTTTAAAAAAAAAAAAACACAAAAACCTGCTATTTTGGCAACAGCTGTCCATTGAGTAAGAGTAAAGCTAGGGCCAGGTGGTGGTGGCGCACGCCTTTAATCCCAGCACTCGGGAGGCAGAGGCAGGCGGATTTCTGAGTTCAAGACCAGCCTGGTCTACAAAGTGAGTTCCAGGACAGCCAGGGCTATACAGAGAAACCCTGTCTCAAAAAAAAAAAAAAAAAAAAAAAGAAGCTAGAATAAAATGTGCACAGCTGGACAGACAATGTAAAATTTATACATTCTTCCAAGGACACTAGAAACAGGTAGTTTCTAACATAATGCCCTTCTTATTCTAGACAACAGATCTGATGCCAAAGAGAAACCAAGTCAGATGGGGTGTGGGAGAAGTGACACTGGTTTAGAACGATGCAGGCCTAGAGGCACTAGAACACTCCCATCAGGTTTAAGGCACCAATGTTCCCAGTGCACAACAGCATCTTCTAAATTGTGCCCCTGGGGGAAGCTCGCAGGAGTAGACATGGTGAGCCACAGTGTCTGTCATAATTCCCAGTTCTCAGACCACAGCAGAGAACCACAGATCTGCAAACTGTGTGTACTCCACGTGGAGCACAGGACCATTCAGAACTGCAGTGGTAACGCACCCCCTGCAGCCTCTTGTCACACACTGCCTGAGCATTCCCAGATGCATCCTCAAAACTCCCAGAATGCCTAGCAACACTCCTAAGCTGTCTACCAATCCATCTACTTAATTCTCAGCCTATGACATCGGCACTCCCCAAACGTGACTGCGTGTGGAATGCTTTGCCACAGCCCAATGCCTACGTCTCATCTGAAACTGATCACAATTTCAGCCGTGGGCGAGGCCAGCAATCAATTTGTTAATGATAGGTAGCTCCAACCATCTGCAGAGCTTCTGAACTCTTCAGCTGAGACAGTTATCAGTGTGTACCCAGGAAACTTTTTCCCCATATTGCAACATCAGGCCCTAATAAAGGTTTTTCTCGAATGGTTAAAAAAATAAATAAAAGAATGTAAACCCGAGTGATGGCAGTTAGCAGTGAGGGCTTTGATGAATGAATGGTTAAGTCATGAATGTGATTAAGATCCCTATAAAAGGAGCTTCAAGGGACTGGAGAGGAGGCTCAGCCAGTGTCTGCCATGCAGGTATGAGGACCTGAGTTCATACCCACAGCACTCACGTGAAAAACAGTGTGGTATTGCGCATCTGTAGCCCCAGAGCTCAGGAGGGTAAAAAAGGGCAATCCTGGGGTCTCTTGGCTTCCAGTCCAGGCAAGTGAGTGAACTCTGGGCTAAGTAAGATCCAAGAAAAACTATATATATGAATTTTATATATAATAACACATATTAATATATGTTAATGTTATATATATTATGTAATAATTATATATTAACACATATTAATATGTTAATATATAACATATGCAATAGTTATATATCAACACATTAATATATGTTAATGTTATATATATTATGTAACAGTTATATATCAACACATAATATATAATACACACGTGCACACACACACACACACACACACACACACGAAAGGGAGGGGACTTCAGAGAGCAATTTAGCCCCTCCATTGCCATTACATGCCATGGGAAGATATAATGCCTGTACCTTTAGCCCCTTCCATCAGTTCTGCCCTGTGAGGCTACCACAAGAAAGTCTCCCCAGACACCGAACTTCAGTGCCCTTCGTGCCCTGCTTCCTAGGCTCCAGAAAAGAGATGTTTCCCTTCTTAATAAACGACACACAGCGGCCATAGCAGCAGAGACTAAGCTGCTGTCTCAGCTTTTAGAATGTGACAACTGAGGCACAGAGAGGTTAATACCTTCACAGATCATACAGCTGAGAGGCTACAGAGACAGACCATGAGGCCAAGGACTGAAATGCTAAGCAATTCTCCTTTCCTCTGACATCACGTACCACATGTCCCACTCGGCTTCTTGCACTGTCTTCTCCGAAGACTTTCAGCCTCAAGCCACTTCTGACCAAGGAACAGAAGCAAATTCTTCCTACTTCCCCAACGGACTTGGACTAAAAACTGGTAATAAACTCAGGTCTAATTCCAGAAGAAGGCACTGGAGGAGGAGGTGGAGTGTGCAAGGATTCACACCCAGTGGCTTATGCTGCGCGTCACAGTCATCCATCAATCCTACCAGTCGGAGCTGAAGGTTTCTAACCTCTGGGGACATGGTCGTGTTTAAATGAGGGGTCTGATTTACTTCTCTCTCTTCCACAGGAGATCACTGGTTTGTTCCGTTATAAAATGTGTAGGAAAGAAGGGAGCATGATGAAATGCAGACAGCTGCTAAGTTGAGGGAAACCACAACACCAAACACGCATCTTCTCACTGCAACAGAAAAGGACGCTAACTACCTGGGAAGTCCTGAACTCACACATCCTAGAGCCATGGCTATCAGACACCTGCGGCACACAGGAGGCTCCTTATCAGAAAGACAGGCAAGCCCTTGCCCAGAAAGCACATGGCCCTGGGCTACACCCCCAGTATCACAAAAAAAAAAAAAAAAAAAAAAAAAAAAGACAAAGATGAACAAGAAACCTACTTTGCAGGTTACTGGCCTGCAATTGCAAATGTCTACTTAAAAGGTGTGGGGGCAGCCCGAGGACTGTCTAACATGTCCCCACACCTGGATTACGAGTCACAACAATGGCATGCAGCCTTAAAGAAACAGCCTGTGGGGTCCTGGTTGTCTCCTCTCTGGTTTCTGCTAACGCTGCCCTGAAGATCCCATCAGCCCCTGCCCTTGCCAACCTGTGCTTCCTCATCTCCTGGAGGGCTTTCCAGGTCTCAGAACTTCACACGCTCTCCCACGCCTACCACACCCACGTTCTCTTCACTATTTTGACTTTTCACATGCCCGCCTCTCCTGCTACACAGGATGGTGAGCCTCTTCATGAAAACCTTCGGATTGGCTAGCATCTAGCACATAAACAGTAGTCAGTACACGATAGGTAAATATGTCCCTGCGAGCCAATATGGACATACAACCACACATGCCTGTGGCAGTCAGCAGGGGCTTTCTAAGTCTAAATGGCTCCGACCATTGCTGTACCGTTCATGGATTAGAAAAAGCTCTTCCATTACAGGGGACACTCCGTCCCCTTGAAGCGTAGCAATCAAGCCCATTTCTAAAGCAGAGGTTATTTTTCTTCTGCCACAGAAAAGCCTCAACCCACCTGGATGTGTTTAAATGTACACATGTAAACTAGGATACAAGGTCCCTTTATCTTTAGCACATATGCTGTTTGGGCACCAGGGCCTGATCTCTGAACTGTAATGTTAGCACTCCAGTACAATAAACTGACCCATTTGGGTCACTTAGTACAACACCTTCCCCAAGACCCCAAGGCAGCTGTACTGGAACTCAACTCTGTAGACCAGGCTGGCTTTGAACTCAGTGATCCACTTGCCTCTGCCCCCCCCCCCCCCGAATGCTGGGTTTAAAGGAGTGCACCACCACCACCAGGCTTACTGTAGCACTTCTTAAAGGTTTGGGCTGCTTAACCCAGGCTTCCCATCAAGTGCCATCACGCAGTAGGTCTGGTCTCACCCTCCCCTTGCATCTGCTTCAAATGTAAACAAGGGCTCTCTTTCCTAGTTCAATACCATGTGCTCGGGCACAGATGAAATGTGAAATGCTAAGTAGGAAGGACCAAGAAAGAAGAGAGCAGGTGGTTTGGTGGCCTAAGGAAGCTGCTTACAGCTAAGGATCTCTCAAGACTCTCCCCACTCCAAATCTCAGTCTGGCCTTGCCCAAGCCAGTCTCTGATTCTTCGCCAGGGACACCAGGAAACACACTCTGTCACTCCATTAACAGGGGTTAAGGGGCAAGGCTGGCTAGCCTGTCTCTATCCAAGTGGATATACAGCCGTCTCTGCAAGCTCATCAGTCTTGTAGCTAACTGCCAAGAGGCAAGCACATCATCTCCAAAATCAGCAGTGTCCGAGCTCCTTGTGTCCCACATAGGCACCAACTGATGCTGCTCCTGAACCACGTGCAACGGTGTTGTCTGACAAGGAAACCAGGTTCTTTAAGCTGTTCATCAACAGAGGTGACAGTATTATGTCTGACGCACTTATTATAAGTATTACCACCTGTGTCCCAGCCACGAGTTCAGATGCCACTGTAAACAGCCAGAACTATATTGAAAAGGCATTTGCCCATGTCCAAATTTACCGCGAGCCACAGCTCCTTGGGGGCCTATCAAGCATCACACCCTCCCAGAGCCAGAAAAGGATGCAGATTCCTCTGGGTCCTCACGCTCTCCGGCCCCTGCTCTCCTGTCCTATTCGGTCTCTTCAGTTCAGTAACCATCTACCTTCGTAGAAGGCGCGGAGGCGGCATACTTGCCTCAGCAAACTGTAGGCTCCACTCACAGATAACAACGGGAGAATTCACATGCCTCTAATACGCCAGACAGTCACGGATTCAAGTCTTACTGCCGACAGTGGGGCTCTGGGCATGGCAGCTTCCCTGAGCCTCCAGATTCCACTGTGGAACCCAGCTGCCACCATCATCAGAACCACGGAGAACAGACGGCGTGCACAGTATACCTTCTGTACTTTGTAATGACGCAATTCTCCCAGGAAAGGGAAGGAGAGACAGAGCACCCCAGCTTCTGACGCTGAAATCCCTATGTGCCGTGTGGTCTGCCTACAGAAAGCTGTTCATTCTTGTTGCTCTGGAAAAGAAGCATGCTTCTAAAACACCTGAGCGTATACACATTTCTGTGATGTTTTACCCCAATTATGCCATCACGTGTCTCAAAGGCAAACATTTTCTTCTTATATCCTTAAGGCTTCATCCTACAGATGATTCTACATGAGATGTGCAGTTCTACTGCTATTTAGCTCAGAAAAAGGAAGGGAAATAAAGATGCTTTCCACACCAAGCTGCAGGGCCAGACGTCCCAAGTCCCAAGGCCAGTCAGTCCTGGGATTCTGTGGCTGCTGCTCGACAAATTTGTCTCCTTATTTCTGGACCAAGTTTCCTGCTGTGTGGATTCTAATGTCCCTTCCAGCTATAAAGTCCATAACTCCAGCAGTCTCCTTCAGTAAACTTGCAAGTGAAGACTAGCCAGGAAATAACTGATCAAGGTTAAGACTATAAAATAAAATAGAAATTAAAAGACAACGTGAAGCCACATGGCTCTCCGAGACCCAAAGGCCCATTCATTGTACTAAAGTGAAACTGAACTTCTTACACAGGAGCCAGTTAGCCATATACTTTTTATGACGTTTTCTTCCCAACGTCCTAGGGTAAAGATGGAAGCAGGCTGAAGGCAGAGATGGAGAGACAGCCATGCTTTCTGAAGGACATCAGCCATTTGACTTTTCCCCAGGCACTGTCCTACAAGAGTAGACTCTGTGCCCTAAACTGGCACACACTGCAAAATAAACAAAACATGTCAAATAACAACCTCACTTCCAAAGCTGAATGCCTGGCCTGTCTGAGGTCAATAAGTCACATGGCCCCATGAGACTAAGTCAAACAACACAGTCATGACAAACATGACTGTGGCAGGCTTACCTTCTCTGAACCCACCCTTTCCTCATCTGCAAAGAGGGGACAGTGGTGGATCTTCCTTGACAGAGACTGAAGGAAGATTTTAAATGAATATTACTGCTTTAGCACAGTGTTTGGTAAACGCTGTGTGATCATCACATTAATGTTGATAATGACATCACTCTAGGGCTGCATGTCCAATTCCACTTCAACAGACAGACACAGTGACAGATGGAGAGGCCTGAGAGCCAGGCAATGTGCTCCTGTGGAAATGCAGAAGCCCTTGTGACACTTCCAGACTTTCTAGAAAAAACAAAAAAACAAAAAAAACTAAGTCTGTGAGGTAACTCAGGGCTGACTGGAAAGGAGGAAACTGAGCCTATTGGTGTTCTAGGCCTGTGGGGGGAGGGAGGACCACAAGAGGGATCTGAGACCAAGAGAGCTGGGAAAGTCACCAAAGCCTTGGCAGGCTGTGGCTAGGGAGGAAGCAGGTAAAAAGGCCGGAAAAAGAGTGCCCGGTAACACACAGGTCACAAAGAATGGAAAGGCTCACGAAAGGGTGGGGGTGGGGCGGCAAGTTGGGGGCCAGGGAGGTGAGTGAAAAATAATTAAAACGCTGGATGGAAAGCAACCTCCCCAAAGGCTCTAGAGGGTGGGGGAGGGGCAGAGAAGAAGGTTCAGCCCCACACGGTAGGGGTGCATAATTAACCCTTACCAAGAGAACAATGCGGTGAGGAAGTTTGAAAGGGGGGAAAGGATAGCAGGGAAAGGGAGCATTTGTTAGGAAAGGTGAAAAAAGAAAACAAGAGTGAGAAAAAAATAAAAGCAAACAGGGTGAAATTTCTGTGCTTTGAAAGTGGGATCAAAAAAGATGGGCAAAAAACTAGACGGTCTGGAGAAATTAGAAAACACTAGACAACAGAAATGGGGTGGAATGGGTCGGAAAAACAGAGTGGGGGAGGGAGAGATACGGCTCTAAGAAGCCTTGGTAACCAGCAGTGAATAAATTCAAATTACTATTCTACTTATTAATGCCATGATCCCATGCTGGGCAGCAACTATAGTAGCTTGGCTCGCTTGTGTTTGCTGTAGGGATTTTTTTGTCTTCTTTCACTCGGAGAAGAAATTTGCTCCGAGTCTGCAACTTTACAGTTAAGAAGTGTGGTGGTCCCCCTGCACAAGCCACCTGAATTCCTCTCCTGCGGCAGCCGTCCCAACCCGAGTCTGGCCAGTATAGCAATTCCCCATATCCTGAACAGATATGGAGCCAAACCAACTCTGCCAACTCACTCTCTATACAAGTGACGATAAAGTCCCCAGGTCTTTCAGGCTGCGTCCCAGAACGGATCTGCGGAGAAACCTGCTTTCTAATCTGAGTGCTCCAAAACTTAAAACGCAACCCCAATCCCCTGCATGCACAGGTCACGCCCTCCGAGGAAGGAAGCATTCAAGGGGCCGGTGGCGGCCAACCTTTGTCCGTCGTCCTGGCGCAACCCCGCAGCCCGCCCAGCAAGCAGGGAGCGCGGGTAGATAGAGTTTCAGGGTAATCCCTGACGTCCCGGGGGAAAGGCACCGGCAAGAACAGCACACCGCGCCCTCCCCGGGGGGCGCTGCCGGGCTAGCCCAGAGCAGCCGCTAGCAGGCGGAGCGCTCACGGTGGCGCAACAGGTGAGCAGCCCCGGTCCGTCCCACGGGCCACAAGCAGGAGCTGGCAGCGGGACACCCTCGGGTCACAGAGGCCGTCCTTGGCGCTCAGTTCCTCCGCGATACCCACCCGAGAGCCCCCGCCCCGCAGAGCCTTGCGCCTCTCTGGGTAGCCTCACCTCCACGGTCCTCACTCCACCGAAGCTCCAAAGCCAGCGTAGCCAAGAGGTTCTGCTGCCCAGCCGGCTCCAGCAGGGATGCAGCCGCGAGCTCGCCAGGCTCTGCGCGCCGTGGCCTCCACCGAAAGAGCAGAGCTGATTCCGCCCTCCCGCGCTCAGCCGCCTCCTCCCACGGGCCACGCCCCC
The DNA here is from genome assembly GCF_900095145.1 of Mus pahari. Taxonomy (NCBI): domain Eukaryota; kingdom Metazoa; phylum Chordata; class Mammalia; order Rodentia; family Muridae; genus Mus; species Mus pahari. Next base: position 51,652,757 of record NC_034597.1, on the reverse strand, counting down.
AGCCCGCTCCCGAAGCCACGCCTCCGCACCGCTCTTCTGAAGCCACGCCCCCGAACCGGCTCCTGGGGGGTCCTCGCAGCCCTCCTTGCTCGGCCAGCCTCCTCTTCCAGGGGCCACGCCCCCAGCTCATCTTCCTTGCCCCTACCGGCAAGGGGATTTTTTCCCCTTCGACCAAGCCCAAACCGTTCGGTTCAAGTCTCCAGGCCAGGCCACGCCCTTGGTCTCAGAAGACACTCTCAACCTAGCTCTCTTCGTGCCCCGCCCCTCACTACCTCCACCCGCGCCACCTCCAGGTTGTGCCTTCGTGCCACTCACTCACTCACTCCAAGTCATGCCTCCGCCCCTTCAGCCCTACTAACCCTCTCTAGCCAACTCCTCTTTCTCGTTTCATCTTCCCAAAAGATTACTCCCTGGTAAGACCCGGACTCTGTCCCACACCTCCGAGTCCCACTGCTGATCACCGCAGCCACTCACACACTGGCACCATACACCGGTTCTTTCTTGCTCCCTACCTGCCAATATGCTGCCTCCGCCCGGGTGAGCGGCTGCGTTGCCTGGGTGACCGCCTGACGCCCACCGTCCCACCTCCTCCTGGTGGGCTCTTCTCCGCTCAGCCTCAGGGCTATTCTCTGTGCGGGTTCGCCTTTTGAATCCATGGAAACTCAGCTTGAAGATGCTTTGACCTTCTGTTTTCCCAGAGCCTGGACTATGAACTCTCAAAGAACTCCTACTTTCCTAACTTGGCTCAACTGAGACCGCAGAGGGGAAGCAGCTCTTCAATGCCAGGATCTGTGACACACACACACACCCTCCTAAAATGTGCTGTAGTTATTTCTGAGGAATTCATAAAACAAGTGCATTCTTTTAAAATTTGTGGTTTGCTGAGATGATTCCGTTGAATGGCAACAATATGCCAGCATGATTATTTTAAATATTAGTAGCTCCTTTATAACAAAAGAACAATCACTGTTTTAGACAAAAGAACGTGTAAAAGTATACACCAATAAAAAGTAAATTAACTATTAGATTATTTTAATACGGTAATGCATTTGAGAATTTCATACAACGTATTTTGATCACATTCATCCTCACTTCTACCCCATCTCTTATTTTGTTTCTATGTGCATGTGTGTCTGTGTGAGTGAGTGTACTCCATTTGTGTGTTCCTGCCTGTGACGACCAAGGGAAGGAATCACATCTCCTGGAGCTGGAGTTATAGGCGATTGAGAGCCTCTCAATGTGGGTGCTGGGAACCACACTGTGGCCTTCAGGAAGGGTAAGGATTGGGCTTAACTGCCAAGCCATCTCTCTACCCCTAAATTAATTGTGTGTATGTCTTTAACTACTGAAAACCCCACTCTGTAATGGAGAGCCCATGCCATTGTGCATCGGTGGAGAACCATGGCGCACGTGCCAAAGTGAACCCCATAAACAGGCTGCGTGTGTTGCTTCCTTATGGTCTGCCACTACTGGTTCACAAGCAGGAACGTAATAAGTACTACAACGCTAATGACAAGATATGGGGGAGGGGTGTCAAAACTCTGTGCTTGCCACTCCATATTCTATAACCCTAAAATACCATGAGAAATTCTGTCTGAATTAAAAACAGGCACCAAATGTATTAGGTAGTATCCCTGGGTTGTGAAAATATGGGAAGATCTTATTTTTATTCTTTTAATATTTATTGAAATCCCCCTTCAGGTTTTGACAACAAACATATATTTATAGTAGAAAATATTATGAAGTATAAAGTACTGGGCTTGAGCGATGGCTCAGAAGTTAAGACCTCTTCCAAGAGACCTGAGTTTGAGGTCCAGTGTGCATGTTTGTATTTGTGGAGGCTTACAAACATACGTAACTCCAGTTCCAGGGGCTCTGATGCCTCCTTATGGCTTTCTGAAGGATCCAGGGACACATGTTGTACACAGACATACATGCAAGCCAACACCTGTACATCAAATAATTACTATTAGTTTTGTTTTTCAAGACAGGGATTCTCTCTGAATAGCTCTAGCTGTCTTGGAAATCTTTCTGTAGGCCACACTGGCCTTGAAATCAGAGATCCACCTGCTTCTGCCTGGAGCTAAAGGCGTGCACCACCACAGCATTTCAGAGACATAGCTTGAGAAGCTAATACTATTAGATATTCCATATCTGATTTGTCTTGCACCAGCTTACCAAAATCCACATAAAGCCCTCATGTATGAAATCCATTTTAGTACTGTCAGAATATTTTTTAATTATTCCTTTAGAATTAGCACAAGTATGGGGAGCAGATTTTATTTTAGAAAAGAATCTGCTTCAAACAATCGCCTTTGACTGCTTAGAAACCACTATTAATATTTATATGCAATGCTCTTTGCCTGGCTCTCAGATTAATGGATTTATGCACTTGACTGAGAGCCGTTCTGCCTCCCTGACACTCTGGATGACCCAGGCAAGCCCTTTACTTTGCCAACTTAAGTTTCCTTTTCAGTGTGCGTTTGACAGGGAGACTTTGCTAGTTGTGTTAATCAGAAAATTAAAACTGTAGCCTGCGGCTCACTCTTGCTGTCATGCACAGGACCTTGACAGTGTGAGCTCCTGGTCCTTAAAGCAAGACACATGTTCAGAGTTTCCGTGGGAGTTGCATGAACTCCTTGGATAAAGCCCCTCATTTGGATTTTAAATGTGTTAAAGAAAGGCTGGGCACCTTCTTCATCATGTCCACAATCAGCACACGACTCCAGTTCTTGTCCATCTACTAAATAACAGACCAGGACCAGAGATCTCAAAACTTCCTTCAGTTTCCAGCATTCCACAGATATGTTCCACAAAACATGAGTTCTAAGTCAAAGAACAAAACCCTGCCCCAAGTCTCTCCGGGCTGCTATTGCTGCTGCTGTGGCTGCCTGCCCATCACTCATAGCCCAGCAAACAGCCCTGATACCTGCACTCCCACCTGTGGGAACCACCCAGAGGTGGCCCCCAGCTTTCCCTCTGCACTGATCTTGGAGTACCTCAGTCCCCATCAACCACAATTCATCATTTCCATGTTGACTCTTGTGTGTGTGTGTGTGTGTGTGTGTGTGTGTGTGTGTGTGTGTGTGTATCACCCACTGATTCCCATTAGTGCTGTATTAGTGCTGCTGTACATGGGTGTTAGGCCAACCCCAGAACCAGGGACAACCTGCCAGTGGCCACATCTCAGAAGAGAAATTACTCCCCCTCCCTGAACATGAGTATTTGGGGCTGGAGAATGTCCAAGGATAGAAGCTTCCACCTTTCACCAAGTCCAAAATGCCCCCAATTATATCTTCTCTGAAATCAGGGTCTCTTTGCCTTAGTATATATTGAGTGCTTAATATACTACGTGGTTCACATTGGTTGTCTACCAAAAGCCACAACACGGTCTTCAAGGCACTGTCATCTCGTCACTCATAATTGAGGGGGAGAGGAGGGTTCAGAGGACTGGATGAGTGGCCTAAGGTCATCCAGTAAGTGAGGCCACCAGGATTTGATCACATGCTCCGGCTTTTAAGCAGGAGATGGAGGCGGTGTGTGACTCCTCCAGGGTTCAGGGGGTGCTTCTGTGTTCAGTTTACTGAAAGCTCCCTCCCATGCCCAAATGCGCAGTGGTTTCTAGGAGGAAACAAGAGGGGCTGGGAAGCATCTTTCTGGAGATTTTAGGACTACTTTTTCTTTGAGAATCTTCCTTGGTGACCTAATTCTTCCAAAGAGACCACAACCAATACATTTCTCCACCTCCTAATAACGATTCTATCAAGGGACTAATCCATCTATTATGTCAGAACCCATATGACTTAATCATCTCTAGAAATGCTATCACAGATGCACCCAGAGGGTCACAGTATTAGTTAACCTCCCTCAAAGCAATCAGGTGGACAATTACGATCAGCCAGTCCCAAGTGTGCAGTAGAAACAGCTTCAAAGCTCACACACAGACCCAGCTCTGTCTTCACAACCCATGGCATTTCTAAAGCCTTGCTTCAAGCTCACTAACTCCTTCCCCAACTTCCCTGAGGATCATCAAGAAGACATGGCTTCATATTTGCCATCACCACAAAGCATGAAATACACCCACTGTTTTATCACCAGGAAGGTTGTATATTAATGAGGGGGGCACTGTTTTTTTAAAACTTTATTTACTTTGAGACCTCCCATAGAACTATCAATTAGATACTAGCTAAATGATAAAAATAATCAAAATAACAATGCTAATGCATTATTTGTTATTGGTATGTGCTTTAAAGCATATTAATTGAGGAATGTTATTAACAAAATATACAAAGTTGAGCCAGTTCCTTAAGTTGGGACTCTGACAGTCAGGGCAGGTTGCCAGTTCTTTCTGACTGTTGTTATGTTTTATGTTCAACAATGATTCCTCGCCACTCCAAAATTCTGAGCAAACACTCAAAAAGCACCCTAGCCCATGACCATGGGTTTGAAGTAGATCACGTGACCTGTTTTGAGTTTCACCCCTGACCGAAATCTTCCATTTAAAACCCATAAGCAAATTTTTCCTTTTTCCCACTAACTTCCAAAGCCCAGAACAGATGGGAGAGAACAGGATGACTCATCGCTTGCTTGTAAGTAGCCTTGAACAACGAGGAACAAAACAAAGAGAATTGTATTCTGGGGGATCTTAAAACAGAGAGAGCACAGATGGAAGACTCATTGCGAGAACATCAGGGGTCTCCAGGGCGGATGGACAAATGAGGCTCGAGGGATGTAGTCTAGCATCAGTCAGACTCTTGGATGTGTGACCCGCTGTGGTAAAGGTGGGCGAGCATCTGAACAAGGGTTCTGGCACCTGCACGATGAGCTACACTAAGATGTGTGAACCGCTCCCCAAACGTGTATCCCGGTGTGTCCCGGTGAACCTGGCAATGTTTACAAGTAATAAAACTGGTGCCTAGCCCTGTGCCACAGTAGTCTTCTAAGTTTTACCTACTATCAAGTTACTTTTCTCCTTGCTGTGACCAAACGCCTGACAAAATGTTTCGTAAAAGCAGTTGGGCATGGCTGAGGAGATGGTGGCACAGTCTGTAAGGTGCCTGCTGCACAAACACAAGCATTTGACTTTGCATCTCCAGAATCCACACAGGAAGTGAAAACAGTCACTGACTGTAATCCCAGGCTGGGGAGGGCGGGGTCAAGGAAGCAGAGACAGGTGGATCTGTGAAGCCCCCTGGCCAGCCAGTGTGGCTGAGCCAAAGAGCTTCAGGTTCAGTTAGAGCTCAATTACAAAGCGTTTTCTTAAGGCGGAGATTGATCCAGGAAAGACACCTGAGGGTGTCACATAGGAGATCACACACACACACACACACACACACACACACACACACACACGGTGGGGGAGGAGACAGAGAAATAGACAAAGACAGAGACAGAGAGATAGAAAGACAGAGAGTGTGTGTGGGCAACTGAAGGGAAGAAGGATTCATTTTCATTCATGGTTTGACAGGACATAGCCCATCTTAGTGTGAGTGGCATAACGTCAGAAGCTAAGGAGGCTAGGCGGTTAATCACCTCCAGAAATGCCTTCACAGCTGAGTCTGCATGTCTCCTAGGTGATTCTAAATCCAATCGATATGACAGTGGCTGCGAGTCTGGACATTTACATGCTCCGCCAACCTGGGAAGGGGAGCACAGGTTTTGACAATAGAGCTGAGTTATAATTCTACTGAGTAGCAGTATGACTTAGAAAAAAGCTACTTTCTCTCCCATAGTCTTGGGGCTTGGGGGATTTTGCTGTTGTTGCTGTTGAGGTATAACTTAAGTATTATCAAGCACCTAAATCTGTTTTTGTTTGTTTGTTTCTTCCGTTAAAGAAAATAGACTTTTTTCACAACTACAATATATTTTTGTTACAATTGTCTTCTCCTCATTCCAATTTCTCTTCCTCTCACTTCCTGTCTGGATCCACACACTCTTTCTGTCTCTCCTTAGAAATCGAGCAGGCATCTAAAAAAATAATAATAAAATAAATTAAATTAAAATAAACAAATATGACAAAATAGCCAAACAAGAAAAAAAAAAAAGGCAGAAGAAGTGAATATAGGTGCAGAAACACATTCCTGAACACTCAGGAGTCCCATGAAAACAGAAGACAGAAGCCATAGTACATATACAGAGGCCCTGTGAGACAGAAAACACAACAAAATGAAAATGCCCTCAAAATCAACATTTTGAGACAAAGACCTTCCAAAGATGTCACAGAGTTCCTTTTGTGGTGGTCAGCTACTGCTGGGAGTCTGGCCTACCCTTAAGAGTGGTTTGTTTCCCCAGTGAGATACCCTTGGAGAAAATTAATTTTTCATTTGAGTGGCAATCAATTGTACATAGCTTTAGGGTCCAGGATGGGGGTGTGCCCACTTCTCCTCTCAGCTCTAGGGCCCCGTCTGGTGCTGTCCTGTGCAGGCCGTGTGCAGGCTGTCATAGTCTCTGCGAGTTCCTATGTGTGCCAGCCCTGTTGTGTCTAGAAGGCCTTGACTCTGTGGTGTCCTCCATCCCCATTGGCTCTTAGTGTGTGCGTGCATGTGTGTGTGTGTTGGTTTAACCTACTATGTTTTTCTGTAATTTGTTCCACAGCATAGAAAAACTAATAGAACACCAATGTGACCACCACTCAGATCAAAATACAGAACAGGGACTGGAGAGACTGCTCAGTGGTTACGATCCCTTGCTGTTCTTCCAGGGGACCTGAGTTCAATTCCTACCATGCACATCAGGAGGCTTTCAAACGCCTGTATCTCCAGTTAAGAGAAAACCCATCTCCCTCTTCTGACCTACATGAGCAACCCTACACACGTGTGGCAAGCACACACACACGTGCACACACACACACACACACATACACACATACACACCACATAAATAAATAAAAATATATCTTTAAAAAAATACAGAATATTTCTAGGTTCTCAGGAAAACCCCTCATGCCCAGTATCCTAAGAGCAAGCTCTTACCCGACATCTATCACCATAAGTTACTTTTTGTTTGTCTTGTTTCTGAACTTGGAGTTAGAGGAATCAATCGTGCAGGATGAACTCTTTTACATCTGACTTCCTGACTTCTTTTGATGCTATGAAGTCTTCTTTACGCTGTGCCCCTTTCCAGCGCTTACGGACACTGGGCCTTTGCTACATTTGCTTATCATGAACATTCTCACGGACAGTGTGGAGGGCATTGGTAATTTGTATTCATTTAATCTTCACTTGGCTGTGACTCCTTCCTCCAGTTGCCCTTAATGACTTCCAGGGGACAAGAAGAGGTCATGCCGTGTGATGTCATTTCTGACTTCTAGGGAACAAGAGGAGTGTGATGGAGCATTGTGAAAGATTTGAGAGTAGCAATCTATTACCCGGTAAGTTCGAGTTGCCCCGCTCCCTGCCTGGTCAGGCTGATGTCGTGGTCTGCAGTACAAATGGATCATGAGGTCATGAGTAGACTCTATGTCCTTGTGAAAGGACTTGTGGAAGGCTGCCTGCCCTTTCTGTAGGCCAAGGCTACAAATGTCAATTCTGTGAGGAATCTCCCAGACAGCAAGATGGATGGAGCCCTGATCTGAAGCCTTTCAGCCTCCAGAACCAGGAGAGAATGGCTTCCTGTTATCTCTGAATTGCCTACGCTTGGCTATTTTATTGCAGCAGCTGAATGAGCCAAAAGAGAATAGAAGAGGCTGATTGCTTGCGCTGTCCCTAAATTCAAAGGTGGAACTTTGACTACGGGGAGTAGATCATGGGGTGAGATTCCCTTGCATGTGGGGTTACTGCCTTCATAAAAGAGACCCCAGAAAGCTATCTTGCTCCTTACACCACGGGAGGACACAGGACCAAGACTGCCTCCAAGTTTCCCAATGCCTTGATGCTGGATTTCTCAGTCTCCCAAACTGTGAGGCTCACCCAAACTAGCTGTTTGACGAAAGCATCCTGGGCTGACTCAGCGATGCCACACGTCACCTGTCACCCGTGGTCACTGCTCCAGGAGGTGCCCACCAGCTTCACAAACTGTGTCCCTTGAGAACGAAAGCACGCCTCACCAAGCCTCACGTTTACCTCCCTTGTCACTTCCCCTAGTGATGGGTGGCAAGGTCAGTTAGACCTACTGTGTGCTAGAATCTTGTTTCTTTTGTTTCTCTTTTGAGGTGGTGACTTGCTTGCATAGCCTTTAGTGGCCTTAAACTCTCCACTTGTAGCTGAGGATGACCTTGAACTCCTGCCTCCACCTCTCAAACTCTAGGCTTAGATAAACAAGTCACCATACTGAGCTTATATTTGTTTGCTTTTGAAACTGTCTCACAATGTAGCTAACTCTGGCCAGGAAACTGCTGTGAAGGCAGCTCATTTAATCGTGATTCCCCCTGTCTCAGACTCCTGAGAGTTATGCTTCTTCACTTCTATGTGCAGCCATGCCAGGCTCTGCCGGAAGCATATTACCTGTTTGAGCTCACTCAGTCCTCACACTGGCCCCATTTGGTAGGAGCTGGTAATATCTCTTTTTCATAGATGCAGAAGCTGAGGCCTCTGTAAAAAAGTTAGCATCCCCCCCAAAAAAAATCAAAGCCCCCAAACCACTAGGTAGGCCTGCCTGGCCTGAAACTCACTATGTAGACCAGATTGATCGCAAACTCACAGAGCTCTATCCACTTCTTTCTGTCTCCCCAACACTGGGATGAAACGTATGTGTTACCATGGCAGGCAAAGCCACTTTTGAATGGAGGTGTCTGAGCTCAGATTCTACTCTCCTACAACACCAAGCCCACAAGCAGGCATTGCCTTCTGGGAATGTAAGCAGAACCAAAATCAGAACAAAAGACTAATTGTGAAAAAAAAAATGATTAAAGGGCCAGCAGGTAGGGATATAGGTCAGAGGTCAGGAGCTTGTGTAGCATGTACGAGACATCGGGGATAAGTAAGTATAAACGTACCTAAGCATAGGGGCTGGTGTCGATTGAGCTTTAAGCTATAAAAATGGCTTTTTTCATTTTCTTCCCAATGGACTGGTGTGAGCCTTTGCATACTGTTCCTGCTAGCTTAGAGCTGTTGTCTTGGGCATGTTTTACCAGCTTGTAATTTCATCTCCTTATTCAAACTGTCTTACGGGGGAAGGTCATTGTGGCTTTCGTTTTTTTACAGTACAAAAATGGGGGCAGAGAATACTTAAGCAAATGGCTTCCGGTCCTCAGCTGCATGGAGACTGAGAACTAATTGAGGCTTGGACTCCAGCTCATTGGTCAGGCTTGCCCAGCACATGAAAACCCCTGGTGTGGCGGTTTGAATGAGAGGGCCTCCCCAGGCTCATAGGGTTAAATATTTGGTCCCTAGTTGTTGGAAGTGTTTGGGAAGTATTGGGAGTTCTGGCCTTTTGGAGAAGGTGTGTCACTCCAGGCAGGCTTTGAGGCTTCAAACCACTCCCCCATTCCCAGGATTCTTCCCCTCTCTGCCTCATGGGTGTAGGTCAAGTTATAAGCTCCTGGCTACTCCTGCTGCCATGCCTTTGACACCACAGATTCTAAAGCCCTGAAGCTGTAAACTGCAATTAGACCCTTTCTTTCCTAAGTTGCCTTGGTCAGGGTATTTTATCACAGCAATAGCAACTAAGTAGCAACTAAGACCTAAGTAGTAACAATAGTAACTAGGAAAGCAGGGCTCCGTCCTCAACACAGTAAAAATAAGCCGGCAGAGCGCTGCCTGGCTCCCAAAGGTCAGGTGCACCCAGTCTGAACATCTAGATGTAAAAGGAGTTCTGTCCGCTCACAGGTTAGGTCTCCCAGGGCTGCTTCAGGAAGCAACTGGGGTCTGTAGATCATAAACTAGACTTTGTGTCTGAAGGTGAATGGTTTGCAACGAGTCTCCTAACCCATGTGGGTGTTTACGTTTTCATCTGAAATGAGGATTCCATCTCTTCCCAGAATCACCATAGGAATGGATTCAAAGGCTTGGATGGGGACTTACCGATGCCCAAGCAGGACTCTTGCTATGGCTATGTGTCAACTTGGTTAAGCCATGGTGCCAAGTGGTTTAGTTAAATATCAGTCTTAAGATGCTGCCAGCAATTCATTTTTAAAGATTTAATTAACACTTAAGCCTGTGGACTTTAAGTAAAGTAGATGGCTCTTGATAATGTGAGTGGATATCCAGTCAGTGGAAGGCCTTAAGAGAGCCAAGGTTGTCAAATATGATTGCAAACCATCAGGGAAGATGGGAAAGGGTGAAGAGACCCACAGCCAGGAGAAAGAGAGAGAGAGAGAGAGAGAGAGAGAGAGAGAGAGAGAGAGAGAGAGAGAATGAATTGGGAGTCTCCATGCTGTGACTCACATGGCTCACAGAGACTGAAGCAGCAAGTATGTGACCTCCATGGGCCTGCACCAGGTCCTCTGCATATCTGTTATAGCTGTTAGCTTGGTGGTTTTGTGGTACTCCTAACAATGGGAATGGGTGTGCCCCTGACTTCTTTGCCTGCCCTTGAGACTTTTCCTCCTATTGGGTCACCTTGTCCAGCCACGATATGAGGGCTTTCACCTTGCCCTATTGTATCATGGTTTGTCCTGTTTGGCTGTCATCTCTTGGGGGCTTGCTCTTTTCTGAAGAAGAAATGAAGGGTAAGTGGACCTGGGGAAGAGGGGAGGTGGAGAGTAACTGGGAGGAGTGGAGGGAGTAGAAACTGTGGTTGCAACATATTATATGAGAGACTAACCTATTCTCAATTTAAAAAAATCCAAGATTGTCATTGCCCAAAAAAGAGGATTTGGCTGTCAAGAGATGACAACCATTAAGCAGACAGAAGAGAGCTAACTGGGAATGGTGTGGTCTTTTAGAATCTCAAAGCCCACCCCCAGTGACACCTCTTCTCCAAGAAGGCCACACCTACTAATCCTTCCCAAACAGTTCCACCAACTGAGGACCAAGCATTCAAACATATGAACTTTGCTCATTCTAAGCACCACAAACACAAAAACTGTATGAATCCACTCATATCTGTTACCCCTTCTGAGAGCAGTATCCCCAGTAACCCACGAATCTCCCATCAGACTCCTCTTCCTCATGTCCTTTGAAATGCTTAAAATTGAGCCTGGGATGTTGGGCGGTATCAGTTCACTGAGCTCTATCCCCAGGCCTATTTCCAGTTTTTATTGGTGACAGGGCCTCACTAAATTGCTCAAGCTAAGCTCACACTCTGTAGTCCAGGAAAGTGTTGAACCCATGATCTTCCCGCCTCAGTCTCCAGAATGGTTGGGATGGCACCACCACTGGGCCCAGCTTACACCTAGTTCTTAAAGGTTTCACGACCTCAGCAACACTACAGTGAACACCAGGCCTTCTACACACTATCACAGTTAAGCACTGGGGTATATCTCTGGGTTGCCCTCACTCAGCCACCCTGCCTACGTCTGAACAGTTAGTCAACCTTAGATCTCTTCCTTGTCATTCTACCTCAGGAAGGATCCAGACTTAAAGCAGAAACACAAATACTTGGTGCACACACCGAAGTGACCAGTGTCACAAGCATGATCCCTGATACGATTGAGCAGAGGCTAACGGCAAGGGAAGTTGGTTGGAGAGTTGAGAACCTCAGCAAGCTGCTGATTCAGTCCTGCTATTGACAGTTTTGGCCAGGAGAGGCTTCATGGACCAAAAACTTGGAGAAGGAAAAAAACGTGATAACAAGAGAATTCTGGTCTACCAGTGCTGTGCAGAGAGATTTGGGAGGGCTGGGGAGGGTGGGATGGCAAGGGAGGGCATGGACTTTGATGTTTATTTCCCCAGAGTCCTTGTTTACCGTTCATGGTCTCCATGAGTCTCTACCAGGAAGGGCTCTGCAGTGTGCCGCATGAGAGGACTCTGATTTGGTGGTGACTAGTTCTCAAGGAATGTAAACTCCATCCACAAACAAAGAGGCAGCATGAGGGTTTCAGTTCTGAGTGGGACCAAAGGAAAGAATGATTGTGACTGAAGTAGCTGGAGAGGAGACTGCTGAGAGAGATCCGCCTGACCAGCTAGGATTTAAATTAACCCTTGTCATCCTGAAGGCCTGCTAAATGACACTTCTGTTGGGGTAATCAGGACTGGAGTAGGGTCCTTGCTGAACCAGAAGAGGGTTAGGCATTGCATTGGTTCTTCAGTTACGTGAGAACATGTAATATCAGTGTTGTTATATAAATAAGATTCCCAGGAGCTCAACATTATAGATGGTATTTACCAAAGAAAGGAAAACGACATCCATTTAAGATGGGCATAGGATAGAAGCTGAGCCAGCTTTGGAAGAAGAAGCAGAGGTGCAGAGAGAAGGGGCTAGTTGTAGTACACTATTTTCTGTTGCTGTAACAAAATACCCAAGTCTGGGCAGAAAGGCTGTACTTTCCCACTGTGATGCCATTCACCACTATGAGATGCAGCCAGGGCCTTCAAAGCTGAGCATGTGAGAGCCACCAGATCTTGGACTAATAAGATTACAGATCTAGCCAGGCAGTGGTGGTGCACGCCTTTAATCCCAGCACTTGGGAGGCAGAGGCAGGCGGATTTCTGAGTTTGAGGCCAGCCTGGTCTACAGAGTGAGTTCTCA
>NC_034597.1:51634078-51637380 GCF_900095145.1 Mus pahari | reverse complement strand
AGAGAGAGAGAGAGAGAGAGAGAGAGAGAGAGAGAGAGAAGGAGAGAAAGACAGACAGAGAGACTGACAGACACAAAGATAAATGTAAGTGCTCCAGCATGTAGAAAGCTTCAGGACATACAGAACACAGCCAAGAACAGTGGTAAAACCTCCAGGGACAAAAATATGTACTAGTTAAATGCACAACACAATGTTTTTTCAAATACCTGTTACAAGTGAGAAAGTTGTGTGCAATTATTAAAAATTTCCCCAGCATTCCAAAATGATGTCGTGCATAAGAACATTCCAGAAGCTGTGTTTATATTTATGTGGATTATCACAGAGGCCTGTGCATTTTTTTCCTTCTAAAGCTTTGTAGCTCAGACTGCAGACTGCACGTCACTATACCACCTTAGTAAGCATAAGCAGGTCCTGTCTCTAAATGGAAGCCAATAATTTCTTGGTAGACTTGCCTCCAGGAAACCCAGGAGCAACCACAATTGTATTCAGTGTACCACTTGCTTGGTGACTGGAATCAGAGCCCAGCACAGCAAAGGAGGAGAGAAGAAAAGAGCTGAGGAGATGGCTCAGTGGGTAAAGTGCTTGTGCATATGCATAAAGACTCCAGTTCAAATCCACACCACCCCTATAAAAACCGGCATGTCGGGAATCCCAGTGCTGAGGACAGAGGTAAAGACTTGCTTAACCCAGAGCTCACAGCCAGGCAGTATAGCCCAATTGGTGTGCTCCAGGCTCAGTAAGAGACCCTGACTCAAAAAATAAGGTGGAGGGTTAGAGAGTTAGCTCAGTGGTAGAGTGCTTGCCCAGGTTTTTTCTTAGCTGGAAGTAGGGAATTAGGGAAAAGACACCCAACATTGATCTCCAGCCTCCATATGAGCAAAAGCACATATGTGCAAACACACATACACCACCACCACCACCATGCGAACATGCATACATCACACATACACAATAAGATATTAGAAAAGGAAGAGACAGTGAAGGAAGGAGAAAAGGGAGAGGGGGAGCAAGGGAGATGGGAGGAAGGAGGGAGGAAAAGCAGAACGTGGGGAAAGGGAGGAGGGAGGAAAAAGGAAGCTGTCAGCTCATTCCAGGAAGGAATAGACTACCACAGCTGCTCTTCACACACTCTCCTCTTCCCTGCCTTCTTACCTGGGCCTGCTAAACATGTCACTGTGTCCTCTGGGCCCACAGATGAGCCCAGGTAGAGGGACACCCAGGAAGGGCAGTGTGGACTCTTCCTCTGGACATATTTCCTTTCATCTAAAGTAGTGTTTCTCAACCTTACTAATGCTGTGACCCTTTTAAAAGTTCCTCATGTAGCCGGGCCTGGTGGCACAGGCCTTTAATCCCAGCACTCGGGAGGCAGAGGCAGGCGGATTTCTGAGTTCGAAGCCAGCCTGGTCTACCAAGTTGTGCCAGGGCTATACAGAGAAACCCTGTCTCGAAAAAAAAAAAAAAAAAAAAAAACAATTACAGATCTAGTCTCAAAATTAATGTTTTTTCTTTATAAAGTACCCAGTCTCATATTTTGTCATAGCAACAGAAACAAACTAAGATAGCCAGCTGATTTCTGTTTAACTTTGGTTTCCAATTTGTACTCTGATATAACAGATTCATTTCTGGGGAAAGAAACAAAGCTTTACTCTGTAAAAACTCAACATAAAAGTACCTGGGTTGAAAACAAGGCAAGGTTGATGCAGATCCCACAGACCCTTATACGTTTATTATCTGAGATGTAGTGATGATCTTAAACACACGCGCACACAAACACACACACACACACACTAAATAATGGAATAAAAAAGGAAAGACTTGAAAGTCAAGTCTTGACCCAGTGTTTGTTGCCCAGTGCACTCCAACAATAGGTAACAGATGAAAGGAACTCAAATAGCCGCGGACAGACAGATGCAGCAATAGAATACTTGTATGCTAAAGGCTATGTCTGAAGTGTTCCTACAAAGACCTGTATGTTAAAAGGTCAGTTTCCAGAGTGCTGCTATTAGGACACCTGGGTTTTTTGTTTTGTTTTGTTTTGTTTTTTCAGTGTTGAATATTGAACTCAGGGCTTCATACGTGTTAGGCGGTCATTCCACCAGCAGAGCCTCAATCCCTTCCCTCTTCATACTTGATTGCCTTGAGAACGTGTCACAGTAACAGAAAGCTGACTAACATCAGGCAGTTGAAACGTCATTCAACCTTAAGAAGAACCTTCCAACAGGTTACCCTACTACCTTAAGGATGTTATATTAAATGAGATACTCAAGTTTCAAAAGACATACACTGTGTGACTTCACTGAGACAGAGGTGGAACAGCAGTCACTGGGAGCCTGCATGGAAGGGAGGAGGGAACAAGCGTGTAATGGATACAGCATCTCAGGCAATGGATGGTGATGATGGTGCAGAGCCCTGTGAGTGTATGTATTTCTACACTTAAAATGGCCATGGTGATAAATTACATTCTGTGTGTGTCTTAGTTTGGGTTTTATTGCTGTGAAGAGACACCATGACCAAGGTAACTCTTACAAAGGAAAATATTTAATTGGGGCTGGCTTACAGTTTCAAAGGTTCAGTCCATTATCATCATGGCAGGAAGTATGGCAGCATCCAGGCAGGCCTGGCACTGGAGGAACTGTGAATTCTACATCTTAATCAGAAGGCAGACAGAAGGAGACGATCTTCTGCACTGGGCAGAGCTTGAGAATAGGAAGAGATCTCAAAACCCACCCTCACAGTGACACACATCTTCTAACAAAACCATACCTCCTCCAATAACGCCACGCCTCCTAATAGTGGCACTTCCCAAGGGACAAGCATATTCAAACCACTAGAGTATATTTACTACAATTCAACAATGCTGTGGCTAGTTCAAAGAAATAGGCCATGTGGGGTGGGTTAACATGGCTGAGACTGAGACAGAGAAAGTACCACAGATGGAGGAACAATCTCCCCTTGCTGGCTGAGCCTGTGATGGCCCAGTGTACAGCCCAGAGTCCAGCTCTCGGCCATGCATCTCCTTTGACTCCCTCCTCAGTGTCATCAGTCTCCCTTAGAAGTGAGGACTGCTCTGGAAACTGTTAGGGAAAGAAGTCATTGATACACATCGAGAATCCCAAAATGTGTCCTTTCTACCTCCATGTGAACGAGTTCTTTTTCTAGGGCAAAAACAGTGTCTAGGCATTTAAGACTGGAAATTGTTTAGATGCTCAAAATGAGAGGAGATGGCTAAGCCTGTCTGAAGGTGTGTGTGTGTGTGTGTGTGTGTATGTGTTTGTGTGTGTGTGTGTGTGTGTGTGTGTGTG
>NC_034597.1:51621960-51634067 GCF_900095145.1 Mus pahari | reverse complement strand
AGAAATCCGCCTGCCTCTGCCTCCCAAGTGCTAGGATTAAAAGCTTGCGCCACCACTGCCCGGCTTCTTCTTGCTCTCCTTGACTGCATGCCAGACTGGGTGACAGGAATGAAAACTCAGACCCTCTCCTCAAGTAGGACCATCAGCCCTCAGAATTCTCAGGTTCAGAAGCCACACATTCAACCAGCCTTGGTTTGACAATATTAAAAAGAAAATTCCAGAAAGTTCCAAAAAAAAAAAAAAAAAGCAAAGTTTAAACTGATCGTACACACAGCACAGCACTGAATTTGTCACTATTTCACTGCCGAGAGGCGCCACCCCTGTGTGGCCATTTGGGTGCTTGCTTTCCAGGTTCTATGTCATGAAGCTCATGGCTGCTGCATCCATACTAAAAATGTGCAGACGAGTTTTCTTGTTACTGGGATAATTACTTATGCACTATTCACTTTTTATTAGGTATTGTGAGTCCTCTAGAGATTAGTTAAGGTCCACAGATGTGTGTATATAGGCTCTATGCAAATGCTTTTCTATGTACAAAAGGGACTTGAGCATCCACAGATTTCGTTATCCTGGGATGTGGGGTTCTCCAGCTGACCCTCCAGCAGATATGTGGCAACTGTATTCAAGTTCTAGTGCCCGGGGTGACATGTCTGGAACACAGGGAAGGGTCATGCATGGTACACAGAAGAAAGAAGGATTCGTTCCACTGGAAAAGTCAAGAAAGAGTCTGAGATAGGATACCATCAAGTATAAAGGTTTGTGAATATTCACAATATACTTCATGAGTCAAGTGTGACTAGGATGTACGACAAGGGAGTAGAGAAGACCTAAAGAGTTGGCATGGCCAACAACCTACCTTCATGGATTTTCTCAGCATTTCTAGTATATTAACTTCCAAACATTTCCAATTCTTACCACTCTCTCTCAAGAGTCTACCACAGGCAGACTCTGCTGGGTTTAATGTCAAAACTGGGGCAGGTTTCCATCAACCAAATGTGTTCTGGCATTTGACACTTAGCAGGCTAGAAAATTAGCCCAGAATTCATGGCCCTGCCTCACTGTTCTATAGTATTTGTATTCCTTGTTTGTCTGTTTGATTTAGCTTTTATAATCCCCAGAGCTTCATTTTAGTTCTATATATTTGAAAAACCATCATTAGTTGCTTTCTGGAGAAAGGGCCAGGATTGATGGTGGGGACACCCAGTACCCACCCATTAGAGCTTGTGACTGTCCTTATACAAGGCTGTCTTCAAGGACAGCAGCAGCTCCAACACAAATTTATGTTAACTTGCACCTCTAGGCCCAGGTTTCCTAAACACAAAATGGAAGAGCGAACTCGCCCTCCTGACTCACGAGGAGACTGGAGGCAGTGGGTTTACTGCCTATGTGGTCCTTGGTGATTGGCATTGAGAGGAGCCAAAGATGTGGCTGCCCCCAGAACATCATCGATTTTGAGACATGAATGGGTGCAGCCATTAGGAGAATTAATTGCTCTACCAACGCAGGCACATGTCCTCAGTTCCCTGGGGGATGTGCTTTCTGCCTTTCATACGGCCAAACCAAATCACTTCAAAGGAAGAGTGTGACTCTTGGCGGTGACAGTGTATATGACACACAGTAATATACCTGCATCGATTCTCAGTGCCTTATCGCCCACATGCAGACGGTTGCTCTTCTCCTCCTCACACTTTTATTTTTAAGTGCCCTCTCAGGCTGAATGGAGCTCCCTCAGAAGGGCAAGCCCCACTCTTTTTGAGGGGACAGGGAGTAGGTTCAAGATCTGGTGGCCTCTGCCTCCTGAGTGCTGGGATTGAAAGCATGCTCCACTACACTGGGCCAAGTCGCAGTTTTAATCCCTGTGGAGGGGTCCTTTTTGGGAGCAGGATTTTTGTTAGCTGTTGTTAAAATGAGGTTAAACACAGATAGGGTGGCCTTTAATCCAACTGGTGTTTTTATGAGAAGAAGGGAGAAGAGGGCTCAGTTGAGGTGCTTGCTACACAAGCACAAGGACCCAGATTCAGGTCCTCAGTACCCATGTAAAAGCTAGGCTTGGAGGTACATGCCTGTAATCCTAGCACTCGGGAGAGGAGAGAGGAGGGAGAGACCCCAGGGCTCACTGGCTAACCAACCTTGCCAAATCAGCAAGTTCCAGATTCATTGAGACCCTACCTCAGAAAACAAGGTGGAATGTGGTGGGGGAAGGCACGAATATTGACTCAACCCTGGGAGCAGGTTTGAGAGATAAAATCTCACACTGCAGAGCCAGTCCTCGTCTTGTTGAAGACCTGAGGGGGCAACAGGTGAGGTAGGTACCAGGCATCAGAGGTGCCTCTCAAGTTCAGAACCTGAGGGAATTATTTAAACTAGCCAGTCCCATGCTATACACGTGGTGGCACTACCTTGCATTTCCTGTGAAAACCTCGGGAAAGGCCCTGGCCTAACCCTTCCCCTCACCCCTGATTATGTCAGTATCTTCTCTTGTGTGAGCCCATATGGCTTGCTAAGCCTCCTGTGTTTAGGCTTCATGAGTGCAGTGAACTCTCTCTGATTTCCTGTGCATCTCTTACAGTCCAACCTGACTGACCATACCATGAACGAACACAAGACAAGGTTCCCCCTCAAATGCCATCCCACTGATTTCTACATCCTATATCTTTGCATGAAAAGATTCTTCTCTATTTTATAATATGATTTCCAGGTCCAGTAGAAATCATCAGGGCAAGGGCTATGTTTTGGATCTCCAAACGTCAGTGAAGGGTTGGTCACCAGCCTAGGAAATTAGTGAGAGGTGGCAGACCTTTAGGATGCATAGCCTAGAGGGAAGAAGCTAGGTCATTGGACCATGCCACTGGAAGGGAAATTGACATGCAGACCATGTGCTCTCTGCCATAATGTTCTGCCTCACCTCAAGTTCAGGCATCATTGTCAACTGACTGTGAACGTAAACACCAGAAACCAGGAGCCAAAGGACAAGATTCTACAGGGCTGGAGCAATGGCTCACTGGCTAAGAGCCCTGGCTGCTCTTACATAGGACCTGGGTTTGGCTCTCACTCATCACCGATGTGGTGGCTAACAACCATTCAAAATTCTAGTTCCAGGGATCTGACACTCTGTTCTGGCCTCCGCAGCTACCAGGTAATCACGTGGTACACATACATATGGGGGAGCAAAAACACTCATAAAAATAGAATAAAATAAATGAATCTAAATCAAATTTAAAATAAACGATTCCAGGAGGTGATGCTGAGGCTCAGAAATGCCAATGTGACCTTGGCTCCAGAGCTAAAGAAGCCCAGGGTCTCAACTGAGCCCAGAGGCCATCCATACTCCATTGACAAGAAACTCTGCATCGACCCTCTCAAAGGTGTTGAAGACTTAGAAACCGACGGACAGATGAGGGAACTGAGGTTTGAGAACAGTTTTGCCAAGTCCATGTGGTGACTGCCAGATGCCCATACCTGTCTCAGAGTGATGTGACCACAGAGTTCATAAAAATAATGAAGCCTCGTGAGCCGATGAGATCGTAAAGGACACTGCTACTGAGACTGACACCCTGGATTTGATTCCTCAGGGTGTTCTCCGGTCTCCACGTATGTGTTGTGGTGTGTGTGCACACACACAGGCATTCACACAGACATGCACGCACACACAGGGGCACACACGTACATGTCATCAATAGATAAGTAAATGCAATATAAGCAATGAACACATCGACTCAAATTTTCACCGCTATACAGATTTGCTGTGCTCTGTGCTGGTTAGTTTTGTTAACTTGACACAAGTTAGAGCCATTTGGGAAGAAGGAACCACAATTGAGATGGAAAATGCCTCCATAAGATCAGGCCGGGGCAGGCCTGTTGGGCATTTTCTTAATTAATCATGGGGGAGAGCCCAGTTCACTGGCTAGTGGCACCCCTGGTTAGGCAGCCCTGGGTTGTATAAGAAAGCAGGCTGATCAAGCAATAAGCAGCATCCTCCATGAGCTCTGCATCAGCTCCTGCCTCCAGGTTCTTGCCATGTTTTCCCTGAATAATGAATTGTATTCCATGCCGTATAATCCAACTAAGTCCTTTCCTCGACAAGTTGGTCATGGTGTTTATCACAGCAACAGGGAGTCAAATGGGACGCACCTCAAATCCATTCAGTCATTTGGCATTCCTTAAGTATTTCTTGTGGTCCCCAATCTCAAGCCCATCAACTCGGCTTTGGGAAGTGTAGGACCGGAGAGCTCACACAACACTTGTGGAAATGTCCCAGTTCCTTCCGTCCATTTTCCCCCTAACTACAAATAAGTGATGAAAGGCCTGGCCTGGCAATGAAACCCATCAAAACGTCAGATAAATAACCTCCCTTTAACCATCCCAGTATTCAGGAGGGCTGAGGCAGGAGGACTACCATAAACTCAATTATCAGGCCAACCCAGTGAGTTCTTGTCTCAGACAGATAAACAAAGGAAAACACTAAAACCAAACTAAACAACAACAAAAACAATCTACTTTAACCCTGGGGTGTAATTAAGTGGTAGAGTATTTGCCAAGCTGGTTTCCATCTCTGCACACTGCCCCCCCCCCAAAAAAAAAAACCCCAACAAAAACCCAAACAAACCAACCAACAAGAAATTCTACTTAGAAAAATTTATCTGGTGCAGCTGCCCACCAAGCTCAGTGTTCTGAGTCAGTTCTGTGGTTGACCCCTTTGTAAATCCAACCAAGAAACCTTTGAATCCCATTCAGGAAAGGGAGCACTTTGTTTCCCTGAGATCAAAAGCTCCATCTAACAAGAAAGGTCCTAAGACCGGTTCCTTTCTTCTTCATCATG
Source organism: Mus pahari (assembly GCF_900095145.1). Taxonomy (NCBI): domain Eukaryota; kingdom Metazoa; phylum Chordata; class Mammalia; order Rodentia; family Muridae; genus Mus; species Mus pahari. The sequence continues at coordinate 51,629,248 of NC_034597.1, read as the reverse complement.
GTAGATTTGCAAGCTTTTGTGGGACTCATAAACCAGGCAAATCCATCACTGCAGAGGATGCTAAACTGGGAGTGGTCCATCTCAGCATCATTAACGATTCACTGTGGAAGTCAGCCGGCACTAATTCTCAGGATTAGCAGGGAGCTTGTTGCTGGGAACAATTCAATCTAAAAATACTGTGGATATGAAACAAAAAATGAAGCACATTGTGCAATTTTATCTTTAAAATCTTTTTTTTTTTTTTGGTAGAATTTTGCCCATAACTACCTTAACCCTGCTATTTATCACACACTGTTCTCAAGCTCAGTCTTCCTGCCTCCGACTCCTTAGTCCTGGGATTACAGATGTTTGCCACCACACATGGTGTGGTTTCCATCTCTGAGAGATGACTTTTTTTTTTCCCCTAAGAGGAACTAAAGTCCTCGTAGATTATTTTAGTTCTGAGCAGATATGATTTTAAACCTTCCTTTAAACTACAGATATTTAAAATTGTTATGTTACCCTGAACCTAGTTATCACAAATCAGGAGTCAGGCATGGTGGCCGCACACCTAATCTCAGCACTGAAAGCTGAGCCAGGAGGATTGCCTAGAGTTCAAAGTGGAGAGGAATGGTTTTTTGTTTATTTTGCTGTTGTTGTTGTTGTTGTTGTTTTGCTTTATTTTGTTTTGTTTGATTTTTAGTGCATTTGTTGGGATTGCCTTGAGAATGTATCACAAACCTGGGACTTTAAACAACAGAAACTCATTTGTTACGGGTGGGTATGGGGAGGCTACAGTCTGGGATCAAGTGCTTGGGGGCTTCATGGAAGGCCAGCTTCCCTCCCTGTCCTTTTGTATTGTTATTCTTCTTCTGGACACCTGACTTCATGTCCACATGGGGAGGGGACATGCTCTCTTCCAAGAACATCAATCATACGGGATCAGGGCCTACCCTAAGGACTTCATTTTAACTAATTACATCTACAATTACCCTTTTTTTTTTTTTTTTTTTTAAATAAGGTCGTGTTCTTAGGTTCTGAGGATTGGGAAGTCCCTATGGTTCAGAAACTGTACCAGCCAAAGCAATGGCTAGACCAGTGGATTACAGCTAAGCAATGCAAGATTTTCACCCTTAGCTTGGCAGAGGCTGGACAAGGGCCTAGTGAGAGGAAAGGCTTCGGGCTCAGAACATCTGGTTTTTTGTTTGTTTGTTTGTTTGTTATTTTTTGTTTTGTTTTGTTTTAGTTTTTCCCCTGGTTTGAGGGCTTGAATCTGGGGCCTCAGCTGGGCAGCCCTTTGCCCACCGAGCTTCTGTCCTGACCAACTTTATCTTGAGGGTTAGAAGGCTAGGAGGACAAGATACACATAGAACATCATATTTTTTCCCCAACTGTTCTCTATGTCCTCTGAGGGAACCCTAGTTAATGAGAGTAGTTCCCCATCTTTTTGAAGGAGTGGCGCTGCGGGCCTGAGGCAGGGGCTTATGGCTGCCAATGGCTGACTGTGCCTGGGGTTTTCTGCTCCAATCACAGGCCTCTGTTTCCTAGAGGTTGTAAAAGCTTTCTGCTAAAATGTTCCATCAGCATAGTTTCCACAACCATGGATGGAGCTTGAGCATCCTTCTGTCCTCCCCTTGTTGTATTGGTCATGTGAACATGAGGCTGGGGAAGTCCAGACTCCCTGGGGTGCTGAGCTAGTCCATCCCCCAGCTTAACAAAGAGGCTCCACTCAATCTCTGCCCTTCTGAAGCCATGCACAGTGCAGGTTTAGGTAGGCATCTGGCATCCAGGAAGGTAGGCTTCCTTTATAGGCTGAGGACCTTAATGAGTAAGAGCGTCTAGTCTAACAGGATGGTATGTCTGAGGTCTCTAGGGGATGCTCTATTGTCCCTCATACTGTCTATGATCCTCTCTCCTGACATCATTTCTGCGGAGGAGAGTGGCTTACTGACTCTGGTCTAACAAGAGGCATCGTGGCTCCAGGAATTAGCAACCCTCTGTTGACCAAGTATTTGTTCCTGCTTCCTCCAGACAAACAACACCAAGGGACAGAGCTAGATGAGTCCAACCCTGCATTCAAGAGCCCCTGACTCATCCTAGGACAAAGCCCTCACCGGGCAGGGGAAGAGGGCTTAGACCTCTCATGGTCAGCTTTCCACTAGGTTGGAAAACAGTATGAAATGTCGGGCATGGTGATGCACACCTTTAATTGCAGCACTCAGAAGGCAGAGGTAAGTGGATCTCTGTGGGTTCGAGGCCAGTCTGGTCTACATAGTGAGTTCTAAGACATCCAGAGCTACAGGGTGAGACCCTGTCTGGGGGTTGATAAAGAAGAAATGGAAATGTCTCTGTAGATTCAGGTTTTGAAATCTTATTCTGCAAATGGTACTACTATTGAGAAAGGCTGGGGGACTTTGGGGGGGCTGGGGCCTGGTTCAGGAGGGGTAGGCCCTTGAAGGTCATACTTGGTTGCTGGTTCCTGTTCTAGTTATGGTTAGATAAACAGCTTCTGTCATATTCTTTTACCACCAAGAACTATGTTTCCCTTGCTGTAGTGGGCTTAAACCGTCTGAAACCATGAGCTGAGATAAATCTTCCCTGTGGTAAGTTGATCCTGTTAGGAACTGTGACCCCCCAGAGGGCGATGCCTTGGCTCCTGTCACACTGCCAGGCCGTGTGGTAATCCCCCCCTTCCCTGTGCTTTCATTTTCTGTAGTTCAGTTCCTGGAGACCAACTGTGGTCCAAACATGTGCAGTCCATAAGTGTTGGATAACTTTTACTACAGTAATTGTCAGTAGTGCACATTCAAAAATAGTCATTGTTCTTAATGTCTTATTGTACCTACTTTATAAATTAAGCTTGACCGTTGGTATTCCATAGCGAAAAGCACATGCTTGTTGAAACTATTGTTAGGCATCCCTGATAGATAACTGCCCTTTCTGCTGAGGTGAAAAGCAGGAACGCCCTGGGATTGATTACATGGGGGGCATTCATTGCCAGCTGCAGTCTATGATGCAGCTTTTCAATCATTCTCTGGACTGATACCCCCTTCTGGTCCTCCCAGACACTCGTATTTGCTCCTTTATCTCTCCTCTCCAGCTGCACATATACCTGTCCTGGGCACACTCAGCCTTGTACCCAGTGCGGGGGTCCACCCTGTCCAGGGCCAGGGGTCTAGAGTAGGGTCTGGTGAAATATGGTTTCATGTGCTATTGGTTAAAAACATCTCCTAGAGGCTATTTCCTGGAGATATGGGCCATGCCAATACCTTTGCCTTAACCATCTGTCCCGTTCCCTTGCTCCTGGGACCCTAACTCCACATTCTCTTGCCTCCTTCTGCGTGACACTGACTCTGCTCTCTGCCCCACATGTGAGCCCTAGGGGTGCAGTTGTCAGCTCCACCCCAGCCACCTGTTGACCTCTCTGGAGCTGGAGAGCTGGCTGCTCCACCCAGCCACCTGTGCCTGAACCAACCCTCACCTGCACCCTTTGGCCTATCTACCACCTGTGGAGTCTCTGCCTATGGCACTTGCATGGCCAGATTTCCCGCCCCCACCCCCTCACCTTCAGGTATCTCTAGCACCTGCCCCAGCTCAGCAGGAGTATCTAGTTCCACGCTGGGCTCTGTCTGGCTTCTCTATGCTCACTGACATTAACCCTTCTGTGGCTATGGGCAAAACATGTTCATCTGTATACCATGTTGAAGACACACAGATACAGTGCCTTTGGTATTTGAGATGTATTAGTTCCAAGATCCTATCGACACTCAAACCTGTGGACGCTCAGTTTCCCTTTATAAAATGACATAGTGCCTGCATGAAATCTACATATAGCCCTCTTGCTCCAGGACATCTCTTGAATACTTAATTCAGCGTGACTGCAGTGCACAGAGTGGTCATACCATATTGTGTAGGGAATGATGGCAAGGGAAATCATCTGTTACATTTGGCACAGATATACTTATGTTCAAATACTTTAAACCCAATATTGGTTGAATCCATAGATGCAGGACCCATAGATGTGGAAGGATGATAATTTTAATTCCTTAAGCTGATTCAGATAGCCTAAGATTGCTGCTGCTGCCTCTTGGAGGCACAAGAAGGCTTGGTTATTGAGGATTAAGCAGTCTCCATGGGCTTCCTCTCACTGAGACAAACACTCAGACATTCCAAGTTCTCTTGCCCATCCTGATTGGCTGAGCCAAGGGGATGTATCCCAGAGGCAGCTGACCTGTGCTATCTCTCTGATCTATACAGGCCTCCCAGTCTCATCCCACTGGGTCTTTGGGTACCACTGGGTCTTTGGGTACCACTGGGTCTTTGGGTACTAGCATCCTTCTTTACACCTGACCCTAAGCCCATCCTCTGCCAAGGGCAGCAGAAACACATTTTTGACATTGGCTCCTTTCGATCATCAACTGTGACATCCGTGTATGACATTTCTTGGGCCAGCCCTAAGTGCCTTTAGATCCCCTAGCGCTCTTGTCTTGTAATATATCTCAGTACATCAGGAGGAATTCTCAATCTTTTTCTGTTCATAGGGTTCCTGGGAAACCTGCACACAGCACAGGGGAAGTCACTGTCTTGAAGTTCTGCCCCCAAGAGTAATACAGATGAACACTGAGACCAGAGCCGTTCTCTACCTTTGGCTTTTGTTGTATGAGATAGGGTCATTATACATAGCTCAGGCTGGCCTGAGAGATAGGGTCACTATATGTAGCTCAGGCTGGCCTGAAACTCGAGATCCTCTTGCCTTGTCCCATGTGCAGGAATTGCCGGTGTGTGCCACCCATATCCAACTAAATTTATTTATTTATTGGGACAGATCGAACACCAGTCTTTAGGCATGCGAGACAAGTTCCCTGACACAGAGCTACAGCCCTAGCCCATCAGCCTCCACTTGTACAGATAAGGAAATGAGGCTCAGAGGTTCTGGACATTTGCCTAAGGTCATATACTAATTAAGCAGATCTAGAGCCAGAACTTGGGCTCAGCTCTTTGGCTGCCTGACAGAGTGCTCTATTACAGGGCAGCTGGAGTCAGGTTGTATTCTGCCAGCCATGGTGTGTGTGTGTGTGTGTGTGTGTGTGTGTGTGTGTGTGTGTGTGTGTGACTGGGAGGGGGTTAGGGGGTGGAGGATGGCTTAACTAAACAGATTTATGCTGTTCTGCCAAAACAGCAGACTCAAGACATATGCTGTTGCTATAAAAGAATGTATGAGGCTGGATAACTTTTTTTTTTAAAAGAGTTTACTCAGATCATGATCCTTATTTTTGTCTTGTTGGTTTTTGAATTGCTTGTTTGTTTGTTTTTCAGACAGAGTTTCTCTGTGTAGCCCTAGCTGTCCTGGAACTCATCGCTCTGTAGACCTGGCTGACCTCAAACTCAGAGATCTGCTTGCCTCTGCCTCCCAAGTGCTGAGATTAAAGGTGTGTGTTACCATGCTCAGCCAGATCATGATTCTTAAAATTAGATACCAAGGACCAGGGGGCTACATCTGGTTTGGGCCCTACAAAATGTCCTAACATAATGTAAAAGTAGTTAGGAATGTACATGCATGCAGATAAGATGAAACATGGGGGTAGCCTCTACTTGTAACAATGGTTCTCATGGTAATGAATGCAGAGCCTTGAGAAAAGGATTAATCCTAACAACCACCCACCCACCCCACCCTCCAGCACACAGAGGACCACACGTGAACATGATCTCCAAGCTGTAGCATCTTCACAATGCAGTCAGGTTCCAGGCCTATAGCTAATATTTGACTTTAAATCTGTAGTGAAAGACAAAGTAAGCCAGGCTTGGCGGTGCATGCTTGTGTGCCAGCACTCAGGAGACCAAAGCAGGAGGATTGCTGCAAGTTTGAGGCCAGCCTGTGTTATGTTCTGAGTGTGTGATCTCAAACACCTTCCTCCACATAAAAGAGATGGCAGGATGGATTCTCCGATCTATGTGGCAGGAAGAAGGGAGGAAAACTAGGGTGACCTCCAGCTGGGACTTCTCCTTTAAGGAGTTGTCCCAGAAGCCCCACTTTTGACTCCACCTTGGCTTACTGGCTGAACACTGCCATATGGTCAACCTCAGCAGCAAGGGAGTCTGGGAAGGCAGCGGTTTTCCCTTTGACCTCTTGGGAGGTACTGGGATGGATGGCCATTTAGCATACCTGCCATAGGGACCTCTATCACTCTCGCTTCTTTTCCCTTGTTCTCTACTATCAATAACATTCGTTACCTTGTGGGCCTCACCTAGCTCGACCAGTCCTCCCACTAAAAGCACTAGAACTTATCCTCTTATTCATTTATGGGTAGACACCCACAGTGACCCACAGTAGAAAACCAAAAGGGTTTCTGCCTTAGCTGCGGCAGGTCATGGCTCTGCCCTTTAGTCATGGCTACCATGAGGCTGTGTGGATGAAGATGTTAGCCATTGCATTACCCAGTGGTGTCCAGGGTGGACGCCTGGGCACAGAGACTCGTGACTTCCTTAGCTCCATTCCTTTACACGTGGTACCTGGCACACACAGGGCACAGAGCAAACATATCTCTGGCGAATACTGGCCTTAAGATCAGATGATGTCAGCCTGCAGGCTCGCTGCCAGCTCCAGGCAGGAGACTTCCTTAAGGAAAGGGTCGGGCAGGGGAGCCTCCAGATGGCCCATGTTCCCCTCTGCATTTACCTAAAACCTGAGGTCTTAAAGAAAGATGACTCTTTGGCACAGGATCTCTATCTGGGTCCCTGGCTCAGGGTCACAGGACAATTTTAACCTTTACCCCCACCCTAGAGACACTGGGGGTACAAACAGAATCTCTGCAGGCCATAGTTAAGCTCCAGCATATTCTAGGCTCTTCTGTATACATTTAAAACAAAACAAAACCAACCAACCAACCAAACAAACAAACAAACAAAAACCTGCTTTTAACAAAGGTGCCCTGTGAGCAAGCTAGTTGGGCCAGAGCACCCTCTTCTGGCTCATGCTCCACGCCCCCAGGTGATAGCTGGGGACGCAGGCCTGTCTCCAGCAAGAATCCTGTTGGGTGGGTTTAGTCAGTATCCCTCTGGTCCCTGAGCTTCTTCTTAGCCAATCTTCCTCCTCTGATCTCTATCTGCTCCTTAACTCTGGAGTCTCACGTGCTCCTGCTTCACACAGAGATCTGAGCTCAGCTGCTCATCCACAGTCCGGAGATAGTGCTTCTGCCTTCTCCTTATCACTGCAGTCCTGCCAAAGCCGTCCTTATGTTCTCGCTACAGTCTACTCTCCCTCTCTCCCTCCCTCCCTCTCTCCCTCCTCCCTCCCTCTCTCCCTCCCTCT
>NC_034597.1:51594755-51621780 GCF_900095145.1 Mus pahari | reverse complement strand
TCCCTCCCTCCCTCCTTCTCTCCCTTCCCTCCTCCTTCCCTTCCTCCCTCCCTCCTTCTCTCCCTTCCCTCCTCCTTCCCTCCCTCCCTCCATCCCTCCTTCTCTCCCTTTCCCCTACCTCGTCCTTTCTCTCCCTTCCTCTTTCTTCCTTCCTTCCTTCTGTCCCCATCTCTTTCCTTCTCTCTTTCTGTTAGAGCTAAGGATGGAACCCAGGATCTCAGTCAGCTGAGAAGCACTCCACCACTGGACCAAAATCCCCAGCCTTATAATTTTTATAATAACAAAATTTTTAAACATTTGTTATTGACTCTTTTTTTCTTCTTTTTCTATAAAGCTGAGAGACAGGCCTGGTTCCTCTTGGTTCTTGGCTTTGATTCCTGTGGGAAGTCTGGGACTGAGGACTTTTGACCAACAGAAGGACAAAAGTGTATTTGACTTCAGTCATGAATGATAAATATGTGTCCATCACACAGCCTTCGGGCATCGTGCCCAAAGATACAGCCGGATGACAAGAATCAAAGCCACCACTCTCCCTTTGATATGGAGGGTCCCTCCCATTCATTTTCCTGCAGGTATGCATCAGATAAAGCTTTCCTCAGGCCCCCTGCAAAGGTCAAGTTTCTCCTTGGCCTCAAGCCCTGTCTGCCCAGTGAAGGGCATGAGAACTTGATCCAAGCTTTCTCTCCTGCCCTTTACACGCCTCCAGACCAGCCTTGTCTGCATCTGGGGCAGTCTTTTATCCCAAAACTCAAGGGTTAAAAGGATGGACCATGGGAATGGAAGAATTAGTCAGAGCTGGGCTCTTGTCCCCTCACCCCTTCCCCCGCCACCCACACAGGACAAAATTCCCACTAATTCTTTGATCTCTGGGTGTTTCCCTGACCCCCTGGCATTTTAGTATGGGCCGTGGGAGGTAGACCTGTACCCTGGCACTGGACTTCAGACGATTCCTCTTTCAGCCCAAATCACTGGACTCTAGATTTAGAGTCTAAAGCTGCAGGAGTCCTCTCTTTAAAACTCACGCTCATTAGAAGCCAGCCCATCAAAGGGGCTGGTGACCCCAAAACTAAACACAGTGTCTCCTGGGTGCTACACTCGTCCCATGGTTACAGCAGCCAGATGAGGTTGACTGTTTTCCCGAGGCTTTGGAAACAAACGTTATTTGGTTTTGGAGGGTGGGGAAAAAAAAACTTATTTTCCTTCAAGCTACCCTTTTGCAGGTTTTTAAGACAAAGAGTGGGACTGGAGAGGTGGCTGCTTTGTTAGGAGCACTGGCTGCTCTTCCAGAGGACTCGGGTTCAATTCCCAGCACCCACATGGCAGCTCACAACTGTCTGTAATTCCAGTTCCAGGGCTTCAGAAACTCTTATACAGGTAAAACACCAATGAACATAAAATAAAAAAAAAATATATGTATATATGTAAGAACCTAAAATCCCATTTTACAAGAGATGTAGCCCAACTTCTTTGTTCCCAGACATTATGATAGCAGATACTAATCTGCATTTGGTAGTTTTTATAAGCAATGATCATAATATAAGGTAGAATATTTATTTATATCTTAGGTCCTTCTTAGGGTGGGAGGGCAACCTGTCCTGTGCACCTGCCCAGCTTGGGAGAGGTGACATGGTGGCTGGCACCTCTGGGGATGCTCTGAGTCCAGTGCACCTGAGGTGGCTCATCAAGCGCCTCTCACTTCTTCAGCCTCCTGTGTAGGACACCTTCTGTCTTCTGGACTTGCCTGCAGATCGCCATTTCCTATCCAGCTGTGTCCCCAAAGGCTAAATCCTGGAACTCCAGCATCCCATGACACAAGCAGGGAACTGGAAGAAGCGAGAAGAGGAGATGAGATCTTATTTCTGACCCCTCGCTTCAACCCTCTAGTAACTGTTGCAGGCCCTGGCAAGGCTGTCTCTCTCCAGGCTTCTGGCAATATCTCATTTCCCCTTTGGATGCAGAGAAGGTGACTTTGTTGTCACTGACCCGGGCTAGGCACTATTCATGTGGTTTTCCTAGACTGAGGCCACACCTCTGTGATCACTGGCGCTAAGACAGGGGTGCCAGCTCTGAACTGAGGGATGCTGGATATGAATTCTCCCAAAGCCACAGTGCCAAAGAACATCGCTCCAGTCCCATTCCCCAACTCCCAACCCCCACAACAGACCCTGTTGGAGTCTGCTAAGAAGATACTGTCCACCAGCCTTGTCTGAGAATGGAGTTTCAGACTCAACTTTAGAGTGTAAAAGGTCCTGCTGCAAACCTGGGTGGAAGGACTGCCACCCAGAACCCAGAGTAGGAGCATACAGGCCTCGCTGGAGCCCTTAACCTGTTACCAACACACCACGCACCCTTCTGTTGAATTACATCCCCACACACCTATCCGGTCTTCACTTAGTTAAGCAGAAAAATGAACAGTGTCCCGGGGCCTTTGTGTCTTCATTTCTGAAGTTTCCCACATCATGGAAGACTGAATGAACAAGTCATACATTTTTCTCTCGCTGACCTGAATTTCATTATAACGCTCACAGATCCCTCGGGTTGGAGAGAGATACCAACCTTTTCAGCTCTGCACTGGTCTTCTTCTGACTCCCTCCCTCCTTTCTTAAGGTAAACTTCCTTCAGCGCTTCTGCCCTCCCTGTTGCTTACATTCCAGGTGAACTCTTGCCTCCTTTTTGTTCCTGATCCCTTCCAAAAAAAAAAAAAAAACCATCTCTCATTTTTTGAGATATTAGCCAAGTATGAGGAAGAAATTCCATGGCTACTAATCTACACCAGGTAGACTGACCACTCTGCCTAACTCTCTTTACTCTTTAGCACCCTGGGTCTCTCATGGGTGAGTTTTGGAGCATGTGGGAAGAAGCTAAGGGCCTGTGTGTCTCCCATCTGGAGGGGAGTTGCAGCCTCTGTCTAGGCAGAGGTTATGCAGAAGAGAAACTTTGGAACTTGGTCCCTAACTCCACCACTCACCTGTGTTTGCTTGGAAGCAGGCAGGTGTCTCCTCTCACTCCTGCCTCCCAGGGACATCTGGACCCAGAGGCTCCAAATGGTCCCTGTGTTCTCCTAATGCCGCATGGAAGCCCTCATTTGGAATGGGGAGACTTCCTTTCTTACTGTTAAAGGTTTCTTTCTTTACTTTTGCTAGAGGAAGTGACTGTCACCAACCTCTCCATAGGCTCCAGAGCTGAAGAATACAAAAGAGGCAGCTCCAGCTGGCCTGTGCCAGTTCTAACTATTACCTGGGTTTCCACTTCTGTGCACATGCTTAACTTAGGGTGAACCTTAGAGGACACATTCAAGAAGGAGGAGAAGGGAGACACTAGCAAAGGAAGGAGGGACAATAGACAAAAGAGCCCTGTCAGCCATCACATTCTCAGATGTTTCTCACCTCCACCCCTGTCACCCAGGAAGGAGTTTCAGTTCCTGTCAATCAAAAAACGGACACTACCCTATAGACATCTGATACCACTGCAGATGTTTGGGGGAGTCTGTGAGGACCAAAGAGAAGCAAGCATGATTATATACATCCCCTACCTTCAAAAAAAGGAGTAGTTATACTCCGCTGGTTCATTACAGCCATTAAAAGTGAGACCACAGGGCTAGAGAGATGGCTCAGCAGTTAAGAGCACTGACTGCTCTTCAGAAGGTCCTGAGTTCAAATCCCAGCAACCACATGGTGGCTCCCAACCATCCATAACGAGATCAGACACCCTCTTCTGGAGTATCTGAAGACAGCTACAGTGTACTTACACATACTAAATAAATAAATCTTTAAAAAAAAAAAGTGAGATGAGACCGCATAACAGGAGTCACTTGAAAAGAGAGACCACATGGTTCTTTAGTCAAGCATGTGTGCTTGTGCATGTGAGCGCATGTGAGCACACGTGTGTGTATGAGTCTGTGTGCACATGTACATGTGTATACTCAGGAACACTCATGTGTCTGTGCACATGTGGAGGCCAGGAGTACATAGTGATAGAGGTGTCTCTATCACTATGGAAGTTGTTAGCCAGCATCTCTCTAAGCAGGAGTTTGTGACTTTTGCTAGAATGGCTGGCCGGTGAGGCCCCAGATCCACTCCCAGCACTGGTCTCACAGAGGCCTGAGGCCACATCCTGCTTTAATGTGGGTGCTGACTGCCTGGACCCGGGTTTTCATGCCTTTTGTAGCGGGCGTTTTACCCTCTGAGCCGTCTCCACAGCCCCTCATACTTCTGCTTTTGAAGGGGTTGAATGCCTCTGTCCACTTAAACAGCCAGTGTCTGACAGCCAGTGAACACGCCCACCTTTGAGCTGCTCTTCTCACTAAAATCTAGAAGCCAGCACAGCATTCTACAGTGGGGTCTGACATCTGCACGGGGAGGTGTGGCCAGTGCTTCCTCTCTACTGTGTCTTGTTTCCAGTCACATTGGGGGTGGTTCCTGCCGCCTGCCCTTGGGAGTCAGTGACTTCAGAGAGACGTGCGAGGGAGCGTGGCACTTAGCCTATAATGTCAGCACTCTGGGGACTTGCAGCCAGACTGGGCCACACAGGGAGGCCATCTCTCAAGCAAATAAACAGTATGGCCACTCTTCCTGCACCTTATCTCATAGCAGGGGAAATGAGAAAGATTCTAACGTGGTCTTTTTAAGTCTGTTTCTAGAGCAAAACAGCTGAGGTTGGATACTTCACAAGGAAAGATGTTCTATTTACGTTGACAATCTTAGAGCCTGGAAATCTAAGACTGGGTGGCTCTATGTAGCCCCCTCTCTGCTAAGGCTGAGAAAACATGGACAGTGCCACAGGTTACAGATGGCACCATGATGACAGTGTATCTGACAGGACATCTGAGAGATTGGGGGAGACTTGATCTCTATACCACCTCCCCCCCCCTTAAGGGAACCGATGGCAGTCCCTTGGGAACCATATTAATCCCTCTGAGAGGGGCACCCCTGATGACATAATCACTTCTCTTAAAGCTCTACCTCTTAAAGGTCCCGCCACCTCCACCCTGGAGACCAAGCTGCAAGCTCCCTGCAATGAACTTCTTAAGCGTTCGCAGACCATTGCAGGCTGTACAGATCAAACAGCCAAACCAAACCAACATCTCACAACTATAAGGAAGTCTTTGGAAGCACCAACTCAGTCTAGCAGATGGGAAGCCCTGGGTCCAGTCGCCAACATTTGAAAATAAAATAGAATCTCCAGCTACAGTGCCATCATCAGCTGCTGTCTCTGCACAGGGTCAGACAGCTGCCTTCCGTGTTGAGGTCACATATTGTTTGGGGCTCAGCAGACTAACCCCAGACATTCTGGGCTAGGCAAGAGGGCAAAGGCTGTTGGACATACGTCTCATGAATCCTGTTGCTTCTTTGTGTGGAGACAGCTTGGATGCACAGGTTCTAGAAGCACACCCCATTGCCACCAACCCTAGTCTTGTGGAGTTATACCTGGGATACCTGGAGTTCTGGAACCTTCCCTTCCCATAGGCAACTTTTGCCCCGGTTATCTCAAAAGTCTGAAACAGGAAATACATTAGGGAATTAATAATAATAGTACCTCTGGGTGGAGGAACATTTAAGGACTTAGTTTCTACTTTAAACATTCCTGTGTATTTCCCAATGGACCTATGTTGCTTTTGTGACTTATATGCTTTTAATTAAAGAGAGAGAGAGAGAGAGAGAGAGAGAGAGAGAGAGAGAGAGAGAGAGAGAAAAGCCAGCAAGGCGGAGGCAGCCCTACTTCCTTTTCTTCATTGTTATCCTGCCTCCTCCTGCCCCAGAAATTCTAGCCCCGGAAACTTCCCACAATCAGTGCTCTAGTCGCCTTCCTGAAGCCAAGGCTGCAAACCTGTTTGGTCTCTTCTAGTAACTCGCAAGGACTCTGAGGCCACATGCCCTCCAGCTTCAACAGTTCGCAAGCTTTTCAAAGGCTACTTTGGTTTCCATGTTGAGCATTTGCAACAACAATGGCGTTTATGGAGTTGAGCCTTCCTTCCTGCAGATTCCTCCCAGTCCGGGGGTGCTCAAGCCTTTGTGTGGAGTGGTGGAGTTTTTCCACAGAGCTTATACATTTCCTTTTGAATACCTTAAATCACCTGTAGCTAACTTGTAAATAGCACAAAGTAAATAGACTGTTCTCCTTAAGGAATGACAACAGAGACTGCATATGTGCAGTGTGTGTGCACACATGCATGCGCATGTCACACACATACACACACCACACCACACACCACACCCCACACACACACGTACACAAACAATGCATGTGTATGCGCAGGTGTCCTGCACATGTCTCATGTCATTGGAGGTCAGAGGTCAGGCATGACTCAATCTCAGAAGCCCTTGTCTTTTGAGGCAGGGTCTCTCCCTGGGACCCAGTGCTTGCCAATTAGGCTAGGCTGGGTGATCTGTGAGCCCCAGGAACCTCTCAAGCATGTGCCTGTTGTTTTAAGTGTGTGCAGAGAATTAAATTCAGGTTCTCATGCTTACACAGAAAGCACTTTACTGACGGAACTATTTACCCAACACCAAGTGAATACACGATTTAAAAAGATACACGTTTCCTCCTGTCTTTGGTTGTAGTCTCTGGATGTACCGTGTGCCCAATCTGTGTTAGCACTTGCAAGTGTTCATGTTTAATCATGTTTCTGTTTTGAAATGTTATAATTATTATTATTGTGTATATGTGCACAAAGAGGGAGGGGCACAGGAGCCCTGGTGTGTGAATTATCTCCTGCCACCTTTATGGAGTCAAACCTTGGCTGTCTGGCCAGAGTGGCAGGTGCTGAGCCACGGCACTGGTCCCTTAACATTTAATCTTGTTTAATCTCCATGGGACTCCAGGAACTGGGTATTGTCATCATAGACGTTTTACAGGTGACCAAGCTGGCGTGATAGAGAAACTTGCCCCGGAAGTCACACAGCTAGTGACTGACCTAGCTAGAATCTGAATCTCCGCCCACAAAGCCTCTTCGTGTGCAAAGTGTGGGGAAAGCTGTTTTCCTGGCGGATGCAGTTGCTCTTGGTACACCAGGGACAAAGGTGAAGAAAAGACAATGAGAGACATAAGTCTTCCTCCAAGAAAAACAGTGACAGAGAGCCAGTAGCCAGTCATAGTCTAGACAACTCTCAGCCGAACTGCTCATTCACAGAGGCAAGGAGCTTTTGAAGTTCCCTCAGCCTCACTCCAGTTCCTCAGCAATCATTAATGGGAAACTAAGCGCTGGAGGAAAGTGAACTCCCAGAGCCCAGGGGAAGCAGGAAGCCCAGCCGCCTCAAATGCCAGGCACACTTCACAGCAGGGTGTGAGCCCATCCATTTGTCTCTAGATAGCAGAAATAAACAAATCAACCCCCTCTCCATTTGGCAATGGTTTCTTGTGTTATACTGTCTGTGGGAGACAACTGATACCCATAGTTATGTGAAGAAAGCCAGGGCTTTTGGATTCTGATTAAGAGGCGGGTGGAATCACCACTAGGCAGGTCTGTGGGTGTAGTTCCCCAGCCTCCACCAGGCTGTTGTCCCTTGAGGGGGCTGCAGGCAGCTTGGGTGAAGTCCCCTTCTCTGGCCTCCCACTCAGCCTTAGGCATCTCTGTAGCTTTCAGAACAACTGTTGAAAGTGAAGACTGAAGAGAGGATGTGTCCCACCAGTAGCTTAGGGACACATCCAAAAGCCTTAGCTAAACTAGAAAAGCCAGTTAGGAAAACCTGGAGAGCCCCAGGTTTTTCTGAGGGAGCCATTGGCCACTTGTAAGGATCCTTTTGGAGTGACAGTGGCTGACACTATGCAGAGGCTACCTCGGACTGGGGACAAAGGCTTTAAAGCCCTAGATAAACATCCCTTGGAGGGGAATGCTAGATGCTAGGCTCTGCAGACCTAATGTCCTGCAGCTATAAGGAAAAAAAAAACACAAAATTTATCCATCCAGCATTTTATTTACAGAGACACATTAGGATATATATATATATATATATATATATATATATATATATATACACACACACACATATACATACACACACATATACATACACACACACACACACACACACACACACACACACACATATATATATATTTGAAAACATTTCTTAGATTTTTATAGACTTTTCCTTTTTCAAAAATATTCCCAGCCGGCCAGGTGACAGAGGCAAAGCGCGGTTACCCTCCGGACCTCTGATCATGTATCTGTGAGTGTCTAGGAGCTTGTGGGTTGTGGCCTACAGCTTGCACACCGCCCAGCCCTTCTGCTCGGCTGGGACCCTGGGCGCTGAGCGCCCTCACTACGCGGATCTGTTTTGCTGTCGGTATGTAAAATGACAGAGAAACATGAATGGATAACAACAGAGGAAGGGACTGGAACGGTGGGAATCAGCGATTTTGCACAGGAAGCTTTGGGAGATGTTGTTTACTGTAGTCTGCCTGGAGTTGGGACAAAATTGAAAAAAACAAGAGGAGTTTGGCGCTTTGGAGAGCATGAAGGTGGCCAGTGAACTCTCCTCTCCTCTCCGCCAGGAGAGGTAACTGAAGTCAGTGAAGTACTTGCCAAAAACCCAGGGCTTGTCACCAAATCCTGTTAGGAAGAGGGTTGGCTGATCAGGGTGACACTGAGCGACCCTTCTGAGCTGGATGAATTGGTGAGTGAAGAAGCATATGAGAAATATGTGAAGTCCATTGAGGAGTGATCATGGCACCCCTCCACTTCCAGATAAAACTGGATGTGACCTGCCCGGCATGCTTGCCTTAAACTAGTGGAGAATAGAGGACTTGAAATAACTTTTAGCAGTACTGATGGAAAGAAACAGTTCTTGACAGTGCTACTTAAAGCCCATCCTCAACTTCTTAAAGGATGCAGATACACACAGTGTACAGATTTTTTGATAATCGCCATACTAAGTATTTAGGCTAGGGGTTAAGCCCTGGTGTCTAGAATTCATAAGATCATCTGCGGTGAAAAGTGGTTATGAGGCTAGGCTTGGTGACAGACCTCCTTCTAATCCCAGCACTCAGCAGGCAGATGTTAGTTCAAGGTCGGTCTACACAACAAGCTCTAGACCAGCCACAGTCAAGATAACAGTGGTGTAGCTTACGTAATTTTGTAACTTGCCCATATCCACCACTGGATTTGGCTCAGAGACTTAGTGTCTTCTCATTGGAAATGCCTGGGACTGCAGGGAAGCGTTGTACAGTGTCAGAGGCAGGAGAATACTGTCTTTGTTTCACCATGTGCTGTGTTGGCTGTTGCTTTCCCACCGTGAAGCACCAACTTTGCAACACTGAGAAACAAATAAAACATTCATCTTCTTTGTTAAAATATATATATATATATATATATATATATATATATATATATATATTCCCAAGTATATCCTTGGCAAGAATTTGGTAAGAGCTTTAAAATAATAAGAAAAAGAAAACATTGTCTAAGAGTCAGTCTACCTGCTTACCTGCCTGCTTAGTTATCTATCTATCCATCTATCTATCTATCTATCTATCTATCTATCTATCTATCTATCTATCTTTCTATCTATCTAATATTCAATCTAATCCTCAAAGTCTATGTCATTGCTCACTGCACACCTGCTGAAGCTCCTTCTTTCTTACTGTAGAATGGAAACAAGCCAGCATCTGCTTGGTAAGTGCTGTGTGACTTAGAGGAGGTGGTCCTTGAAAAGTTGTTGTTGTTGTTGTGTTGTTGTTGTTCTTCTCCTCCTTCTCCTCCTCCTCTTTCTTCTTCTTCTTCTTCTTCTTCTTCTTCTTCTTCTTCTTCTTCTTCTTCTTCTTCTTCTTCTTCTTCTTCGTCTTCTTCTTCTTCTTCTTTTCCTTCTCCTCCTCCTCCTCCTTCTCTTTCACATTCTTCTCCTCCTCCTCATCATCATCATCGTTCTTATAAATCCTAATTTTATTATCATATGTATTTGTGATTCCCCCCTGCTTCCCAGCCCCAATTTGTCCTATCTAAAAAAAAATGCAGGGACAAAGATGGAGCAAAGACTGAGGGAATGGCCAACCCATAACCAGCCCAATGAAACCCATCCCATGAGCAGGCACCAGTTCCTGACATTATTAATGATGCTTTCTTATGCTTATGGGCAGGAGCCTAGCATAACTGTCCTCTGAGAGGCTCCACCCTGCATCTGACTAACAGATGCAGAGACCCACAGCAAAATAGTGGATGGGGCTCTTGGGGACTTTTATGGAAGATTTGGGGGAAGGATTGAGGCCCTGAAGGGGATAGGAACACCATAGGAAGACCAACAGAGTCAACTAACCTGGACACTCTTGAGGGCTCTCAGAGACAGAACTAACCGAAGAACATGCACTGGCTGGACCGAGGTCCCATGGCACACATGTAGCGGATGTGCAACTCAGTCTTTATGCGGGTCCCCCAACAACTGGAGCATGGGCTGTCCCTAAAGCTGGTGCCTATATGTGGAACCTGTTCCTCTGTAAACAGGAGGAGGAGTAACCTGAGGAGTAGTTAGAGTTAAGTGCCTAATACAAGTCGCTCTTTGTGTGCTAGGTGCTGGCATTGTGCCAGGTGTTCAAGCCCTCTTGTGCTCCCAGCCCCTTCACAGTTCTCCGTGGTCCTAGAACCTGACACGCCATCATCAACAAGGAAACTCCAATTCTCTGGACTCACTCCACACACCCAGGAGCAGAGGCCCAGCAAGCTTCAATGTAACTTTAGAAGACTGAAGCCTGGGACAAGCTGAGGAACCATCAGTGGAAAAGCACGTCACATCTGTCTTGTGTTCTTGATGAGGCAAAGCTTTAGTGAATGAGTACCTGTGCTCGGACACTTGTTGCTGTTGTTCCAGAGGTATGGAGGCATGTGCCTGTACCTAGAACTCAGGAGGCTGAAGCAGGAGGATTTTGAGTTTCTGCTAGCCTGGGCTATAGCCTGGGTTAGTAGCTTTTGTTTGAGACCCAGTCTCAAACAAAACAAAACAAAACAAAACAAAACAAAACAAAACAAAACAAAACAAAAACCACACACACAAGAAAAACAAAAGCAATGACCCCGCGTTCTTCAATTCCTGAACACATCAAAAAGTAATTCATGTCTGCCAAGAGCTGTCCATCTTCTGTGTTTTTTTTTTTTTGTTTGTTTGCTTGTTTTTTTTCTCTGTAGCTGTACAGACGGCTGTGAGCCTTCATGTGGTTGTTGGGAATTGAATTTTAGGACCTCTGCTTGCTCCAGTCAGCCCTGCTTGCTTTGGTTAACTCCATTCGCTCAGTCCCTGCTCGCTCCAGACTAAAAATTTATTTATTATTATACGTAAGTACACTGTAGCTAACTTCAGATGCACCAGAAGAGGGAGTCAGATCTCATTACGGGTGGTTGCGAGCCACCATGTGGTTGCTGGGATTTGAACTCAGGACCTTTGGAAAAATAGTCAGTGCTCTTACCCATTGAGCCATCTTGCCAGCCCTTCTGTGTATTTTTTAACAACTATAAATGCTGTAAATTAGAAACAAGTTATTTAATAATTAGGAAGTATTTGTCAGAGCCGGGGTGGGAGGCAGAGGAGTTCCTAGGGTTGGGACAGCTACTGAATTCAGAATCTGGACTCATGGTCAGAGCCGCTCGGTGCTGGGTCGGCCTCGCTGTACAGTCAGAGATCTTCTCTGAATGTCAGGATCTTTAGGTTTTCTGTTTTACAAGGTTTTGTTGCTTGCTCTAACAGGGTCTCCCCTGGTAGCCTAGGCTCAGATCCTGCTTTCTCTGCCACCCAAGTGCTAGGATTTCAGGCGTGTGTGCACGCCCACCTGCCTTTCACAGACTTTCAAGGGGCTGCTTGGCAGCGTCTTCACAGGCGGCGGCGGCTGCGGCGGCGGCGGCAGCGGCGGCGGCGGCAGCAGCGGCAGCAGCAGCAGCACACAGGAACTTGCCGAGCTGCTCCTCAGATGAGAAATTAAGTTAGTGTTCTGCATTCAGACTCGTAGAACACATTTCCAGCAGGAAGCAATCCACACAGAAGACCAAACCCACAACCACAGGGAACACTTTGCAAACTTACATAATACATTCTCTGGGCTTTCTGTTTGTGCTTTGGTTGAAAAGATAACATAGTCACTAGTCAAGAAGTTATTCTCATCATCGGCCAATTCAAAAAGCGATTTGATGTTTAAAAAGGAAGATGTGGGCCAAAATATTTTCCCTACAATATTAAATAACCGATGCAAAACTTGCCACTTCCTTTGCACATGCCATGCAAACTGGACAGCTACACTCAGTCTTCAGGTGAACACGGTCTAGCTAGCCTTCTAAACCTTGTTTTAGGAACACTGCGGTAGGAGAGCCAGGACTTGCCTAATGCTAGCATTCACTCTACTTCCTGGAGTATGCTATTTCTGTGAACTTAGCTTCCTGGAAACCAGGCTTTCCTGACTGTGACCCTTCACAGTAAGTAACATCTCCTGTTAAGTGAAGACTGTGGGCATGAACTGCAAGGTGACAGAGTTCTAGACAGGTTTTTAAGTGATGTGGTGTGTCCCAATATCCACAAGCTGGAAGTTTAGTGTTCAATGTGGTAGTATTGAGGAGGTGGTACCTTTAAGAGCTGAGGCCTAAGGGAAGGTGGCTAGGTCACTAAGGCCACTGCCCTTCGTTAGGATAAATGTGCTCAGGAGACTGGCTAGTTTCTGGAATGCTTTGCTTCAAAGAAGCCTGGCATCTCCCTGGAACCTGCAGCTCCCCGTCTGTCCCTGTGATCTTTCCCACACACACTATCCTGGGATTCATCACCTTCACCAGGATCAAGCAGATATCACTGCATGCTCAGAGATAGACAAGTCCATCTCCGTCCAAGCTTTTTCTAAAACCACAACAAAAAGCTCAAACTGTGCCTATGGATTTCTGAATGGAGAGCACGGGTCTTGGTGGCCAAGCAGTGGAAATATCCCAAGAGAATCTGGACATAAGCAGTAAAGACTGAATGTTATACTAGGAACAGCTGGAAGTCAGATTTTGGCTTCTAAGGGGACAACATGGCAGACCAGACCTGAGAAGGCAGTGGGGCTGAGGTCCCTGCTCAGATACTGATTGGTACAAGCAGCTTATTAGACATGAAAGAACTGCTTGTGACCAGTAGATCAGAACACTTAGTTCATTTATTTTAAAAAATGATGATTACCTCTTTTTGGTGTTTGGCACAAGAAACGGGAGACAATCATGGAGTCACAGGGTTTACAAGGATGTGGGAGCACAGTGTGAAGTATACTTAATGTTGTTCTGGCTAGAAAGAGGACACACGAGTGTCTCATAGCACAGTGTTACCAGGGTCACTGCCTGGCGAATTCAGAGATAGGCTTTGGTCTTGTAAGAGGTAGAAAATGGCTAAGCAGAACTGCACAGTTTTGCTGTGCTACTGGAAGTCAGAACAATCTGTCCTTGCAGCGTTTCACTAACAAAGATGCTCAGAAATATCGAGAGTCAAGGACCACTAAGGAAGAGGATGTTCTGGACTCCAGAGAAAGTGTAGTCAAGTGTGCAAACACTACTTCTAAAGAACAAAAGATGAGACCGAAGCCCCCTTCATCTTCACCCCCCACCTCCCAAGGTCAGTGACCTGTGAATGCTGATGGTTCCCCACTTGGGATGCTCAAGTTAAGGTTGCTTATCTATGATATGGCAAAGCTATGTGCTTCAGTAGTAAACTGCTCTTTGGCTTTGAATTTGCATCCCTGTCCCTGGCCAGCAGGAATTGGCTTGATCTTTCTGGTTCAGTGCTGGGGAGTAACCGTGGTTACAGAGCTCTGTGTTGCTGAGCTAATACTTGGCAGGCTTTGTGCTTAAAGGCGCCTTAAGATGGGTTTATCAGGACACGAATCAAGGAGAATCTACAATTCAAACTATCTAGAGGATGGAAAGAGTGAGACAGAACCTCACCGGATGATACAGACTCAGTCTAACCTGAATACCAGAATCCATGTAAACTAGGAATCTCTGAGTCAGTTTGGACTATAAACAGGGGAGAAAAAGTACCTCAAGTCAGATGCTAGCAAATGCCTCCAGAAATGTACCTTATACAGCTGTCATGTCCTGGGAAGAAGGGCAAAGACCGAGTCAGAGAAGAAAATATAGGGGGGGGAGCAGAAAATTCAGTTGCATAAAACAATAAAGAAGCAGTAAAAGTCCCCACAGGAAGATGGATTCACCAAACACGACCTATGTTGGAAAGCAGTGTCCTAGTTAAAATAAAACATAAAAACAAAATGGAACACATTATAGTTTATTTGGTTAGAATTAGACACATTGTCCCTGTTCCCTTTTTATGAATAAGGAGGAAATCAACCATATGTCACATTCACAGACAAAACAAACATGCACCAGTAACTAAGACAGTCACTGTCATTATGGTGCCAAAAGCAACTGTAGGAGAGAGTTTGCTTTGATTCTGGTTGCAGGGGGACAAGAGTCACGAAGGCAGCAAGGCGTGGTAGCAAGCGTAGGAGCAGGAAGCTGAGAGATCATAATTCCATGCACACACAGACAGCAGAGAGAGCCAACCAGACAAGAGCCACCAGGGCCAGCCCCCAGTGACATACTTCCTCCAGCAAGGCTGCACCTCCCACACCTCTCCAAACAGTGCCACCAACTACACCAACCTTTCACAAATACCCCGAGCAAACATCACAACAGTCCTAAGCAAGGGCTCCAAAGCCCAAAAGGTGATTGTTTTCCTTACCCTGAGCAGACACACTCTCTTCCTGTGTGTGATCTCCTTTAGGATTATAAAATCATTTCTCTATCTTCATTGCTCTTTTCCAAGTACATTTCAAATGTCCTGCAACAGGGGCATAAGTCTTATAGTTCAGTATTCCCATGAACCTGCATAAGGCCTACCACATGGTGACATTCCATAACATTTTGATGAATACATAACAACACTTGTTTACCTGCAAGCCATCATCCTCCACCACCTTCCCTTATGGAGTCAAAGTTCTGAGCGAGCCAGGCTGTGCGGGAGCCCAGGCTATACCCATTCTTCAGGCTTTGGTTTCACAACCCCTTTTCTCTACCTGGAGCCAGCAAAGGTAAAGGAAGTGCCTTTGGGTGCACCTGATCTATCCAGTCACCATATAAGCAGGGCTCTCATAGCTAACAAGAAGTGCAGCCTTAAGCTGAAGCAAGATGGCATGTTCCCTGTCAGACTTGCAAGTTTAAAAGCACAGCATCTGGGGCTGGAAGAAGAATCAGGCCTAGCCCTGAATGGGAGTAAGCACAAACTCTACAAGGACATCGTCAGTGTGTGCGAAAAGCCTTAATGAGAGTCGGCGCATTTGGAGCCGACCGGTGCACACTCTGAAGCACCACCTCGTTAGAATTAGAAACATTTTGTATGCTTTTATGTATCATGGAAAATAAAATAAAACCTGTGCTGACCATTTCACTGCTGGGAGTGTAAGGCAAGGGGCGGAGAGGATTGTGGGTTATACTGCGATTCCTCTGTGTATTTATTTCTGATAGTTAAGTATATCAGCTAGCTCAACAGAAATGGGGGACTACAGTCCACCCAGAGATGAGAACATTGCCATATTTGGAGAACAATAAGGGATAAAACTTCAAAGCCTATTGTGTGTGTGTGTGTGTGTGTGTTGGGGGGACTTTAAAATACATCCTATGGCTACTTTTAAAAATTGTTTTTCATGAATTCCGGATAGTTCAATTTTGCTGACTCAGAACACGGAAGTAGAAGTAGACTGGAGTTACTTCCATTTCCACTGACATCTCTACCACTGTTTCCCTTCCTTCCTAAGACTCTTAACATTGTAACAGTAACAGCAAAAGAAATCAAGCCTCAGTGGCCTAGAGAAGCAAGTGGGTGCTACATCAGTGGTAGATTGTAAAACTTCCTTGAAGACAGAGTGAAAGCAGACAGTACCTTAGGGCACCCTGCCCCCTCCCCACCCTGCCCCCAGAACAGGGTGGAGTGTTACCGCCCAGAATATCCACAAAGAGCCCTGGGAAGAATAGGAGAGGTACCTTTCTGAGCAAAATCTCTCAGAAGCTCTGTGTTTGGGGCCCATAAAGTTAAGGGTGAGAAGAAGGCAAGAGCTGCCGTGAGCGATATAAACTGAGGACTACCTGGTGAGCCACAGCCTGAGTCTCCTGGAGCCTCACTGTGTGTGCTGAAGGCAGCAAGTCCTTAGCAGCTCAGAGGGCTCTCCGGAAGAGAACCAAGGAGCCTGGCTGGGAGTCACATCCTTTAGCACTTCCCACCCACTCGTGCAGAGGGCATTCCAGGAAGAATTCAAGGGAAACAATCTTAGACTCAATGGTCCCAGAATGTTTAGCCAGGGCCACATCCACATTGGAAGCACAATGCTCTCAGGCAACAGGCAGGTCAGAACTGCTGGGATTCACAGGGGCGGGGCCTTAAGATGTCAGGGCAGAGCCTTCAGGGTGGATTAAGAGCTTTTCAGCAATGAGTTGAAAGCATATCCTGGCATTCTTCAGGCACCAGACCTGGTGGGGTCTTGATATTGGACTTTTAGGAGCGAACTATGAAAAAGGAATGTGATGTAGCGTGTTTTGTTATACCAGGACACACAGAATAAGAGTGTAAATACATAAATATTGGGAGAGTGATCCAGTGCAGGGAAGAGAACATCCTGATGTCTTGCTAAAGTCAGAAATGATATAATTTGTATCTACTACTCTCTGAAGAAACAATTTATTTCAACAAAAAGCTAATGTGTTTGATTGCATTCTTTCCTAGGACTTTGGGTTATCTTATTGATTACTTGACAACCTTTTGTTGTTGTTGTTGTTGCTGTTGTTGTTGCTGTTGTTGTTGCAGTTGTTGTTCCTCAGCAGTACATGGTAGAGATTTTGATCATCCAAGCCTCTCTCTCTCTCTGGGTACCACACTGACTGTGTCCACAGTGTTCCTGGTGAATGCGAGCACCTATCAGTTCTGTAGTTAATCTTGAGTTGTCCCCCTTCCTCCCTTTAACACAGCTACTTTAATTTCTAGAATTTCCTTTCCCTGACAGAGTTATAAAAAGCTTCATTTATTCCTCCATGACTCTGGCAAGCATAAATTTTGTTCTCTCTCTCTTTTTTTCTGCGCTTATCACCCCTTCATTTTGGACTTAATCAGAAAGTTCCCAGGAATACAGTTTCCAGACAGGAAGCAGAAGCCTGCTAGTCCCCCGCAGTGTTTGCAGGAGTCCCAGACTCAGAGAGTCTTTGAGTGTATGAACCTAGGCTTGTTCAGGTCCGTGGCTCTCTGCTTTATCTGGAATCTCCAGTGAATTTAGAGATAAAGAGTTTTTCTTTTCTTGTCTCTCTCTCTCTACAAGGCAAGCTATTATTGTGTTTCTTTTAGCTGGTTCTGTTTTTAGAGCTGCAATGTCGACTCTCCATGAAGGGCCCATGGTCCTCACCTTGAACTTACTTGCTTGTTAAGGTTTCCCTGGACTGCGAGTCAACTCTCGTGGCCTCAGCTCCAGGAGGTTCCACATGGGAAACAATCACCAGATTGTTGGAACTCAGAGCCCAAACACAATGTGAGAGTTGTTCTAGTGTGGCTCCTGCTGACCTGCTGCTAAACTAAGAAGCTTAGTCTGCGCAGCACAATCCCTGGGCTCACTTGAGGGGACGCGAGGGAGGCTAAGAATTGGCCAGGACTCTTCCCGAGATGCAACCGAGTACAATTTCATATACAAGGACAAGTCTGGTGTAGAGGAAAGTGACTCTTGGTTTTAACAGATGAGAAATGAAAGACAGGGGCTTCATTTGGCAGCAGGGGCTTGGGTGGTGGTGGTGGTGGTGGTGGTCGTGGTGGTGGTGGGCATTTTATCTTACAGCTTACAGTTCATTATAGCTGTCAGAGCGTGAACCGGGAAGCAGGGGCTGAAACAGAGGCCATGGAGTAGCGCTGCTCACTGGCTTACTTCCTACTTCCTGCTCAGTTTGCTTTCTTTTACCACTCAGAACAACCTGCCCAAGAGAGGCACTGCCCACAGTGAGCTGAGCAGCCCTCCAGCGATCATTAATGAAGACATGGCCCCACAGGCTGGCCTACAGGCAAGTCTTATGGAGTCAGTTCCTCAACTGAGGGTCCCTCTCTCCAGAGGGCTCCAGCTTGTGTCAGTGTGGCAGAAACCAGACAGCTCGCCCACCGACCTGATGCTTCCACCAGTGGATTTGAGAAGTTTGATTTATGATGTTCTCTGTTCTATAGCTGTAAAAAGGGCATGGAATGGTTATCACGTGAGAGCACAGAACCTGGACTAATCCAAACCTGTGTTCCCAGGCCATACCCGCTCATGGTGGTCTAGAAAACACCGTTCCTTTCCTCTGTTTATAACACACACACACACACACACACACACACACACACACACACACTCTCTCTCTCTCTCCTGTTTTAGTCAGTGTGTACTCTGGTCATAGTTACCCTTCCCTCCAATCCTCCCACATCCTCCTCCCTCCTCCCTTTTCACTCATTTGACCCCAAACTTTCTCTTTAGAAAATAAACAGGCAAATAAAAACAAACAAACCAGAATTTTACAAAAAAGAAAAAAATAAGTAAAACACACACACACACACACACACACTCACCAAAACCCATAAAAATACAAACTTGGAAACCATAATAGAGATACAAACTTGGCAAGCAAAATAAAACCACATATACATATGTCATCGAGTTCTTTTGGGTTGACTGTCTGCTGGGCATGAGGCCCACCCTTCATTGAAGTCTACATACCCAGTGAGACTCCATTGGAGGAAACGAGTTTTTCCTTTGAGAGTGGCTGTCAGTTAGAGATGGCTTCTTGGTTAGAGATGGGAACTCATGTCCATTTAGCAGCCCTCTCGGCGCTGGGATGCATCTGCCTTGGACCTGTGATGCTGCCACAGTCTTTGTGAATTCGGGTGCACATCAGTCCTGCTGTGTCTAAAGACACTGTCTCTTTGGTGTCCTCCACCCCTCTGGATCTTCCAATCTTTCCACCTCCTTTTCTGCATAGCTCCCTGAGCCTCAGAGGGAGGAGGAAAAGATAAAGATGTCCCATTTATGACAGAGAGTTCCAAAGGCTCGCGTACCCTTTGCACATTGTCCAGTTGTGGGTCTCTCTGTATTAGTTCCCATTTACCAAGGCTGGGAGCTTTCTCTGAGGATGACTGAATGAGACACTGATCTGTGGCTATAGCAGAATGTCATTAGGAGTCATTGCTGTGTTCCTTTAGCAGAACAACAGTATTTGGCTTTCTCCTAGGCCCATGACTTCACCAGCATCAGATTCTTGGCCACCTTAGCAGTGTTGGTTCATCCCATGGAGTGGACCTTAAAGCCACTAAGATTGTGGTTGGTTGCTCCCACGTTATCTGTGCCACTGTTGTACCATGGTGCCATGTAGGCAGGTTACCACTGAGTTGGTGGGGTGGTTGCCTTTATCCTCTGGTAGAGTGCAAAATACCTCCTGGTACCATGAACACGAGTCAGCAGGGTAGGCACAAGCTCGACTTCTCCATACTCAGTGAGGTATATATGGCATGGTGTCTTCAGCAATAGGGCCTTACCACCAGGTTGTGGACAGGAACCAATAACCTTGGCAATAGCTTGAGATGTTTGGGGTTTCCCTGGGGCCCCTTTGACCAACAATTCAATTACATGTCACCTATTCCTGGCACTGAGGTTTCTCTTGGTGGTAAAAGATGTCTAGTTGGGGCGTTATCTCCCCTGTTATTTGGTAATTCCATTTAGATTTCTTTCATATGTATGTGTGTATGTATATTAATTATATATTAAATATATATTTAAAATATTTCTACTGTCAGTTTCCATATGATCCTCCAAATATACCTTAAATACGCCTTAGTTAGTTGTCCCTACCTGTACTTTCCTTTCTTTTCCCTCTTCCCCCCTTTCCATTCTAGTCCCTCCCCTGTCTTTCTCTAACTATCTATTCTATTTCCCCTGGCTTGAGAGATCCCTCTCTCCCCTTAGTCCCTTACTCTATTCCTAACCTCTGTGGTTATACGGATTGTAGTATGCACAGCCAAGGCTTAAACGCTAACATCCATACATAAGAAAATGCATGCCATATTTGTCTTTTGGGGTCAGGGTTATCTCACTCAGGGTGATTCTTTTCTAGCTATAGCCATTTACCTGAAAATTTAATGATTTTTAACATCAACATTTTTTAACAGCTGAATAATTTCATTGTGTAACTATACCAGTTTTCATTATCCATTCATCTATTGATAGACATCTGTTCCAGTTCTTGCTGTTATGAATATGGCACAATCAACACAGATGAGCAAATGTCTCTGTATTAGCATATGGAGTCCTCAGGGACACTCAACAGTGGCATGGCTGGGTCTGGAGGTAGAGCCAGTCCAGCTTCCTGAGGAGCTGCCACATGGGTTTCCATGGTGGCTGCACTCCCACCACAATGGAGAAGTGTCCCTCACCCCACATTGGAGGATTGTTCCTCACCCCACAGCCTCACCAGCATAAGATGTCGTTGTTTTACTGATCTTAGCTATTTTGTCTGATGTGAGATGGAGTTTTAGAGTAGCTTTGATTAGTATTCCCCTGTTGAATAAGGATGTTGAATATTTCTTTGCCGTTTGTGTCCTATCTTTTGAGAACTCTCTGTTTAGCCTGCACTCTGTTTTTAAACTGGTTCATTTGTTTTCTTGGTGTTCATTTTTTTGAGTTCTTTATACATCTTAGATACGAATCCTCTATCCAATATGTAAAGGTTTTTACTCTTCTGCAGGTGGCTGCTTTGTCTGATGTTCTTTGCTGTGCAGAAGCTTTTCCGTTTCATGAGCTCCTACTCATTAATTGTTGGTCTTAGTGCCTGTGTTATTGCTGTCCTGTCCAGAAAGTCTTTTCCTGTGCCAATGAGTTCAAGACTATTCCCAACTTTCTCTTCTATCAGGTTTAGGGTATCTGGCCATATGTTGAGGCCTTAGATCCATTTGGAATTGAGGTTTGTGCAAGATGATAAGCATGAATCTATTTGCATTCTTCTACATGTAGCCATCCAGTTTGACCAGAACCATTTGTTGAAAATGCTTTTTTTCCCCTAGTGTTTATTTCTGGTTTCTTTATAAAAAATTAGGTGTCCACAGGTGTGTGTGTGTTTGTGTGTGTGTACTTGTGTATGGCTCTTCAATTAGATTCCGTTGACCAACATGTGTGTTTTATGCCAATGCCACACTGTTTTAGTTACTATAGCTCTGTAGTACAATTGGAGGTCAAGGATTGTGGTACATCCAACAATTCTTTTATTATCCAGGGTTGTTTAAGCCATCCTGTTTTGTTGTTGTTGTTGTTGTTTTTGTTTTGTTGTGTGTGTGTTTCCACATGAAGTTAAAAATTGTCCATTCAATTTTTGTAAAATATTGTGTTGGAATTTTGATGGGGATTGTACTGAATCTGTAGATTGCTTTTTATGAGATAGCTATTTTCAATATATTAAATCCTACTTAACCATGAGCGTGAAATGGGAGATTGTTCCATCTTCTGATAGAATAATATTGTGATATCAAATATCAAAGCCTAAATAGCAGAAATTTGTATCTCATAGTCCCGAAGGCTCCAACCCCATCACCAAACCATCAACAGGGCTGGCTCTTCCAAGGCTGTGCTCCTTGGCTTGTAGGCAGCCATCTTCTCCTGCGTCTGTAACGCTGTCTCTCTGAGCACATTCCAGATCTCATTCCAATCTCATTTCATAGTATTCAGAGGGGACCAGGACCCACCCAGGGTGCATTTTAACCTAAGTACCTTTTTAAAAGGCTCCTCTTCAAACATAGCCGAGTTTCCAGGGACTCTACTTCAGGCATTTCAGTCTTGAGGAAATATAATTTAGCCCATGGCTGTGAGCATCATGTTCTTTAGACTTCTTTCCTTTTCATTTCTGCATTTTGAGAACACATCCCTAGCCACTTTCTGCTCTAATTTCATACGCCACTCTTTTCTCTCAGCACACATTTAACATGTGTTTACTGAGCTCCACATTGCCTCTTAACACTGAGCACGCTTCGAAGAAGCAATCCTGAGATTCCCCAGCTTAGGTACTAGTAAGAGCCCAGCAATTTTGGTGATGGGAGTGGGGAGTGTAGGAGTCCCCCAGACCCACTTCTTCTTCTGCCTGCAGCAAGTTAGTCTGAGAAGAGAGGTCAAGAAGAGGTCAAGTTAAGACACACAGGTTTGAAATGGGACTGGAGTTCATCTGGTAGGAGCATAGTGACAACATTTCAAAAAAGAAACAGAAAGAATACAATTCAGACGCAGAAGAGGGCATGGTTTGGAGCTAAGACCTCTGGGAGGAGGTAGGGGTGATTTTGAGGTTGAAGGACAACTACATAGAAGAGCCTGATTTCCCCCCTACACACAAGCAGACTGATAATTCTTTGAAACATCAACAAGTTAAAGTACCATATCTAGATTTCCGACACTCTGTGCAAATAAATCATCTACATATTATTTAACTATATCTGCAGCATATGAATCTTGCTGTTATTTAGTTTGTAAGAGTTTGCCTGTTTCTCATCTTATCCAAGACAGGGGTTTCATCTGGCGTTTTAATTACATTCATATGCCTCTGTTGTCATTACTGTGTGAGATTTATAAGCTAATGTAGAGGAATCCTGTGCTTCCTAGGGAAGCATGGTCTCTGCCTGCTCTACTGTGAGGGTGCAGGTGCCTGCACATGTGTACATACAAGAAACATATAAGGGGCAGTAGTTGCATGGAGTTGAGTCTGCTTTGAGGATTTTCAGATCAGTATCTACTTATTAATCTGGTGGCTGACTTACTTTACTGCACAGACGGGGGGGGGGGGGAGAACAGGGTCCCTTTAAATTAATTAACTTGCAGTAACATTGGGTTGATCCATTTTGTTAAGTCTTTCAC
The DNA here is from genome assembly GCF_900095145.1 of Mus pahari. NCBI lineage: Eukaryota > Metazoa > Chordata > Mammalia > Rodentia > Muridae > Mus > Mus pahari. The sequence goes on along the minus strand of NC_034597.1, from coordinate 51,598,908 downwards.
ATTCTTTCCTTGGAAGGGACTGTGGTGATTTGAATAAGAATAACCCCTCTAGCCTCATGTGTTTGAATGCTTAGTCATCAGGGAGTGGCACTACTTGGGAAGGATTAGTAGGTATGGCCTTGTTGGAGGAAGTGTGTTACTTGGGTGGGCTTTGAGGTTTTAAAAGCATAAGCCAGGACCATTGTCTCCATCTTCCTGTTGCCTGCAGATTCCAATGTGGAACTCTCAGCTAATTCTCCAGCACCATGTCTCCCTGCAGGATGAAAAATGGGCTAAAGCTATGAAACTGTAAGCAAGCCCCAATTAAAGGCTGTCCTTTAAAAGAATGGCCTGTGCCATGTATCTTAACAGCAATAGAATACTTACATTTACAGGGTCTCGTTCCATCTTTACACTATTCAACAAAGCCAAACCTCTCTCCCAGTGTGACCTTTTCTACTGGATGTTTCTTACCCACAGGTATGATAGACAGCTTGTTGGGAATACTCTCATGCTTGACTGCTGCTCTCTGGCAGGCTCCTATTAGTTCTTTTGTTCATGACATTTTTACAGTCACCACCTTCAGCAATGGCACCCAGTGAACCAGAAGTAAATATGGCAAACAGTGTGTGCTACAAACACCCTATGTATAAGGAACACATTTGTTTCTTATAATAACCTGGGAACATTATTTTCTTCATTTTGATCATGTAAATTGAAGAACAAAGAGAACAACCTAGCTCCCTAAAGATCCCTAGTGGGAGCTGAGCCTCGACAGAGCTCAGGGGGGGCTGAGGCCTCGGTCTCCATGACAGGAGCTAGGAAGGCTTCCTAGCCCTAGCATCGGCTTAGTGTTCAGCTCTAAAGCCTGAACAGGTGGTGGGCGGCATCTCTCTCTCTCAGCCCACCTTGTTCACCAGGTGCTGGCAGGAAAGTGCCTGACACCCAGGACAGTGCCTGGAGGTGTGGCCCCTGTCCCAGCTCAGCCTCCAGTGCCAGGGCACAGGCTTCTAGCTCAACATCCCTGTGTGTGGGGCTGGAGGGAGGAAGTGAGTAGACAGCTCCCACCTTCTCACAGCAGGCGAATCCCCAAAAAGCTTTGGTTTCTAGGAATGAGGCTCAATGGTGGTCACAAATTAGTTTGAATTTCCAGTTGAAACAAAAGAGGATCCATTATAGTTAATAAAAACAATAATGATGATCATTTACTGAGCCCTTATACACAGCAGGCACAGGGCCCAGCAAGTTGTTTTCTGTTCTCCTGATGACTCAAACAACCTCAAGTAAGAGCCAGTCTCTTGTCAGAAGGGGAGAATGAGCCTCAGAGGACGTGAGCCTTTGGTGGACTCAGCAGACCTGAGGAGGGGAAGCAGGATCTTCTCCAACTTCAGAATCCACCCCCCCCCCCCATTTCCTGCCTTGGCACCTCTCTGCTCCCCAGCTCTCCAGCGTGGCTCTGCCTGGTTTCTCTCTGTTCCTTTATAAATTGAAGTTTAGCTGGCACACAGTAAAACAGAGCAGCAATTAGACAACAAACCCAACCACAAACCCAAACCCAAACATTTTTCCAGTGTGTGTGTGTGTGTGTGTGTGTGTGTGTGTGTGTGTGTGTGTATGAGTGTGTGAAAATGAGTGTGTGTGTAGCTCAGGCAAGCCTTGAACCCATAACCTCCCGCTTCAGCCTCCCTAGTGCCATTATAATCATTAATTTTAAGTCTGGCTTTTCCATTGCCAGTCCTGTTTAGGGGAGGCGTGAAATGAAGTGATTAAAAGCTCTCAGGTTGTAACTATAGTTCTGGGGGATCCAATGCCCTCTTCTGGCCTCTGCAAAGCATCCAAGCACACAGCCAAATACACAGACAAGCACATGTTACATATAAGTTTTCATTTAGAATAGGATAATATTGGGATTATGTCGTTTTTAACAAATTATAAGATCTTTGAGATGTACTCAAAGCACTTAGGGTGAAATGGTAAAACTGTTTTTAAAATCCTCTATTAAAACAGTAAACAGCTAGGTAGGCGGCCTTTTATCCCAGCAATTGGGAGGCAGAGGTAGGTGGATTTCTCAGAGTCTAGTTCCAGGACAACCAGAGCTACACAATAAGACTCTGTCTTGAAAACAAAAATCACAAACAAAAATAACGAACAAGTAAAAATAACAAAAACCACCAACAACAGAAGACAGGAAGTTTTAGGACATGGGTGCAGCTTAGCAGTCGAGGGCTTGTTTAATGGATGTGCTCTGGCTTCCATCTCCAGCACCACAAAATGAATAACTAAATAATACATTAACTTAAAAAGTAGAACATAAGGGGGTGGAGAGATAGCTGACTGTTCTTCCAGAGGTTCTGAGTTCAATTCCCAGCACCCACATGGTGGCTCACAACCATCTGTAATGGATGAGATGCCTTCTTCTGGTGTGCCTGAAGACAGCTACTGTGTACTCAATATATATAAAATAAATAAGCAAATCTTTAAAAGGGGAGGAGGGAATGAATCAAACACAAACCAGACACATTTTTACAGTGTAGTTCTGTTCTTAGATTGGGGACATTTCCAACCTCCTAAGGGACCCATCTCTCTGGCACATTTACTTGTTCCTGGGAGGGTCATTAGAGTCTTGATGAAAATCACAGAGGCTGGGGACTTCTGGGGGCAGACACAGGAGAAGCATCAGATTTGGCCCGTCAATCAGTCAGCAGCTGGGGTGTCAGCAAAGTCAAATAAGTTGTGGGCCAGCCAGTTTTACCTAGTTCAGTTATTTTCAGTTTTGATTCCATGTCACAAAGACTAGGTCTGTGTGACATAACTGGTGGTGTTCATGGATACAAAATAAACTGCACTTGCAGCCCACTGGTCCACACCCCAGCCACATGGGAGACTCACTGCCTCCTGCTTCCCACTTCCTGAAGCCATAGCCAGGCTGAGTCTCAGGACTGTAGAACGTCACACGGTCACTGCTACTAGTGTTCTACCTGTTTGTGCCACAAACATCGCAGTGAAACTTGCTTCCCAAGGCTGCACTGTGAGTCAGGTATAATGACTCATGTTTGAAATTCCTGAATTCAGAGACAGAGGCTAGACCGGTTCAAGTTCAAGGCCAGCCTGGCCTGCATAGTGAGTTCCAGGCCCCATAGAGCTATATAGTGGGGCCCTGACTCAAAAGCCAAACAAACCGAAAAGACTTCCATGAGTTTTTCTTTTTTAACACCTTAAAGCTTTCTGCAAATGTTAAGTAGAATAATGGGTTGTTGAAGGGTATGCACACGTGGAGGTAGTTTTATATTAATTTGACACAAGCTAAAGTCACCTGAGAGGAGGAAACATCAATTATGAAATTGTCCCTTGCCCTAGGGTTTCTATTGTTGTGACAAAACACTATCATCAAAAGCAAGCTGGGGAGGAAAGGGTTTATTTGGCTTACACTTCTACTTCGTAATTTATCATTGAAGGAAGCTGGACAGGAACTCAAACATGGCTGGAGGCAGGAGCTGATGTAGCAGCTATGGAGGGGGTGCTGCTTATTGTCTCACTTCTCCATGGCTTGTTCAGCCTGCTTTCTTATAGAATCCAGCCTAGGAATAGTTCTACCCACAATGGGCTGGGCCTTCTTCCATTGATTGATCCTTTGTTAAATCGGTTTGACATTCAACAAATGTGGTTGGAAAATTAAGCAGGACATTGGACCCTTCTTCACCTTACACGACATGCAAATGTCAACTCCTTAGATAAAGACCTAGGTGGAAAACACAGAATTATTTGTTTCTAGAGTTGAAATGTCCGTGATAGGAGAGGTAACCGTGATGTAGAATTGAGCTGAGGGGGAGGCCCATTTCTGGTGTGATTTTTAATATAGTAGGATGATTTCAGGGCATCGAAATGAGAACAGCTAAAAGAAATAATGAAAGTAATTACTGCAAACTGCCTCGGTCAGCCTTACTCACTGGTTCTTGCTTTCTTAATAACCCAGGGAAAGGGGTGTGTAGCTTGTAGCAGAGTGACTGGAAAAACATTGCCTCGGATAATGTCTGAAAAGAGATGGTGGCCAGTGAGATGGCTCAGTGGGGAAAGGTGCTTGCCACCAAGCCTGACGACCCGAGTTTGATCCCTGGGACCCACAAAATGCACAGAGAGAGAGAGAGAGAGAGAGAGAGAGAGAGAGAGAGAGAGA
>NC_034597.1:51567074-51594513 GCF_900095145.1 Mus pahari | reverse complement strand
AGGAGAGGAGAGGAGAGGAGAGGAGAGGAGAGGAGATCACTTTATCTCTGTATTGCGCCCTTGGGCTGTGGCATGCATTCACATCACAACCAGATATATTCACACAAATAAAGAATGTATGTATATTAAAAAAAAAAAAAAAAAAGAATCCCTCAAACCAAACATAGGCACAGGCTCAAGCATTGTCTTCTCCAGGGATTAATCCCATCTCGCACTTTCCTGTGCACACAGTACAAAGACCCATGAGTGAAAACCGGTTTGTTTGCTTACCGAAAAATAATAAAGCCAATCAAACCTTCCAAGTAGGGCACAGTTACCTGTAGCACAAGTGTACGACTTTGTCTGCAGAGCCACAGGGCTATGACTGCTTTGTGCTACCTACACTAAACAGAAACGTGTTATTTTCAAATGACATGTGTGCAAAGACCAGACGCAGACAACAAAACTGCACAAACTGCTGGTCACACTGTAACACATCTGTCACATCTGTTGGGGACTTAGTACGCACCCTGTGTTTGCTGAATTCTCGTGTAGACATACAATGTCTTTTCTGTTTCCATGCCAAGGATCATACCCGAGGTCTTCTGGGGTGCCAGGCAAGCTTTCTGCCATAGAGCCATAACTTCAGTTCTACCAGATTTGTTTTTTTAAAGTGAGATTACAAAATTCTTCAGCTTGGAGTCTGCCTCACAATAGCATCTGAAATTATTTAATGTATGATCCACATCTGAAATTATTTAATGTATGATCCGGCATTTTTTACTTTGCCATGGGGTAAACAATCTCTTTACCATGAGGTGGTGGGAACACTGGATCTCCTCACGTAGAAGAATGACTTGGGCTCCCAAACTTTACCCTGGTAAAAGACAGCTCAGGATGGTTAAAGACCAAGTGCAGGGCTGCCTAGACATCTGCAAGGAAACAGGATGATTTTTCTGGAAATGGTGTATTGGACACGACACCAAACACACAGGCAACAAAACAAAAATAGATGGATGGGCTACGTCACACCAAAGAACTTCTCGACAGCAACAGAAACAACCAGCTACATGGAGCAACAACCTAACAAAGAGGAGAGGGTATCTGTCACTCACAGATATGACACAGCCTGGCATATATAAAAAGATCCATCCCCCTTAACAAAATGATGCAATTAGTAGGCTAATCAATTAGGTAGGCGTTTCCTATAAAAAGAAAGAAAGAAAAAGAAAGGGAGAGAGGGGGAGGGAGAGAGAGAGAAAGAAAGAAGGAAGGAAAGGAAGAAAGAAAGACAAATGTCAACAAGAATATTAAAATTTTAAAAACCCTCATCATTAATATTCAGGGAAATGTGAATCAGAACCACAGCAGGGTATCCACATCATTCCTGCCTTTAGCATGGCCACCCTCAAAGCTCATAAAAGGAGTGCTACTGGAGATGCAGATGGAGTCTTTGTGCAGCCAACGTGGAAGACAGAATGGACAGTCTTTATGGAATAGAATCATCCTGTGACATACCAAGCCCTCGTTTTGATCTAGACCCAGGAGGACTGAAAGCACCACTCTCTGGAGTCACCAGTGTCCCTGCAGCATTATTTATACTGACAAAGAGGGAGACACAATCTTCGTTCACCAATGGGAAAACAGATAAACAAACTGTGATCTGTGCATACAGTGGGATATTACTCAGCTCTGAGGAAGGAAATTCTGTCATTTACTGCACCATGGATAGAGGTTGAAAACATTGAGCTAACTGAAATATATCATTACAAAAGACAAAGCCTGCACAATTCCACCTATAGGCAGTATCAAATTCACGGGCTCAGAAAGTGGGATGGCTGTTATGTCAGGGCCAAAGGGACTATTTCGGCAGCATTGTTCAATGGGCTGACAAAATGAGAACGTTCTAGAACTCTGTAATACAACATTGCACATACCCTTAATATAGTGCTTTACTGTACACTTAAAAATGATTCAGATTGAAAAAGTATGTTGCCAGGAATTGGTGGTGCACACCTTTAATCGCAGCACTCGAGAGTCAGAGGCAGGCAGATCTCTGAGTTCAAGGCTAGCCTGGTCTATAGAGTAAATCCCAAGATAGCCAGGGCTATACAGAGAAACCCTGCCTTGAAAAACAAAAGCAAAAACAAACAAAGAAAACATTATGGTAGACATTTTTAGCACCATAAACATTGTTTTACCTAAAACACACCAACATCCAATTGGAGGATATGAAGAACAAATTTGAGTGTGATAGAAAATGATAAAGTTGTCACAACCTAGCACTAAAATACTAAAGAAGAAGGGAAAAGAGTCTAGCAATACTCATACCACCTACAAGGTGTTATAAAACGACCAATCCAAACCTGAAGAACACTCCTGGCACAGCTGCAGGTGAGATCATAGGTAAACAGCTTCAGGATGCAATACAGTGGCCAGTAAGCAACAGCAGCCAGTGGCAACCACCATTCAGATTCTTGTCTTTATAAAGTTTATCACTCTGAGTACTAAATATAAGTGGAGTCATAGAGCACCCCGGTTTTTGTGACAGACTTTCCCCATGTATTATATGGTGTCTTTGAAGTCCACCCATGTTGTAGCAGACCATAAGATTGGCATCTGTGGCATGTGTCACATTTCACTCATCCGGTTGTATTAGTCACTTTTCTCTGTCAACATGACAAGATGCACTATGGAAACAGAGTAAAGGAGGAAAGACTCGTCACCCTCTTCCCTAACCGTCGGCTCCCTAGCAACAGCTTCTAAACCCTTAGGAGTCTCTAGGGCTCTTAGAGGGTCTTCTCTCTGCACATAATACAACTAGGGCATCTTGAAGGAGTTAGGATGGAAACTGGTCACAGAATAGACCAAAGCATCGGAGGAGGGGACAGGGCTAAAGAGTGAGCTGAGTCGTAACAGCTCTAGATTAGAATTGTGCTGCATTATACTTGAGATAAGAGAATCTCGTGTGTGTGTGTGTGTGTGTGTGTGTGTGTGTGATAATCCTCCTCCAACATTATAGCGACCAGTGCTATAACATTTTACAGAGAAGTATAAATATGAGGAGAAACATTTGAGTTCTCCTCCACATCCCTAACATAGTGTTTGGTTAAAAAACAAATCCTGTGTATGGTGACACACACCTGATATATCAGCTCCTGAGAGGCAAAGACTGGTGGATCCCAGGTTGAGACACTGACTGAAATATATAAAACAAAACATAATAACACACACACACACACACACACACACACACACACACAGAGCAGATTCTTGGTGTCTGTTCCTGACTTGCTGACCAGAGCTCTGTGGCTGGAGCCTGAGGATACCCCTTTGTGGGAGGTAAATATTTCAGAACGAAGGCTATGCTGCATACTCAGCCCGACCTAGAGCTCTGTGCTGGCCTGTCTTATGTCGGCTTGATACACAATCAGGAGTTATCTGGAAAAAGGGAACCTCAGTGGAAAAATTCCCTCCATTATATCCAGCTGTAGGGCTTTTTCTTAATTAGTGATTGATGGGTGAGGGCCCAGCCCATTGTGGGTGGTGCTGTCCCTGGAGCTGGTGGTCTGGGTCCTTTATATATAAAAGAACGCAGTCTGGACAAGCTACAGGGAGCAAGCTAGCAAGCAGCATCCCTCCAAGGCCATCAGCTTCTGCCTCCAGGATCCTGCCCTGTCTGAGTTCCTGTCTTGACTTCCTTTAGTGATGTGGAAATGTAAGCCAAATAAACCCTTTCTTCTCCAACTTGCTTTTTGGTCATGGTGTTTTGTTACAGCAACAGAAACCCTAAGGCAGCCCAAGATGGTCTCAAATTCATGATCCTCTTGTCTGGGCCTCCTGAGTTCTGGGATTACAGTCATGATGGGACAGCAATGTGCATTTTTAATAGGTACCCAGGTGATTCCTATAATTAATGATGTTTTTGAACAAGACTGGGAAAAATTACTTCAAGATTTAACATACAAAAATAGGAAGTTGGCCAAGAAAGGCTTTGTTGCAAAGCAAATGCTTCAGACACTTGGGACCTGTAGCAACAGTTTACTACTTAGTCTTGGCTAGAGGCTAATTTTGTTTTCAGAAGTTGTGATAAAAAGTTGCTTCTGAAGAGGACAGGAGTTCCTTGAAACCCTTGCTTGGTGACTCTCAGGTTGTAGAGAGCCTAAAGTTCTAGGAGAGAAAAAGATTAAAAGTTGTATCCCAAATCCAACATTTCAGGTTAGGAGGTCAGAGAAAGATCCAGGCAAATTCATTTTCCAGATATTTTCTAGAAGGTTCTAGTCTCAAGTTCCAGGCATGAACATCACTGTCTTTTTGACTACAGCCTGGCTCCTTCCTCAAATCTCTATTGTATCTTACTATTAGAACCTTGCCTTGATTCATAAAGCATTTAGACCTTCCTTAAAACTGTAACATTAAACCAAACATATTGCAAATATATTAAAAGTTTAAAATTTGCATTTTATAAATTATGGGGAAAGTAGATATTTAAAATAAGCTGATGTAGTGTTTGCTCAAGTCACTGACTGGAAGGTTATTTTGCCATCTGGTGAGCTCCTTCCATAAGTGCTGCATTTAGTGGAGAGGTAAACTGACCGCATTTCAATGGGGATTTTCAGGCACCCCCCCCCCCAGCCTTTTTTAGACTGTATTCAAACTGTGTGGAACACTGTGTCTATGGATCTACTGGAACCATCAAACCAACTATTCCTGCCTATGGTCTAACTCAGTTTCAGGAAGTTGCTTTACTTTAAGAAAACCTGAATCAGGTGCCACCGAGGTCTCTTGAGGTTATCAAGTGGCCCTATGTGTGGTGGCTGCTGGCAAGGGAGTGATGGTATTTCCTGACTCTTCAATACAGGGAGGTTGGAGAGCCTAAGGTAGCCCAAAGGCATTTGATTTCACCCTTTAGAAAATATACTTGAGACCAGACTGAGACCTTTCACCCCCGGGAAACCCAGGGCCTCTGTACTGGCTGGTTTTGTATGTCAACTTGACACAGCTGGAGTTATCATGGAGAAAGGAGCCTCCCTTGAGAAAATGCCTCCACGAGATCCAGCTGTAAGGCATTTTCTCAATTAGTGATCAAGGCAGGGAGAGCACAGCCCATTGTGGGTAGTTCCATCCCTAGGCTGGTGGTCCTGGGTTCTAAAAAAAAGCAGACTAAGCAAGCCAGGGGAAGAAAGTCAGTAAGCAGCACCCCTCCATGGCCTCTGCATCCACTCCTGCCTTCAAGTTCCTGCTCTGTGTAAGTTCCTGTCCTGACTTCCTTTGGTAATGAACAGCAACGTGGAAGTGTAAGCTGAATAAACCCTTTCCTCCCCAACTTGCTTCTTGGTCATGATGTTTTGTTCAGAAATACAAACCCTGACTAAGACAGCCTCTTTATTAGTGACATATGAGAAAATGGAATGCTTATTGATTTAGATAATAGTTTATGTAAAATGTGCCCTCATTAACAAAATGCAGCCACTTTTACTGCAATCTGTACCAGGGTTCTATGTCAAGTAAACATCATCACCTTACATTGTCTATTAGTAAAAGCATCTGTACATGAAGAAGTAGATGCTAAGCATTACACAATCAGTGTAGTGTTAGGAATCCAGGCTTACTCAAGCAGTCTCTCAGATTTTAATAGCGTTTTCAGGAAATCGACACAATATTGTCTATGGAATGCAAATCTCTAAATAAAAAATATTGATCTCAACTACTCAGGAAGTCAGTTGGGGTTATATAGAGAGTTCAAGGATTGACAGGGCTACATAGTGAATTCAAGGCCAGCCTGGGCAACTTAATGAGACACTGCCTCAAAAAATCGAGAAAAGGTTGAGGCTGTAACTCAGTGGAAGAACCTTTATGTAGCATGTGTGAAGTCCTGGGTCTAATCCAAGGTGCTGTATTTTTATAAGCCACAAGTTAAAATATGTTAAAAACACACTAAACTGCCAAATATGGCAATTTAAAAGGAAACCAATAGTAGTTCAATAGGAAAATATGTTTAAAGAATCAGAGGCCAGCAGAAAGACTCTAAGCCATACATAAGTGTCCTATTGCAATGCCAAGACACCACGGCCAGGACAACTCATGTAAAGGAAGTGTTTAACTGGGCTGGCTTACAGTTTTAGAGGTTTAGTCCATTATCAGCATGGTAGGGAACATGACCACATGCAAGTAAACATGGTGCTGGAGATGGAACTGAGAGTTCTACATAAAGACCTGCAGGCAGCAAGAGAGACTTGTCCTGGCTTGGGATTTTGAAAACTTCAAAGTCCACTCCAGTGACACACTTCCTCCAGTAAGATCACCCCTTCTAATCCTTTTAAATAGAGTCACTCTCTATCGACTAAGCAATCAAATATATGAGCCTCTGGTGGCCACTCATATTCAAAGCACCGAAATCAGTGTACACATCCATTTCTAACTGATCCCAGGAAGGAGTTGCTATTGAATTATCTTAGTTTCTACTACTCTCCTCATGAACTCTCTTATTTCTATTTGCTTCCTGTATTATTTTATTATCATCACGCTGATGATTTGAATAACTCTGACTCTTTCTGGTTGTTCTTCTTCTAAAAATATCATTTTCCTTTATTACCCAGCACTATGGCCAGTCAATAACTATATACAAGAGAGGGAAGTAGAGACCAGGGCTGTGTGGCATCTACACACTAAGTATTTAAAACGATTGTGTGATCCCAGAGGCAGGAAGCACCCTCTTTGTAAAGCTGTAAGGCTGCATCCTAGAGAGCAGCAGGATGCCCAGAAAGCATCACTGGTGATGGATTCCTGCCTGAATCAAGGAAGAGATCCTTAAAAGTTTCTTTGAAGATACTAGATTAAAGATGAACTTTCGGGAGAGCAGGCTAGACATACTCCGCATAACACCATGATAGTAATAAGAAAACTGTCAATCATCTTGCTCCCACCCTACCCCAATTCTGTAAATTAACAAAGACTTGCAGCAATCCATGCGGTGTTTACAAAGGAATAAGTCTGAGTCACTCTAGGAACAGTGAGTTTTATGGTGGTCACCCCTGCCTTCCTCCCTTCCCCCTCATTCCCAACTTTAAGTTCGCCTGGAAATCTAAAAGCCCGTAGAAAGTATGAAAACCAGCAAACAGCCCTGTGAGGCATCAGCATCCATGGGAGGCCCCCCAAAAGCCACCCTCAGAAAAGACCATTGTCGGAGTTTGATCCTTCTCTGGGAACCTGTGTGGGAATAGCTGTGCCTGTGTCAGATATGATCAGCCATCATCAGCCATGGGCATGTGAGGTAGCAATACTGGTTAGGACTAAGAAAAGACTGACCAGAAAGGAGACCATAGCGAAGGAGCCAGCCGCTCCTCTGGAGCTCTGAGAAGCTGTGACTGAGAATCTAGAAGGCCCCATGTGGAGATGCATATAGAAAAAGATTTTACAAGGGGCAGCCTCAAGGCTTAGAGAAAGGAGGGGATGCGATCTGAGGCAGAGATATGGAGCACTGACGTATGATGCAGTGACCTGCAGGAAGGCTGGAAGACTAACACCAGTGCATTCAAGGAAATCTCTCTTCAGCTGTCAGGAGATCAAATAAGAGAAGAGGCTCAAGAACAGGATTGTAGATCTCATAGAATTATCCAGGAAAACCCTAAGTAAGCCAAGAACAGTAGCCACAGCAGGTCCCAGAGACACAGAAGAGAAATTATTTTTTATTTAATATTTTATTGAACTTACTAAATAGTTATTTAGTTATCATTCAATTAATATTTATTTTATATTAAAGTAATATAAATATATTAATTAATATATTTTAATAATCAATAACATTCAGAATATAAACAATATTACAATATATAATAAATAATATAATATAAACAATATAAATAATATATTAATTAATATATATTAATAAATTAAATATAACTTATTTAGTATTTAAAAGAGCTAGTTGTTTTTTGTTTTGTTTTGGTTTTTTAACTAGATAGAAACTTAGGGTCAGCATGATGGCTCTTCTGTATTTGCCTGACAAGATTGGTGACTTGGATTCTTTTCCTAGAATCCACATAAAGACGGAAGGGGATAGATAAACCCACAAAATTGTCCTCTGACCCCCACACATGTGCCATGGCACATGTAAATACACACACACACACACACACACACACACACACACACACACGCCCCACTTACTAACAATAATAACCGAAGTTTTAAATTAAAAAAAATAAATACAGGAAATACAGTCAAACATGGGAAATAACACACCCAACATGTATGCGGACTTAAGTTCCATTCCAAGCAGTGTAAAAACAAATGAGAAACAAACAAACCTCTCCTGTCTGATTGCAGATACAGCGATACAGACAAAGAAGTCAGGGACATCAGTGGGGAAGTTGTTGGAGAAAGACAGACAAGAGATGTTGGAGGTGCAGCCTTGGCGTGTGACAGTGCACCAAAAGAAAGAGAAGGGATTGGGGGGGCTCAATAGGAAGGAGTGGCCGGCCAGCCAGGGAAGGAGCCAGTAAGGTCAGAGGTCATAGTAAGGTCAGAGGTCATAGTAAGGTCAGAGGTCATAGGTACTGAGGCCATGAAAGTGGTGAGCACAGAGGCCTGATGGGCAGAGATGTTAATGGCTGACATGACGGTGGTAGTTCTGTCAACGTCAAATAGTGTTCATAAAGCTGTGTATAGATGGGCGAGGCTGGCAAGGGCGAGTGCAACAATCCACTCCGGATGAGGGGATGCTTAAGTTATGTGTGTACACTTGTGTCTATGTATGGGTACACACATGTTGGGTGCGGTCCTCGAGGAGACCAGAAGAGAGCTTTCGATTCTTTTGAACTGGAGTCACAGGCAGTCTGGGGCACTGGAAAAACGAACTTAGATTCTCTGCAAGAGCAGTGTGTGCTCTTAACCACTGAGCTGTCTCTCCAGCCCCGTGTACCAGCTTTGACTGATACCAGCTGCAAATCTACCTTACAAACGCCTGGGACAGACATCCTAAGCACTGGGGTTGCCAGATTTAGAGAGAGAAACCACGCACAGGCTGGCTGTTGCATGCTGTGAGCTGTGCATCTCCCAAACTTCATGCCCTGCAACTGGATGGAGGGATCGGCCCAGAGGAGGTGATTACATCAGTAGGTTAGAGCCTCCTGTCTGAGTAACCCTGGAAAAGGCCTTGGGGAAATGAATGTTTTCTTTCTGTCCCTTTCTCAGAGTTTGCCCCACCTGGAAGACACAGCTACAGGCACCATCTTGGAGGGGGGGTGCCGAGGTCTTCACCCAACACTGATCCTGAGTGTTTGTTGGTTTTAGATTTTCATCCTCCAGGACTGAAAAATATGAATTTCTGTTATTTGTAAGTTACCCAGGTCTGTGGCGTTTTGTTAGAGTAGCCAAAATAGACTAATTGAGCTCATCTGAATTCCAGAACCACAGCAACCTTAGGTATGCCTTACATATCACACGTCCAGACCTGACGTTAGGGATTATTTTCCTGTGAGTGTGCGCATTCCATCACAGCCCAACTACAGTGGCTGCTGAGGCCCCAGGGGTCTTAGTATCTATTGTGTAGAAAACTTACCAGATTTAGAATGAGACCAAGTTTTGAACCCGGATGCTTCCACTTGCTAAATATAGGACAACAGGAAAATCCTTTGCTAGTCCACAGTGGTGCAAACCCAATGCAGTGAACTCCCATGTCTGGTTCCACAGCCCCTAGCCCAGTGGTTCTCGCCTTTCCTAATGCTGAGGCTCTTTACTGCAGATCCTCATGCTGTGGTGACCCCCGACCGTAAAATTGTTTTCGTTGCTGCTTTCATAACTGGATGTAAATAAATGTGATAAATCATCGTGTAAATATCTGTTTTCCGATGGTCTTAGGTGACCAGTGTGAAAGGGGTCATTCAACCCCAAAGGGGTCACGACCCACATTTTGAGAGCCACTGTACTAATCCAACCAATCACAGGCTATAAATATTCAGAAGAGAAAGCTACCTTGTCTAAGCTGGATAGGAACTGAATTTTTCTCATCATCATTCTCTACATAACATAATGAGTTTTCACGTAGATTTACATTACACTAGGTATAGTAAGTCATCCCAGAAAAGGTTTAAGGTGCGTGGTAAGGTGTCCGTAGGTCTTGCAGGTAGGACCCCTTTTATTAGTACTGAGTATCAGTAGATTTTTGGTATCCAGTGAGATCTAAGTAGTTACTTCTTCATGGCTTCCCAGGATTGACTGTATTTACACGGCTTCTCTTGGTGCACTGAACTACTGTGAGAATAGCAGTGGGAGTCGTGTGCTTAAATAATGTGTGGGAGTCTTATCCCCATGTGACCGTGTCATTCCCCACTTAATAAACTGTTGCTATAAAAACAGCACACTGGTTCAGAGAGCTGAGTGCCATTAGATGCAAATCTGTCCAGAGTGTCTGAAAGGCAGAGGGAGTAGAGGCAGAGGGAGAGGACCACAGCTGCCTGAGACACTCAGTACCTGCACTCCACTGCCTTCCCCTGGGAAATGTCTTTAGGTAGGCCAAGAGGATGTGGCCCTGACCCACAGAGGACTGGAGAGCTGACATACCCGTAAAAGAGGCCCACAAGAGGTGTCATGTAACACCACCTAAAGTTAGGCAGAAATATTTCCTACCCTTATCAGCATTTGTGGCATTTGTGTTTGCTAACAAAACCAGACAGCACATCTCTGACCACATCCCAGAGAGAACCGTGGCAGACGGGGACCCCAGGAGCACGTGGCTTTTAATGGTTGGTCACTTGGAGTAAGAGTCAGGAGCTTTGGGATTCCACATATGAAGGAAGAACTGGAAAGCAAGACAGAGAGGTGCACCTCTTGCATCGACACACCACACCGAACCCCACAACCACATACAATTATTACACATCAGCTCTCAAGAAGTAGGCTTATTTTGTTATCTGCAAAATCAGTACCATGGCTACCTGCTGGGCAGGATTCAGGCTTCGCTGCTCTGAATTTCTCTCAGGGAGAAGCAGGGTCTGCCCAGATAGACGCTCATCTCATAGGTTTAATAATCTCTGAAGGAAGTAAAAGAAAACCGGAACTTCTCTTTGGAGCTTGGAGTAGAGAACAAGAGTTGAAGTCAGTTGAGTTTAACCCTAATCCCAGTCCTGACTCCGAGTAATTTCTGGGACTTTCAGGGCCTTCATCTGCTGATCTGTAAGGTGGTTTGGGGGTTTGTGATGGACTGTTAACTTGACAGGTTGCCTGGGAGACACACCTCTGGGTGTGAGGATGTTTCTAGAAAGTTTTACCTGAGGCAAGAAAAATCTACAATGGATGTGGATCATCCCAGCCCATGGGATGGGGTGCTGGACTGTATAAAGAGGGGGAAGTGAGCTGGGCAACTGTTCACCTCTCTGCTTCCTGACTAGACTCAGTGGGACCAGCCACCTCGCGCTCCTGCTGACAGGATTTCTCTACCATGATGAACAGGCATCCCTAAAATGAGTCACAACAAACCCGTCCTCCTCTATGTTGCCTTTGCCAGGTCTTGTGTGAGAAATAAGAACAGCAAGTGACACAGAGGCCCAGCATTTGACACGATAATTTCTTGTGCCCTGAGACCTCGGTCTCAGCCTCAGCCTACAGAACACTGCCATCATTCCTTAAATTAAAATAAGTGGCTCAGTGACGTGAGATCCCTGGGGTTGGGACCCTGCTAGGCAGGTAGATTTCAAATCAGAGTATCCAGTCTGGCTGTAGAACGTTATAAAGTAGTTGCTAAGTGGGGTGGAACAAAGATAGCTTGAATGGGAGGAGGGTCAGAGCTCGAAAGCAACAGATCCTGTGATCCATGTCAAAAGCAGGGTGACTCAGGCCAGAGGCCCACAGTCAGACCCTGGTCCTTATCAGGATCCTCCCCAGCTATGTCACCTCCAGCAGCTCGGCCCCAGAAAGCCAGGCTCAGGGGAAATGGATCAAGTTGTGGATAGAGGAGTCTGGGGCTTGGAGCTCCACCTCCATCTGTCTGTGGCATAGATGAGTGTTGGGGATGTAAAATGTGAATGCCTTTGTTTGGTCTTTCAATCACAGAGTAATAGGGAGCCATTCCCAGACATCAGGTGGAGTGGTTAAAACTCACAAGATGGACAGTCACCTGCTCAGGACACACAAACCTTCAGCGAAGTTGCAGTTGTCTTAGTTGTTGTTAAGGTGCTGGATGCTAGCCATGGTTAAGAGTCCCAGAAAGAAAGCATTGCTCATTCACTCTGTGTGTGTGTGTGTGTGTGTGTGTGTGTGTGTGTGTGCATCTGTCCTTTGAGGGAGGGCAATGAGCTATCAACAGTTGTCTGTGATTTACACACTCTGCAGAGCAAGCTAGAAATAGCTTTTAGATGCCCAGGCCATGGCTGGGAGGATGCCTCTCTTCCTTCCACATCCTGACAAGCATGTTCTTGTTGCAGGAAATATTAAAAAGATAGGCCAGTTTACGCACTACACAGGACACCAACAGGACGCATGGCTCCAGCCGGGTTATCTCAACTCTGCTCCTGTGTTCCCTTGGCGGATTGTTGTCATGCTAGCTCCACACAACGACCGTCTACCCTGTGGTCAGCTGCCACAACACCCAGCAACCCAGTCTCTAGCTAGCCCCTGCAGTGACTGGTCACGGTATTCCTAGCTCTGGTCCGCTTGTCTTCGGAGCCGCTAGTTCCCTCTCAGCCATAAATCTCCTGTGGATGGAAGTCCCACATTCCAGTAACCCAGTAAAACAAAACTCTAGAAGCTTATAATTAAACAGTCGGATTTATATATCAGTAAGTTCTCAATTCACAAGATGCCCATACAATAATATCAGAGCCAATTGATGATACAAGCTGCTCACCTAGATTAGACAATTACACCAATTATTTCATCCCTATATGATATTGTATCTACCTGTGGCTATTTAAAACCACACTGAATCTGGATCATCCTCTATGTCTGCCTCCATCTTGCTTTTTTCTCTCTCCTGAGTAGCTCCCTGTCTTTGCAACTCTTAGCTCCGCCTCCCTTTCCCTGTCCAATCACAGGCCTCATGCTGCACTAATATTTAAATAGATTAGACAGGGAAAATCTTGCCACATGTCCTCTATCATGTATGTGGGGCTGGCTGAACTACTGGGCTTTCCCTGTGATGTTCAGATAGGGCAGAGACCTATGCCCACATCACCCCACTGTGACCAGGGCAAGGAGCCTATAAAAGCAGCTTCAGATAATTCCCCATCTCTACTTTAAAAACAAACAAACAAACAAAACCAGTTACTTTGGGCTACAGGGCAATCAGCTTGGTGGCCTCTCAGGCCAGAGTAAGGACTAGCCCCTGTTTTTCTGTTAAGGACCTGGTTTTATTCCATTCCCAGTTGCTCTTTCTCCATCTAGCCTCACGTCATTCTTGAGGCCTTACCCTCTGCTTGATTCAGTGACTGCCACTGCCTTGGGACCACTAAGCCCACAGCCCAGACCCATCTTGTTCTGGAATACTGTCTTCCTAAACTTCTACTGCTGAGTCTTCCCCTGAGGATCTACCATAAAGAAATCTTCAATAGATTCAAAACTCTGCCATTTTTCCTCTTGGCCATGTAGTTGTGGAACTCAGCTAGAAGGTAGTACAGAGACGGGAACAGAGATGATTGGAAGGAGAAAGGACCCACCCAGGATTAGAACCAGCTCCTGGAAACAGTCATTGAGAAACAATTAAGCTGAAGGTGCACATAAGAGGGCCACATAAGAGGCTCACTGTTTCAGAGGGTTTAGTGCGTGGTGGCTTGGTCCCGTGTGCTGGTGCAGAACAACCTGGAAGAGGCAGTGTGTAATGGAGGTGGTATGGAGGGAGAAGGAGTGTGTGATGGAAGAGGCATTTGGAGAAGGAGTGTGTGATGGAGGAGGCATTTGGAGAAGGAGTGTGTGATGGAGGAGGCACTGGAGAAGGAGTGTGTGATGGAGGAGGCATTTGGAGAAGGAGTGTGTGATGGGGGAGGCATGGAGAATGGGAAGCAGAGAAAGGGTGGAGAAAATGGGGACCGGGTAAGACCTTTAAAGCCCATTACTTCCTGTAGGTAGGCCACACCCCCAGAGGTCCAGAGCCTCTTAAAGAGCAGCCACCACCAGCTGGTGACCAAGTATCCCACACAAGCTGTTTGAAATTCCAAAGGTAGCCCACTGCTGCTTGTTATGAAAGACGTTCTTCCTTCTCCCTGTCACCTTGTCAACTTCAGGTCAGCACGCAAGAGCATGTGAGACCTGTCCCTGATGACCTTAGACTGCTTGAAAATCTGACAGGTGCTCTCCAGAGCCCTGTGGTGCTTCACTAGAGAGCTTGCCAATGGCACCGAGCAGTTGCCACACACTCATCCCTAGCTAAAGAATGGCAGAGTAGGTTTCTGCCTTTAAGAAAAACATGAAACTTCCACTTGCATCAGCTCCTGAAAGGTGAGACAGAAAGTGCTTTCTTGAGTACTCTGTGCCTGGTAAGCCTCACTCTGCGTGCTTGGAAGTGGCTAATGGGTGGTCTGAGTCCCTTCCTGGGCACCTATCCATCTCAGAACAGCCATATCCCTCACTCCTGGCACCATATCCTCACTCCTCTTCTTCCCTGGGTGCTCAAAAGAATTTACCCCGGAGGGAAACCGCCTCCTCGTGCTGTACCTGGGGCACCGTTCCTGCCCTTCCCTCATTCCACCCACATCTTACCAGTGAATTTGAATTGTTCCCCCTCCTGCCCCACTCCTCCAGTGTGTTGCTAAGTTACAGAAGACAATTAGGACCAGCTTCAGGAGCTCATTACCATTCCAGTCACGAACAGCTCTTTCTAGCTCCCCTTTCTTTCCCTGGGAGCAGGAGGGAATGCTTGTTAAACTATAATGGAGAAACCCCTCCCCTGTTCAGAATAGGAGGCAGAGGTACTTTTCATCACACGGCTCTTGCAAACTGCACAAGTGGGCAGACACTGCTCAATTGGATCCAGCCCTCTTAAGAAGAGCCCCAAACCATTGTATACCTGCACACTGGGGCTGTCTACTACTGGACAACTAGGGAAATAGTTACTCCCCTTTGGAAATGGCAGAAAGCACTGTACCTGCTGGGGTTGGTTCTGGCTCCGCTGCCAGCACAAGGTGGTCTGCCCCAAAGGTGGCTCACTTTGGTTTCCAAAGAAAACTATTGCAGAACGGCTCTAACGAAAGCAGTTTTAATCTGCTCTGATTAATATCACAAGACGGCTCTCCCCCACACCTGCAATACAGTTCTCTGAGCAGAGGCCCAGAAGTGTGAGGAATTTGTACAAGCTGCTTCCAGAAGGGCGGTCCATGGCAGCAGCCCTCTTCTCATGCTCCAGCAGACTGCTACTAACTTCCAGGACTCAACTTTGCCTGCCGAGACAGGCACAGGCCATTTTTGACTGAGTCCAGCAGGCCATTGCCACAAACCCTTCTGTGCCCAAAGCAGGTATTACACTCTGACCTGTAAGAGGGACTGGACTTGCCCTTGGGTGTCTCCATTGCCACCAAAAGGCGTGACTGCCAACATGCTCGGAGCCTGGTTTATCCTTGTATTTTATTGTGCTGTTTATAAACACCCCTGGCCTAGGGAGAGGGCCAGGGCAGTTTAGACAGCAATAAACATGTTCTCTAGGGGGTTGGAGAGATGGCTCAGCAATTAAGACTGCTCTTCCAGAGGTCTTGAGTTCAATTCCTAGCAACCACATGGTGGCTCACAACCATCTGCAGTGGGATATGATGGCCTCTTCTGGTGGGTCTGAAGACAACTACAGTGTACTCATATACATAAAATAAATAAATCATTTAAAAGATGTCCTTTAACTAAGAAAATAACATTTCAGCTTTAAGTGGAAGCTCTGATGTCTGGTCTGCCTTGGAGGGAGTGCTGGTTAGGGCCAGCATCATCCTAGGTGGTTGGTCCTGGGCTGGTCCTGAGTGGTCCATGGGCGTTGCAAAGATGGAAGTACTGAAGATGCTATCTATGAATGAGGAACACAGAACCAGGAGATGGCGATTACTCAACCAGTGGCCGCGGACTTGACCTGCGTTACTCTAGATTCCGATGTGACGCTTATGAAGGCAAGGTAGACTGCTGGACTGAATGAGATGGTTCAGCCATTTGAGAGCAACATGGCAGCTGTCAGTGACCTAGGAAAGCATGTGACCCATGACCCACATGGGAGAGTATCTGAGAGCACACCGGGACCAGGGAAACAGACCCCAGAAGGCTTGAGGAAGTGTAAAAAAGCAACGTGAGGCCCAACCCATGGAAACAGACAAGGAAAGCGGAGGCTTCCGGAGACCTGAGCAGATAGGAGAACAGGTACAACACTGGTTCTCAACCTCGAGGGTCCCATATCAGGTATTTGCGTTACAATTAACAATCATAGCAATATTACAGTTATGAAGCGGCAACAAAATAATGTTATGGTTGGGGGTCACCACAACATAAGGAACTGTACTGGAGAGTCGCAGCGTCAGGAATGTTGAGAACCACTGAAGTAGACAACAGGGGACAGCTGTACTCTTAAAACCTGCGTGTGAGTTTTACACAGTAAGACACACAAGGCAACCCCCAGCATAGAACAACTGACGTGTGCTTAAATATCTGCTCCTACGTGTAACAGCTGTCTTTCCTACAGATGTCCATGTCTAGCCATGTGCCAAACGTGCTGTAGTGTTAGAGGGTAGGGAGAGGGTCAATAGGTGTGAAGATGAAGTGAAAAAGAAGTAAATTGAAACAAGATAAAGACCTTGTACAGGCTCTTAGTGAATGTGATATAATCAACCTCTCGCTTTGTGTCAAAAGAACAAGGTGGTTACTTTTATGTGGCTTGGCTGTGGTTTTTGTTTTTGTTGTTGTTGTTATTTTAACAAGCCTAATTTCGTTATCACTTCAATGGCAAAGGGGAGCTGGAATTCTTCTCTTCCCATCCCAGCTGATGTTTTAACTCACTTTATGGCCATGATCCTTAGCACAGGGCTAGGCATGCTAGGCAGGGAGTAGATGCCAGTGAGTGAACAGAACACTGCTTCGTGCTGGGTGTTCATCCCTGGGCTGAGCCAAGGAAGCATGGGGATTTGAGGAGGCGCAGGTATTTGAGGCTGTGAGGGAGAGAGAAGGAGCTGGCTTCCAACCTCCAAGGTTGGCCTTTTCTTAGCAAGGAACAAAGACTGGAATGACGCAATCTTCCTCACGGACCCCTGCAGTGCGCGGTAAGGCCTGGGTCCCGCTAGCACCCTAGCACCACCTGAAAGAAGATAGCTCTGTTCCCCTCGCTGACTTCCAGGGGGGAGGTCCATGGCATATCACACAGTATAATTGATACTGTGTGACAGCAAGGTCACAGGCCACACCCCAGACCTAATTGCACATTTAGGGGGAAATTGCCTTCTAAGTGACATATGGCACACCAAGGTTGATGGACGCCAGAGTCCAGCCTGGCCAGGCTCTGGTCCCAACACCACATGTGTGCACAGGATCCTTGACTTTCCCAACCTGCCCAAGTCAGTATCTCTGAGCTGAGACCCTCTCTCTGAAGCAACATGGCCCGTGACAGGGACAAATCACTAGGCTCAGTCCTCAGTCACTTATTCTAAGCTATTGACATCCATGTAATCTCCCCAAAGTCCTTTCTTCCACCGCGGGGTACTTTCTAGCTTGCTGCTGTAATGTCTCTTTGTTTGTCTCTAGCAACAAAACTCGTTGGAACATCCTTTAAGGGCCTTATCCCGCACATATGTTTGACATTCAGTCAGTGGAAGGAGATAGATGGTGACGGTGAACTTTGGGGCTAAAAGGGTTCAGGACTTAACTTTGCCAGCTTTTGATAAAGGCCCAGGAATTCCAGATTATTCACTCCTTTCATTCATTTTCCTTCGGTTTGCAGGAACTGAAGTTTTCACTGGGAAATCGCTCATTTCTGTTCTGAAATAACGGAATTCTGGAAATCACAAAGCCGGCCTTATGCAGGAAAAGCTGAGGTCATCACTTGAGAGTCGAGGACAGAGATTAGCCCCGTGATGGATTGTAAACACACATAGATGTCCCGAAGCCGCATTGTCCTCAAGGGAGACTGAAACCAGGTACATGGGATGGTTTGTCTAGGGACGTGGTGGCCAGCATCAGTCTAAAGACCAGAGATAATAACTGTAATTGGAACCCTGGTAATTTGCCAAGAGATCAGATTTTCAGGTTCTTTCTTGTGATGAAGGAGAAAGGAGGAGAGGAGAAAACAAACTCACTATACTTGTCCTTTGGTATCTAATGGGAATCAGCTCCAGAATGGTCCCTGTCACACCGCATGAGTACCAAAGTCAGAAAATACTGAAGGCTCTTATATAGAATGGCATTGTATTTGTCCAGAATCTGTGCGCAGCCTCTCTTGTTCTGAATCTCTATACAGTTTACAGTGACTACCACACATAAACCCTGAATAAGTCAATGCTGGGTTGTAATGCTTGGGGAATGATCACAAGAATGAAGTCTATTCATGTCCAACGCAGACACGGCTTTTTACTCTGAGTATTTTTGGTCTGAGGTTGGTTGAATCCAGGTATGGAGCACTGACTGAATGTGGGGGGAAGGTATTAATTAGCGTGACAGTTGTAGTCACAGCTGATGTGTCTACCAATGCAAGGTTGTCAGAAATTCATGTTGTGCATCTTCCTTTGTTTGTTGTCTGCATAGCCTGTGCCTTGCTAGAACTGGCTCTGTAGATCAGGTGGGCCTCAAACTCAAGAGAGCTGCCTGCCTGCCTCTGCATGTTGGGATTGAAAGCCTGCGCTACCACTCTCCAGCAATGTTGTAAATCTTAAAATATACACCATTAAGAAGACCAGTAATAGACATGCTCAGCTAGACCCACCATGACAGCTTAGCAAAGTCTCTCAGATGGAAAAGACCAGATCAGCAGCCTGCCTTCTCCCCAGCTCTGGCCTCTCTGTAGAGTGCGAGGTCAGAGTGGTCCTTTCAAAGAGGAACTTGACTCATATCCTCCCTTCTCAAAGTTGTAGGTGCAGATAAAAGTCTGAAGTACAGGTCCCTGAGCAACCTGGTCCTTGTTTGTTTGGACAGCGTCATTTCACACACCAGTTTCTGTGGCTGACTACACTCTGGTCTCCATACCCCAGGGCCTTTGCACTATCTGCAATGCTCTCCGTCCCACCTTGCCCTTTCTCTTCCTCACTTTCTAGTCCCCAGGCCTGTGACCCTTCCCCTGGGAACCCCTCTCTTATTCTCTGGTTAGATCATATTCATCAGCTATCACTGAGAACCACCGGCCATCCTTAGAAGACTTGCCCATGGAGGGATGCTTTAATGCATGGTTTACCAAACAAATGGTAAACTCTGGTGGAGTCGAATCTAACTTACAGATAAGTCCACAGCACCCACAGCAGTAAGGAAAGATGCTGGGTAGGGCGACGGATGATGGAGTGAGCAAGCGAGAGGGGACCTGTCATCACACCACAGGATGACAGATGGGAGAGCTGTGTGTGCTTGGCTGGGCACAGATTACACATTGAAGAGAATGACGTCACTGACTAAGGTGACAACTGGCTCTGCACAGTTACAGCAAAGGGTATCACCTGCCTTTCAAGGGTCTCAGCTGCCAGACATTGTGTAGGAGCTATACACCAGTTATATACAGAGGTTAAATGTATAGGCTTGAGTTCCCAGTGACCGCTGTACCTTCTATCCAATGTCCCATGGGCCTCCATAAAGGTGTGTGGCTTTGGATTGAACGCATCTGCCCTACTATCAGCTCCTGCACTGCACTGTCATGGATCCGGTGAAAGTGAGCCCCACAGCTGTGAACTGTACAT
Organism: Mus pahari; assembly: GCF_900095145.1. Taxonomy (NCBI): domain Eukaryota; kingdom Metazoa; phylum Chordata; class Mammalia; order Rodentia; family Muridae; genus Mus; species Mus pahari. The sequence continues at coordinate 51,574,711 of NC_034597.1, read as the reverse complement.
CTGAAATCACGTGCACAGCTGGGGCCTTCAGAGGACCAAAAAGAAGGTTGGATTCTCCGGGACCTTGACTCGGAGATGGTTGTGAGACGCCATGTGGGTGCTAGGAATGGAGCTTAGGTTCTCTGCAAGGGTAGAAAGTACTCTTTATTACCGAGTCATAGCTCCAGAAGGCACCCTACTCCCTTTTGATTGGTTATCTCTGGCATCTTTATTTACAGTCTTGGAAAACACAGCATTAGAAAACTGTCAAGAGAAGAAGCATTGTGGTTTGTATATGCTTGGGCCAGGGAGTGGCACTATTAGGAGGTGTGACCTTGATGGAGTAGGTGTGGTCTTGTTGGAGTAAGTGCGTCACTGTGGGAGTGGGCAATGAGACCCTCCTCCTAACCATGTAGGAACCAGGTTTCTCCTTGCTGCCTTCAGATAAAGATGTAGAACTATCTGCTTCTCCTGCACCAAACCTGTCTGGATGCTGCCATACTCCTGCCCTGATGATAATGGACTGAACCCCTGAACCTGTAATTAAATGCTGTCCTTATAAGAGCTGCCTTGGTCGTTGTGTCTGTACACAACAGTAAAACCCTAACTAGACACATGGTATTTGATGCAAGTCTTGAACAAAGAAAACATCATTTCCGTTTCCCTCTCAAGAGCGTATATTGATGCCAACTGTCTTCAGATATGGCTGGTGGCCCTTGTACTGCATGCATCCTTGGACAGCTATGAGCATCACCCAACATATTTGTAGATGGCAACATTGTATTTGAATGCTAGGGGTTGCACACTCCCTGGACACCAAAGTCAGGCTTTTCTCTGTTTCATAAGTAGGAAAGTGGGTTTCCATGGATGAGAAAGGCAACAGTTCACTCTGAGTACATGCCAGCTTTTCAAGATGCTGGCATTTTCTGCACGCCATTTCCTCATTTTATGTCCGGTTTTCCTGTTCTAGATTATTTTCAGTCATGTCTCCTACTTAAATTCTTTCTATAGCCATGTCTATTCTACATGAGAGGACTATCAGAAAAGACGAGATAGCCGGGCATGGTGGCACATGCCTTTAATCCCAGCACTCGGGAGGCAGAGGCAGGCGGATTTCTGAGTTCAAGGCCAGCCTGGTCTACAAAGTGAGTTCCAGGACNTTTCTGAGTTCAAGGCCAGCCTGGTCTACAAAGTGAGTTCCAGGACAGCCAGGGCTATACAGAGAAACCTTGTCTCGAAAAACCAAAAAATAAAATAAAATAAAAAAAAAAAAAGAAAAGACGAGATAGCAATCATTCTGTAATTATGGCTCTCTTCTCTTGTTCCTGTGGGCCCAGTGCAGGGCGAATGGGTACTTCATGGTCAGGTTCTTTCTTGGACTTTAATTGGAGGTCAAGGTGAAACTACATCATCTTAAATCCAGCTAAAATGATAGACGAACTTAGCATCTCCTTGAACCAAGTGCTTAACTTTCACAAAGCTAAACAAGCAGTGTTGTCTCGACATTTCCAGTTGTGTAGCTGGAAACAACATCATTGTCACTTGTATAGTCAGCAGCTCTGCTACAAGGTGCCAGACTGTGGTGTGAGCCTTAGAAATAGGACTATGTGTAGGACTGTGATAGGCAGCCTATTTTGGTTGAATGGGGCTTGCTCCGGTGACCCAATAGAGAAATCTACAAGGGACAGAAAGGCAAGCCAGAATCAGGTGCCTGTCCATAATTCTGTAACTCAGTCACGCAGACAATGTCCCAAGCTTTTGGCATTCTGGCTACACTCCTCCCCACAGTTACCTGACAACAGTAAGATAGCCCAGCCCACTATAAGAGGGGCTGCTTGGCCCCTCCTGGCTCTCTTAAGATCTCCCCTTTCTTATACTCTAACCCTCCCTCCTCTCTTTCCCTTTCCCCCTCTCTCCACATGGCCATGGCCAGCCTCTCTCTTTCTACCTTCTCTCCTTTCTCTCTGCTTTTCTACAATAAAGCTCTAAATCCATAGACTGTCTCTGCTCATCAAGGCCCACAGTGCTTGAACAATGGCTTTCTCTTAGCAAGCCAAGTCTAACCTCCCAACAGAAGGCCATCCTGTGCTCCAGCCATGGACCTGACCAAGGACTCTTGCCCGAGTGGAAACTACCCAGCGCCGCCTCTCCCCCTGCCCTCTCCTGCCTTCATCCCCGGCCGAGTGCCACCCCGGGGCCCCTATTCTGTTCTTAGCTCCTCCTTCTCTCCCACTCCACTCTCTCCCCCACACCCACGGCCCTGCGAGTATGTAAGTTTAAAGAAAGACTCCTGCTTAACCCCAACCGAGTCCCCGAGTCCATTTAAACTCCTGCCCCATGGAAAGATTCCTTTCCTTTCGCTAACATTTCTCTCTCTCTCTCTCTCTCTCTCTCTCTCTCTCTCTCTCTCTCTCTCTCTCTCTCTCTCTCTTGCAAACAAATATCAACTGAGCCCTTGCTGTTTGTCTGTGACAATCTGCTTTTGGGGGTATATGAGTGTAAAGTAAGTGTGAAGTCTGTGCTATGTTGGGGCTCGTGTTTTAGGGGTTTGTTATGAACAAGAAGCAAAGGGAGATAACATTTAAGGAAGCTTTGGTGCTAAATTGGATTCTAGGATAATTGCGTGGTCAGGACTGGTCCTTGTAAGCAAATGCTGGCTCAGGAATGTATGAACACAGGAATAATACCCACTCTTACCCTCATGGACCGTGTGTCACACCACACCACAGACAGGCTACTGGAAGCTCACAGGACAGCATTATGTAGTTATAGCTACCCAGTAAGCTTGAGAGTCAGACTGGGGCTTTGAAACCTGTTCTACCCCAGGGACCGGTTCCCTCAGACCAGTGTTTTGTGCCTCTTCACTCCCATATTGGTGACCTATGAATGGTAATGCTTCCTAAATGACAGGGATGGTATGAAGTTTGAAAGAGTTAATGTTTATTTCATTGGTGCCTGTCACGTGGCCAGTACTACACAGAGTAGGCATCATTGCTAGAATTAAAAGGGTTAAATAGGAGTATCCATTTTCACAGTTCATTCTTCACAACAGCCCCCAAATGGAAACAATGTAAAAGACAATCAGGGGAAAAGTTGTTGAAAAGATACAACAGAATATGACTTGACCTTGAAAATGTAGGCCACCCAGCACATTCCTAGCATGGATGAACTTGAAGCCTCTTTCTTTTGAGGAATGATGAAAACCAGTTACTTACTGACTGATGCTGGGTGATACCATTTGTGTGCTGTACCCAAAGTTATCAAATTTAGAAAGAGAAAGCAGAATCAAGGTTGCCAGGGCCTGGGCCTAGGAGAGGGAAAGCTGCTTAAAGTGGCCAGCATTTCAGTTTTATAAGATGGAAGAGTCCTAGAGATAGCGGCATGAATGCGTGGGACATGACTGAACTGCACACTTAAAATGGCTAAGAAATAGCAGTGCATTTTAGGCTGTGTTTGACCACGACATGCCTCAAAAGTATTAAGTGCAAGTTAAGGTTGGGCTAAGCATGAGCGGGTGCAGCATCTGTGCAGCAGCGGGAGGTTGACGAAGGATGGGGTCTGGCTTACCAAGACTTCCCATGTAGATCTAGCTCTGCAGAATCTGTCTACTATGAGGGCTCAGTCCACAGCTTGCCTTGGTAGTCACTGAAACCCTGAACATCATTTAAGACCCCTCTCTAGCTCACCCTTTCCTTTGTTCCTTAGGGTCCTCAGACAGGTGGAATGCGTGCTACTGAGGAACCACCTGTAAGAACCATGTCATAGATGTCACACGTGTTCCAGTGTGAGGGCAGACCAAGAGATGCCTGTATTATGTCGCTCGCAACAGCTAGGATGAGTCTTACTGCCCAGTTACTGCGTGGAATATCTGAAGCTTGAATGGAAACGTCATATAGGCAACTTGCAAGGCAGAGTGTTATTCAGCAGCTGGCTGAGCTGGGTGATAAAGGCACGGCTAGAATGAATTTCCTGGGTTCCTGCCGTGGAGTCATCAGATTCATAAATCTGGGACATTTTAAAATAGCAAGGAAAAAAAGTACAGAGCATTCCTACCCACAAGGAGTAGACATTGGGAACCACAGAGAACATCTCTATTCATCTCTGTACACACACATCCATGGCCAGCCTTAGTCCAGGACATACAGTAAGAGACAAGCTAATTATATTTTAGATGGATAATAATAAAATACAATTACAATTTCATATTAAGAGGTATGTAAACACGGCATCTCTGAGGGACAGTGTGAGAGGATACGGTGGCTGTGTGATGACATATGTTGTCACATGACATAAGCAGTGTGACAGTGTCCAGTTACAGTGCACCACTTGAAAATGAGCGCCACAGCTGGGCAGTGGTGGCACATGCCTTTAATCCCAGCACTTGGGAGGCAGAGGCAGGCGGATTTCTGAGTTCGAGGCCAGCCTGGTCTACAGAGTGAATTCCAGGACAGCCAGAGCTACACAGAGAAACCCTGTCTTGAAAAACCAATTAAAAAAAAAAAGAAAGAAAGAAAGAATAAAAGAAAGAAAAAAAGAAAAGAAAAGAAAAGAAAAGAAAAGAAAAGAAAAGAAAAGAAAAGAAAAGAAAAGTGAGCATGTAAAAAGAAACATGAGTTTAAACAGCAATTTAGGGGTAGTTTTTTCAAAATAAAATTGGGGCTGGCGATACAGTTAGAGGCAGATTTGCCCAGAATATGTGAGGCCATAGTCTCAAACCTCAGCACCAGAGGATAAAAGTGGGTTTGCGTCGGCCATTCCCTTACTCATAAATTCTTCAAAGCCTTGCGGTGCCAACGCTTTTATTGACATGGACACAGGGCATCAGGGCACAGAGTGTCAGGTACGTAGGAAGAAAACCATGTGAGCAGCAATGTCATGTGCTTCTTCTTCGCCAAGCACCATCGCAGGCAAAGCGATGAACATCTGTCAGCAACCATGTCAACAAACAATATCAAACCTGACCAGACGCAGGGTAGAGAGGCCGTGTGGACGTGCAGCTAGACACGCCATGGTCACCTCCAGGTGGCAGAGGATGCTGCCCTTAGTATCTTAGTTCCACCTAAGAGCAGATGATTGCATGGACAGGTGGGTGGGTAGGTGGTTACGTGGGCAGGTAGATGGATTTTCCTGGCCGTCCTGACCTCTTGAAGTCTCTGAGTAGAGTATGCTTCCCTTCCTGCTTGCAGGTTTTGACTGTGGCTCAGTATGCTATTTGGGGTGAGGAGTTGGCAGCTGGGTTAAAAAGGATGTTCCTGCTGGTTGCTTTTCCTTGACTGACACAACACAGAGAGATACTGAGCACAAGCAGTAGAGAGTTTGAGGGTAACCATGGGCTTCATGTTTCTACATAAAGGTTTTGTAGAGGGGTTGTAGAGCTGATCTTAGCACAGAGAGCTCCCGTTCGCCTCTTGCAGGTCCCCTTTGGTTAACATCTTCCTTCCTGTGGCCCCTTTGTCACAGCTATGGAACTGGGATTATCACATGACTATTAACTGACCCTCCAAACTGGTTGGATGTGGTTGATGGGCTCCGCATGCTTTTCAAGACAGTTTAGGAGAGTCTTGGCTAAGCATTTCACAGAATTTCAGACATTAGGCCGGGCTGGTCTTTTCTCATAAGTAGCTCGGGAAAGGTGAAGTGGTCCTATCATGATGGGGTTCACTGGAGCCTCTGGTACAGCCAGCTCTCATTGCTGGTTATGGTGGTCCCCACTTGTCTGCACTACTACAACAACACCTCACAGAGTGGCTTATAGACCACAGAGAGTGACTTTTCGCAGTTCCAGAGCCCTGAGGTCTAAGAGCGAGGTGTGGGCAGATGTGGTATCTGAGACCCACTTTCTCCATCCTTTTCCCTCTTATTTTACTTTATTTAAAAGCGTGAAACAAAAATCAGAAGAGGGCTGACCTCTCTTCCTGCAGAGGACATGAGAGGAGTTCCAAGCACTGAGGCAGGGTTTGTACCAGCAAGGCACTCGAGTGATAGCCAGGGTTCGGTTCAGGAGAGGAAGGTGGTTGGCTGGAGGGCTTTGCGTCTGGTCATAGATGAGTCGTTATAATGACTCAAACTGAGAGTTGTGATGGCAACCTGTAACCCTAGTAACTCAGGAAGCAGTGACAAAGAACCCCCTTCCCCCAGGGCAAGCCTTCTTCCCAGTTGGACCAAGTATTCAAATAGATGAGTCTATGGGGGCCATCCTCAAACACACATGCCACACAGACACACTACACTCATACACACATACATGGGGAAAAGGAGTTAACAGTGACTCGATGAGAGTGTAAAGAAACGCGAACGTTAATTAGCTTTAGTTGGTCACTTCAAAACAATATACTGTATGTGCATGATAAATATGTGCAGGCTTATGTGTTAATGAAAAGGAGAACTGTGGTTGATTCACTCATCCCTCCTATGGGCACTCAGAATGAGTTCCCTGTGCTACTGGGGGTCAGGGATGGAGGATGCAATGTGAAGAAGGCTCAGGGGATGACCTACTGCAGAGTAAGAGCAGAGAGAAGCAGGCAGGTAAGGGAGCAGAGTGGGCCTGGGCTGCTCCCTGGGGGAGAATGGTTCAAGAACTATAATGTTTAAGCAAAAAAAGTGAGCTGATTGGTGGGGGGTGGGGTGCAGAGGGCATCCCTCTTGTCAATCAGGATTCAGATGCTGGAGCACTATGCTTAAGACAGGTGGAAGGAAGGAGGCAGGAAGGACACTGCTGATGGCCAGACTGTGGCCTTAGTCAGAACAGAACAGAACTGCTCATACTCAATAGCAGCTTCCAGACTGACTTTCTGGCCAAGCCAGTCAAAGCTTAGACATCTTGATTGCTCTGTTACTTAATCCTGAAAAGAACCATGAGGAACGGGTGATGACAGATGCAGGCATGAAGCCAGGGCATTCACACGCAGGCATGCCCACACAAACCTGGACCCTCTGTGGACTGTAAGTATGTTAGGGTTTGAATGTGAACCATCCCCAGAGGGCTCACGCATGTGAACACTTGGCCCCCAGCTGGAAAGCAGTTTGGGGAGACCGTGGAGTGGATTGAACAGAGAGCCTAACTAGCCAAGATAGGCTATTGTGGCTGGATTTATTGATTTCAGTTTGGCCAGCATTCTGCCTGAACTGTATCTGCTTCTTGTTGAGCTACTGAGCTGTAAACATGCGCTAACTTACAGTCTATGGAGAGCCAATCCCACCACCACCAATGGACCACGCTTCCCCACTGTAAAATTGTGAACTCAAGTAAGTTCTTCTTGGGACTGGGGAAGTGACAAAGCAAGGCTGAGGAGCAAAGTTCTGATCTTTGAACCCACCTAGAATGCCTGAGTGGGCATGTCAGCCTGCCTGTGACTCCAACCTGGGAAGGGGGAGGTGAGATCCGCAGAGCAAGTGAGACTAGCCATCTCTGGGGGCTCTGAGCTGATTAAAAACATACATTGGGCTGGAAGGATGGCTCAGAGGTTAAGAGCAGGCATGGACTGCTCTTCCAGAGGTCCTGAGTTCAATTCCCAGCAACCACATTGTGGCTCACAACCATCTGCAATGGAATCAGAAGCCCACTTCTGGCTGCAGGCATACATGCAGGCCGAACCCTGTATATATAATAAATAAATAAATCAAAGAAGGAGGAGGAGGAGGAGGAGGAGGAGGAGGAG
>NC_034597.1:51558824-51566999 GCF_900095145.1 Mus pahari | reverse complement strand
AAGGAGAAGAAGAAGAAGAAGAAGAAGAAGAAGAAGAAGAAGAAGAAGAAGAAGAAGAAGAAGAAGAAGAAGAAGAAGAAGAAGAAGAAGAAGAAACCTGTATCAATGAGTAGATGGAAGAGCAATTAGGGATTCCCGACCTCAGGCTCAGGGTTTACATGTGTGTTTATGCACATGCACCCTCAACCACATGTTTCTCGCAGGCACACACTAGTGAAGATGGAAACAGGAAAAAACTTCTTCCTTTCTTAAGGTACCTCTGTTGGGTAAGTAATTAGCACATATGGTCCTAAAACCACCAAGTCAGGCCCTTGCTCCCTCTTGTTGGCTACCCAGGAGGCCTGATATTTCTGAGGATGCTGACAGCTGGAGCTGACTAGGGGCTTTTTTTTTTTTTTTTTTTTTTTTTTTTAACACAGCTCAATGTTCTCTGCTTAGCAAACAGGAAAAATGAGCATCCAAAGGAAAGGTGGCAAGGTTCACAGAGCTCCAGGAGCAGCAGGGCTGTCTGGCTGTCTGACTATCTGGCTAACTGGTGGCATCCTGTGAGTGCCCAGGCTCCGGGCACCAGAGTCATCAGAAGAACTCAGCCCTGATTCCGAGACCTTCACTTTTCACTACCTGACATGAACGCCAACTGCTCACCTTTCCTCGAAAGACCCCAGGCTCTCCCAGGCCTTTTGGGGTCTCCATTCAGTGAACAGGACATTCTTAGCATGGGACAAAGAACCACAAAACTTTCACAGAACAACATTCACATTAAGAAGCAGTAATTGTTGGCCTGGAGAAATGGCTCAGGTGATAAAGACTGACAACCAAAAATACAAGAAGCAGTGATTGTGCTGTTTTGATACAACACTGCATGCCTATAATCCCAACCCTTAAACAGCACAGGTGGGAGGATCTTAAGTTTGAGGCTAGCCTGGGATATTTACTGAGATCCTATCTCAGGAAAATCAAACAAACAAACCATCAAATAAATAAATAAACAAACAAGAAACTATATCAATCAAAAGATGACCATAAAGCAAAGTAACTGAGCAAATGAACTTGCCCCCTGTCACCCTCCCCCCTCAGTGGGTGGCTTTTGTCTCCCTCCATCCAGTGACATCTCTGGAATTTTCCTAGATAGCAATTCATTTTTAATTTTCTAGTGCTGGCAACTCAATCCAGGGCCTATTACATACTGGATATGTGTTTTGCACTGAGTATCCCTTGAGTCAAAGGTTCCCGTGTTCAATCTTGGTTCTGGCTGAGACTGGCTAGCTGCGTGATTGCAGGAGAGTGAATTACCAGCCACAACTGCAAAGGGAAATTGCTATTCAATGTTCAAAACATCGCAAGTGAGATGATCAAAGTGCTCATCCCCACAGAGAGCAGCTTTAAAGATGCTCTCTGCCTCCATCTTTTGAGCATCAGCCTCAGACACTGCAGTTCAAATAAATGTAGGGCTGACCAAGCAACACTTTAAAGATCTGTGTGGTGGTTTAATGAGAATTTCCTCCATGGGCTCATATATTTGAATACTTGGTGCCCGGTTGGTGGAACTGTTTGAGAAGGATTGGGAGGTGTGGCCTTGTTAGAAGAGGTGTGTCACTGGCGGTGGGCTTTGAGGTTACAAAAGTCCACAGCAGGCGTGGTCTCAACCTTTCTCTGCCTTTTGGTTGTAGATCAGGATATAAGTAAGCTCTTGGCTCCGGCTCTAGCTCTGTGCTGCCCACCATAGTGGCTGTGGACTAAGCCTCTGAAAGTGTAAGCAAGTCCCCAATTAAATGTTGTTGTTTTTGTTTTTTTTAAACTATCAGGGCAGTGGTAATGCACAGCTTTAATTCCAGCACTCAGGAGGCAGAGACAGGTGGATTTCTGTGAGTATGAGGCCAGTCTGATCTATAGAGCAAGTTCCAGGACAGCCAGGGCTATACAGAGAAGCCTTATCTCAAAATACAAACACAAAAAGTAGACTTTGTATTGTCTCTTCAAAGCAACAGAACAGTAAAACAACAAGTGAGATTAAGGATCATTTGGAAAGGTTTGAAAATAAATGTGCAATACTGTAAGTTAGCCAGTGATCACATACAAGATGTATCATCATCATCATCATCATCATCATCATCATCATGTTTTTGATACAAGGTTTCACTCTGTAGCTCAGGCTGGCCTACAAGTAATCATGTGCCCAGGCTGGCTTCAAATTCACAGTGGTCTCCTGCCTCAGTCTCCCCAGGGCTGGGATTATGAGTGGGAGCCACTCTCCATGGTCTGAAACAGACATCATGTGAGGAAGAACCAGGCACTTCTCTCCAAAGTTAGCTGTTCTTCACCTGGGTGCCATGTTTTTACTAACCTAAAAAATAATAACTCAGCAATAAGCAGTTTGGATTTCAAAATTGTGTAGGCATTTTGCAAGCCAGGAGTTTTGAAACAAAAGAGATTTTAAATCAATACTTTCTTCTGCAAGAATCTCCGGGTCAACAATTCTGTGTTAAGTAACACGCAATCCTCAAGTAAAGATAAATCTAAAATTTGTGGAATTTCTTTCATCCTGTGTACAACAGTGGCCCGTGGTAAGGGGCTTAGATGCCTTCTATTTAGTCTCCATTCCCTCAACTATAAAAGAGAAATCAGAATTACCCTGCCAGAGGAATGGAGGAAGACCGAGTTGATATTTGCTCCTTCTCTTGTGATGGGGTCATGTCCCAACAAACCTGATGTGTAGGTTGGTGAAAATATTACAGGTTAGTACAGCTAACCTGCTGGGCATCCCAGCTCAGCCTGGCCACTCAGATGTGCTCAGAACACTCCCATTAGCCCACAGGTGGTCAAGTTATCTACCACAAAGTCTACTTTGTACTAAAATGTTGACTATCACATGTGATTTGCTAAATCCTCTATATTCTTTACAAATTTGTTAGGCTGAAGACCACCTGCCATTAAGTTGGCACAGTCCTGGAGTTCAGAGCAGTTTCTGTTCCCACTGTTGTTTTGGTCTGATGCCCACAAGGGCAGCATGTGGTGCCAAGGTTTCCTATCCTGGCACCCTCACCCTATGTTCCCATGACAGCCTCATCCTAAGTAAGCTTTCAGAAAACTGGAATAAACCTGACCATCACCATTATCATGCAAAGAAAGAAAGAAAGAAAGAAAGAAAGAAAGAAAGAAAGAAAGAAAAGAAAAGAAAAGAAAAGAAAAGAAAAGAAAAGAAAAGAAAAGAAAAGAAAAGAAAAAAGCAGAAAGAGAGCCATCCAAGGAATACCCACTGTGAAACCAGGGGAGTGAGGAACCACAGTGGGAGGAAGAAACAGGAGCCACAGCGGAGGAGCTGGGAGTCACACAGGAGTCACAGCGGGGTGCTGGGAGCCACCAGGTGGGGTGGTGTGGGGTATAGCTCATCCTGCTGGATGGATGAACATTACTGTGCCAGAAGCAGCCTGCCAAGTTTGGTTTTTGACTTTGAACATCTCTCTCTCTCTCTCTCTCTCTCTCTCTCTCTCTCTCTCTCTCTCTCTCTCCTTCTGTAACTTTTTGCCACAGGGTCTTCAAAGTGAAAATTCAACAATGGGGTTCTGGGTCCATAGTGCGTGCCCAGATCCTGAGCAACCACAGAGAAGTAAGTCACCTGCTGTACACCTCAGCTCATTCTCTGTCCCCGTTTATCCCCCCTGATCTTCTAAGAGGATCCTCTGGCTAAGAATCTCACTCCTACCCCCACCCCTCAGCACATATACACGGTGTGGAAGTTTCAGAAACAGGTACTCAAGCCTTCGGCAAGTCACTTTTGAAGTCATAGCAGGAGACTAGGAATGTAGAGTTTATGCTCCGACGAGATAAATTAAATTCCATGCTCTGGAGCAGAATTTTCTGTGCCTTAGATTATCAGAAATTTATGGAGAATGCTTCCATAGTCCAACAAGGACAGAGTCTCAGAGCTCTGAGAAAATGTCCAGTCAGGGCCGAATTTACGGGAGTATTTGAGCGCAGCAGAAAAACACATCACTAGAAGCAAAGACAGAAAGAGAAAAACTCAAGAATTCTACCAATAACTGCAAAGATATAACAAGCTGCCAAAGGCCAAGGAAATGGCTACATGAAGATGCACCCCCCACCCCTATATGACCAAGCGTCCTAAGGATGCTGGAAGCCTCAGTAATAGGTAAGAAAAGCCACGCCCTTTTTTATCTGAAGGACTTGCAAGACAATCAGACTCCTGTCCAGCTCAGCTGCAGAATCTTACCAGCCACATATGGTGGCTTTCTCATTCCCCTGTCACTGTTCCCTCTAGGCAAGGCCACCAGGACACAGAAATCATGAATGGTCAGTTTAAGTATGGTCCTGGTTGGTTTTTGTCAAGTGACACAAACCTAGACACATTTGGGAAGAGGGACTCATCCAATGTGAGACATTCTTTCCAATTTGAGAAAATGCCTCCACGGGATTGGCCGATAGCAAGTATGTGGGGTTTTTCTTGATTAATGATTGATGTGGGATGGCCCTGTCCACTGTGGCTACTTGTGTCCTTGGCTGTACAGGAAAGCAGACTGATCAAGTCATGGGGAGCAGGGCAGTGAGCAGCACCCCTCCATGGCATCTGCATCAGCTCCTGCCTCCAGGTTCCTGCGCTGACTTCCTTCGATAACAGATTTTGAAGTGGAAGTATAATCTGAAATAAACCCTTTCTCCCCCAAGTTTATTTTGGTCAAGATGTTTTATCACAGGAATAAAAACCCCAACTAAGACAAGTGCCAAGTTTCCTGAGATCAGAAGGTGAGCCTTCTCAAAGATACCACCCTGCCCACTTGTACAACATTGTCGCATGTCTGTGCATCCTCTCCTATGTGCCAGTATTGTGCAGGCTCCAGGGTTCAAGAGCTCAGGGGACCCAGAGCTCAAACAGTGGAGGAAAAGAAAGAGCGGGGGGGGGGGGGCAGTCATCATGTGACACCAAGGACAGAGCTGGAGAGCTATGGGGCGTCTGCAGAGGAAGCTGGAAAGGAAGTCTGTAGCTGTGGTTACCATGGAAAGGAAATAAGAGTAAAAGCCCAAGGTTGAGTTTATACGAGACACCTCAAAATGTGCCCGAAAGCTCGTGCAGGAGGATGCCACCTCGAAGCCATCCTCCTAGAAGTCTCCTCCTCATTCTCATTCTCCCCTCCCCCCTCCATCCCACCAAAAGGCGAGCGATTCCCTCTAATTGGCTGTTTTGAGATCCATGACATGCTGAAGATGTCCCCTCCTTCTATTGCAAAGAAGCTATGGCGTTTTCCGGGGCTTTTCACAGAAATGTGCTGTGCTGGCTTCTTCCATCAGTAAAATCTCTTCTTAGGATATTTTCCAAATCGTTCAACCTGATCATGTTACTATGGGCTATCTTTACAGCCCTTCATATATGAAACATCTAAAAATAACTTTCCTCAGTAAAGGCCACCCTAGGAAAGATCATTTCTCTGATGTACCAGTTTATTCTACTTAGTGCACTGGTTATTAGAACTCTGCCAGCTGAGCTGGGGCTTGACAGAAAACATTTGATTTAAAATGAGAACATTCTAGGACATTGTCAAGTTGGAAATCATTTAGAGATTGTGCATTCCTTTCACCCTTGAGAAGAGTTGGAGAAGGCTGAGTGAATTAGCCCAAGGCATCAGGCTGGCTATAGTTAGCAGCGCATGAGGACAGACAGGAATCTCTAACGCTTTTCTGTGAGCATCATAGAAAGCCTAGTACCGTGTCTGGCACATGACGGTCCACCACAACACACAGAATGTTGAAGTGAATGAATGGTCGTCGGCTAGCCCATTTGCTCCCCTAATAGTCTCAGGAAATAGGAACTATTAGCCTCTATCCACTAAGGTAATAACAGGACCCAGCCTGAGATAACAGAGATAGAAAAGGGACAGGCAGGATTTGAACTCAGGTGCCTCCCTAACTGTGTACAATGTTGTTCTGATGGAGAAGAGATGAATACACATGTTTAGCACTGAGGAAACAGGAGGGGGCTGGGGAAACCACTTGGGACCCCCAACAGCGAGAAGATAAGAAATGAGCATGTTCGTGGAGTCACAAGCTGGCTTTTTGTAGCACATGCGCAGTGCGGCGCAAGAACCCATGGCCCTGCAGGTAACATGCAGCCTGGGGGTTTAATGGAGTCTGTCGTTTACACAACCTAATCTCCCAAGGCTGTGTGAAATAAGACAGGGTACAGTGCTTCCGTTCTTAAACAGCCTTGTTTTCTTCACAAACACTTTGAATGATGAGTGTGAGCGCATAGTCACAATAAGTCCCCTCTGAAAGGGTTAGCTAAAATTTGCTTATTTTTAAGCGCTGGAGGGCGGATCATCAGAGGGATTAGCAGGAGCACTGCGTGTTCCCTCGGCGTTCTGATCCGGACACGACTGCACGTCTCCGGCGGCTGACCCGGGAAGGCCTCTGCTGGCAGGCTGGGATTTTAGTGTCTCACATTGCTCCCTCTGATAGCAGCTTAGCAATTAATTATTCCCGGGAAACCTCCTATTTAAAAGCTCTTTTGGACAGAGCTCGTTTTGTTAAACTTGACATGTGTCTATCCAAAGTGCATTTGTGGATCTCTGCAGTCCCATCGTGAGTAGCTTTTCTTCCTGGCTAATGGGCTGGACCCGGACCTGTGGGACACATGTGGTCCCTAGAGTGTGCTCTACAGTGTGGGGGGAATGGAGGTTCCGCGGCACGGGGGGACCATGAGGATCCTTCATGGCATTTTTTTAAAAATACACTTTGTTCCTTTTTGTGTGAGGATTTAAAAAGAAGTATTAGCATTCGAGTATGGGCATTCATTTCCAGGGGTGCATGTGAGGGTCAAGGACAAGTGTCTCTTCTCACTGTGGGTTCCAGGGATCAAACCGAGGTCAGGCTTTTGCTGTGAACGACTTACCCGTTGAACTATCATGCTGGTCCCTTCACAGTGTCTCAGAGTGACCCCTGGCTATAGTTCGTATCTGGAAAGTCCCCCAGAAGCCCACATGTTAGAGCTTGGTTGGTAACCTGGCATTACCAGGTGATGGAACTGGTTAAGAGTTGGGTATACTGGGAAGGTTGCATTAAAGGCGTGTCCACAAGGATTGCATGACCCCAGTCTCTTCCTCCTTTTTTTGCTTCTGGCCATGGGTGAGCATTTGCTCTGCCACACACTGCTACCTACCATCATATGCTGCCTGCCAGAGACCCAAAGCAACTGGGCCACAACTGGGCCACGTGCATGGAAATTGTGATCTCACGAGACCCTCTCCTCTTTATAAGTTGATTATTTTGCACATTTTGTTACAGCAATGGAACTCTGATGCATTCTTCTTTGCAAACAGCTAGGGCAGCATTCGTTTCGTTTTCCTGCGTGGGCAAAGCTATGCAGGGTCTCCATCAGGCTAGAGATACAGACCAGCCTGTTACAGTTTTAGGGCCTGTACCACAAGCACAGAACCTAGAGCAGCTCTTCCTCTCTGCTCTAGGAGCCTGATGATGTCTGGAAGACCTCTCACAATTTCTTTGAGATAATGGTATTTATTTATTTATTTATTTATTTATTTATTTATTTATTTTACATCCAGATCTCAGCTTCCCCTCCCTTTCTCCTCAGTGAAGGCCAGGTTTTCCGTGGATATCAACCCACCGACATATCAAGTTGCAGTAGGACTAAGAGCGTTTTGTCCTATTGAGAAGGCAGCCCTGTTAGGGGAAAGAGCTCCACAGGCAGGCAGCAGAGGCAGAGACAGCCCCTGTGCCAGTTGTTAGGGGACCCATATGAAGACCAAGCTGCACGTCTGCCACATGTATATAGGAGGACTGGGTCCGACTCTCTGTGAGCCCCTATGTTGTATAAATTTCTACCCATAGCACACAAGAATCAGTTCCTGAGACTGGAAATGATTTCTAGTCAGGGTTCAAATGGAGACCAGAACATTTAAGGAACTATTTTTTTCCCCCATGCATCTCTTAAAATTTGAGTCTGAATCACAATCCAAGCCACCAGCCTCTATACAAACTGCTAACCAAAATACTCTGTCCCTCTTAGCAGGACAGGACCCCTCCGTCACAGCCCTGCAGACATGTAGACGTGCAGATGTGTAGACATGCAGATGAGCAGATATGCAGGCAAACAGATGCGCAGATGAGCAGGTGGGCAGATGTGCAGGTGAGCAGATGTACAGATGA
>NC_034597.1:51523379-51558499 GCF_900095145.1 Mus pahari | reverse complement strand
CAGATGTGCAGGTGAGCAGATGTACAGATGAGCAGATGTGCAGATGAGCAGAAGTATAGGTGAGCAGACGTGCAGATGAGCAGGTGGGCAGATGTACAGATGTACAGATGAGCAGATATGCCCTTCTTCACCATCTAGTGGCTAGAGAGGAAAATGCTTTCCAGAGCAACACCAGCCCTGGCTTCCACATCCTGCCTGTAGCAAGGTGAGCTTATAAGACTGTTAGGTACACTGCAGACTTATCACTCTCTTTTCTTGGTGCAATCTGGGGTAAGAATGACTTGACAAATTTCACACCCCTACTAGGTGATGCTGGGTCTTAAACCCAAAGGCCTCTTCTATCTGAATACTGACATGCAACACTATCATAGCTTCTGTCAATCATGATTATGAGTCAGGACTGGCTTTGAAACTTCAGGCAAGTGAATTTCTTCTAAGACCTTGTCTAAATTTTGTGATTATAAAAATGGAAGAGATCAGAAACATTGTTGCTATCTAGGCCCTTGGTGCTTTATATCTAAAATAACAATGTCACAGAGGCAGTAACTGAGCTGGAGATACACACAGGTCTTACAGACCCACAATAAAACGCTAAAGGACTAGACAGACTCTAAGAGCATCAGGAGTGGGTGAGATTTAATGAGAATTGCCAACTATAGCCTCATGCAAGGTGGAGGGGAAATAACAAAAGCCGAGGTTCTTAGTCCCAAAACAGCCCTACAGGAAATTCCACGGAACAGTCTTCTATGGAAAACAGGAGATGTATCTTATAAATAATGAGGTGGGCAGAGCCGTGAGGAGACAAGGCGCCATAGCGGAAGAGGGGAGACTGGACGGAGGATGGACCTTCCTGGCCGGAAGAAGACAGCATCCGGTGCAATGATAAGGAATGCAATGTTCAGGTGCTGCCTATAAAATGTCCTTTACACAGGTTAGTGCACTTTACTGTGCCTAGACAGCTCTTAAAGTAACCCCACTTTGCATTTTCCTAATTTTTTTTCCAGGTTGGTGTTCACTGAGAGGTGGGGAAACAGGAAGAGATGATCGGGAGGAATTGCTGCTAACCAGTAACTATAACATGATATCTCCTGTGATGGATTAAAAGGGTGGAGAGTATGCATAAATACATAGACAACAACACATATTTGCATACAGATTGCTATTTCATTAGTAGTGACCTTGAATGTAAGTGCTGGCCATTCGGAATGAAATTTTAGGAAGTAACTATTATAATATCAGTGTGAACCCCTCCGAGTCGGAGTCGGGAAGCCTGCAGACCCAGGCTTTGTCTCTGGTTCCTCCATTTACTGCTGCATTAACAGCAGATGTCTGAGTGACCCCAGAGGCCCACGGTGGATGGGTGAGTAGAGAAAGCTGACCCCAGCCTGAGGCCGACCGACTCCTCCCTGCCATGAAGGACAGGAAGGCTGAGGAAGAGCACAAAGATAGGTGGGCAGAGGTGCCAGTGGGCCAGAGTGGAGGAGGGAAACCAAGCCTCATAGGGAGAGTCTAGGAGTCCCCAAACCCACATACCTCTGTCTCATCTGTCCCCCCAGGACCCCCACTGTGTCCTCCAGGTCCCAGGAGCGTCTTCCGCCCCAGCTCTTGATGGTGCTATCTTTAATTTCTGCCAGTCTTTCCTCCCCTTTCTCCCAAACCACCCACCCCCATCAAGTCTTTCATATGACCTCATCTGGGGAGTTTTCTGGGCTCTACTGTCAATGAGGAACATTCTCTAGACAACTGCACTGTCCTGGGCCAGTGAGGAGCCTGGCAGAATTGTAACAAAGTCATTTTCTTCTACCAACTCTCACAGTGGGAATTCCCCTCACACTGGGAATGACCTCATCCCTGAATCCAGATTATGCATGTATGCACTCAAATGCCTTCCCCCGGGATGCCATCGTGGCTGTCACTCCAGAACCCCTAAACAGGAGATAAGGGGGAAGCATCCTTAGGCAGAGATCCTAGAGGTGCAGGTAGTGAAGCTGAGGTGGCCGTGGCTGGAACAAGACAGGCGGGAGGCAATTTATAAATGACTTAGTGCAGGCTGCAACGCAGACCTGCTGGCTGTGGGTGCTGCCCCCTGCTGACTGTGAATGCTGCCCCCTGCTGCTATGGCTTTTTTGTTACTTTCACATCTTCTTGGCAGGTCAAGGGACTCTGCACCCATGTGAAAAAAAAGATGCAGTTGTCTGAAGTCTCAGGAGGGTTGCCCCAGCAGCTTTCTTGAGAATCCCTGAACTTTGTCCTTCCCACACACAGTAGGAAAAGGCTGGAGATGAGACTGATGGGGGTCTAGAACCTGGCTTAGCTCACAATACATACTCAGGTAAGGATGTTCTAGAGAAAACTCACACACACAATGGTAACACAGTCTTTGTGCTTTAGCACAAAAGTCAGAAAACAGCACATTTTGGAGAATAAGGTAGGCGTTTTGTGATAGGGAAATAGTCCATTCTTGCCCCCGTTTTAGTACCTGAGTGTTGTGTAATGGCTGCAGCTGTCTATAAGGCGGTGGCCCATGACACACTGGCTGTCGTTGCCCATATTCTGCCAGAGTTCTGGCTCTGAGCTGAAAGCAAGTCACAGAAGACATTCAGAAAGTTCACAGATAACCCTTTTTGCATTCAAACTCCTGGCTGGGACACAGGTCAGAAAATGACTTCATCTTTTCTGGATTCTTGCCCAAGGCTGAGCCCTGGCAGCTGCCACCTTGTGCCCTGGTGCTGTTCTGGCTGGACACCAGCTGGGCTCTTTCCTTCCTTCTGTCTTGGCTGCTGGCTTCACTCAGGGACAGTGGCCCCTAAATGATCATTCCTGGGTCTGAGCTGTCCTCTGAGCCTACACGGCAGAAGGCACCAATGATGCACCTCCTTTGGTTTGGTTTGGTTTGGCATTGGCTCTTTCAGATTTTTTTTTTTTTTTTTTTTTTTTTTTTGGTTTTTTGAGACAGGGTTTCTCTGTGTAGCCCTGGCTGTCCTGGAACTCACTTTGTAGACCAGGCTGGCCTTGAACTCAGAAATCTGCCTGCCTCTGCCTCCCGAGTGCTGGGATTAAAGGCGTGTGCCACCACGCCCCGTGGTTTTACTTTTTTTTTTTTTTTTTTTCTTTCCTTTTTCTTTTTCTTTGTGAAGATCTGGCCAAGCAGCCCTTCTGGGGAAGTGACTTGACAGCATTATCAGATTTCAAAGGACCCAGAGTCATCTGAGCTGGAGGACTTCTGTTTTCTGTAACAACCGTGGACCACCTATTGCTTAGTCCCATTTTACTCCCTTAATTCAGACAGTTCCTCGGACACACGCAATGTCAATCCTTGAATTTTCACTGGTGGTCTGGGAATGTCTGCAAACGAAGTCACGTGATTTGTCCCTGCCTGGTTTGTAGACGCTCCTGAAGGTACCATATGCTGGCCACACTGTATAGGGACTCCAAAGTATTTACACATGTGGGGTGAGGCCTCCATGACAAACAGGTTCGTTACCCTCCCTGTAACGGTGTGTAATATTCTGAACTTGGCACATATACAGTACAGTTGGCTTCCCATGGATTCTGCATCTTTGAATTCAACCAATCACACACTGCAGATATTTTTTTAAAAAAAATTCTGTTTGTACTGTGTGACGGTTTGAATATGTGTGGCCCAGGGAGTTGTACTATTAGGAGGTGTGGCTTTATTGGAGGAACTGTGCCCTTGTTGGAGGAAGTGTGTCACTGTGGGAGTGGACTATGAAACTCTGCCCAGTGTGGAAGAGCCAGTCTTCTCTTGTTTGCCTTTGGAACAAGATACTCTCAGCTCCTTCAGTGCCATGTCTTCCTGCCTGGATGCTGCCATACTTCCTGCTATGATGATAATGGATGGAACCTCTGAACCTGTAAGCCAGACCCAGTTAAATGTTGTCCTTCATAAGAGCTGCCTTGGTCATGGTGTCTCTTCACAGCAATGGAACCCTAACTGAGACATACTGAAACATTTCCACCAACTCCTGCCATTTCTCCTTGACCAAAAAAGTCCAATGACCATTTACGCAGCATTTACACTGCATTGAAAATTCCAGGTTGCTTACAGAAGATGTCAAGTGTAGGAGGATGCCTGCTGGGTCTCGGCACATATGACCAAGGGACATTTCAGTCTGTGGGTTGTGGTTTGTTTGGGAGCCCTGGGACCAACTGTATACATGTATATGCAGTAGACTGTCCAAAGAGACTTCTTTATACTGTAAAACATTGCCTAATTTGAACTATAGGATGCGCATTTTTAGTGTCCTCATGACTGTTGTCATTGTTAACGCTGCCGTTACTGATACTTTGCAGCAAAGGAAATCAACAACTGTAGAATCAAGAGTTTTAGGCTTCTCATCATGTTCAGTGTTAGAACTCAGACGTTTCTTAGCCTGAACCCCAAATTTAAGTAGCTGAGAACTTAGCCTCTATGCCTAGTCCCTATGCCTGTTTCACTGTTTGCAAAATTAATTGTTTAATCTGCTTCCCTTGTCTTAAGGCTCTTGTCCCCTTTCTTTTTTTTTTTTTCTGTTATTTTTTTTGTCTTCTGGTTTCTTAAGATGAATTCTAACTCTTATTTAAAATTTTCTATTATACTAAAGACAGTGTTTAAAGCTATTTTCTCCAAAGACAACTTTTTGTGAGTGCTGTAGGTCTGCTATGAGGACTTGTGGTGTGTGTGTGTGTGCTTGCATGCACGTGTCCGTGCGTGTGTGCATGTGTGTGTGCGTGCGTGTGTGTGCATGCGTGTGCGCGTGTATGCGTGCGTGCGTGTGTGTATGTGTGTGCATGTATGCATGCGTGCGTGCGTGTGCGTGTGTGTGTGTGTGTGTGCGCGCGCGTGTGTGTGTCGCTGCCCAGAAGAGGGCATTGGATACCCTGGAGTCACTGTGTGGGTGCCAGGAACCAGACACTGGTTTTTGCACGAGAAGCTGATGCTCTTGACTGCTGAGCTGTCTGTCTCTTGCTTGCTTGCTGAATGACACACTTCAGCCTCGGCTTCCTACGTGCTCAGGAATGGTTAATGAATGCACTTTGTTTTCTAAATAGAGAACTTTTATGATTCATCTTTGGGGCTGGGGGAGTGGTAAGAGACTGATGACTCTAAACTCTACTTTCTTAAACTCTCTGAAATGTCCTCCATCAAGGTCCTGACAAGTGCTATAAAATTTATCTTTTAAAAGATGGAAAAGTTACATATTTTCAACTTTGTGATGCAAATTTCACATATATTTTTGCATGAGGAAAGACTGCCTTAAGATTCTATTTGTCTTTGATTATCTGAGGTCAATTCACTTGAATTCTTCGATGAGAATATTGAAAGTCTTCATTATAGTTGTGCCCTGTCAAGTTCTGTTTACATTTTTGTTGCTCCGTGTGTTTGGGTCTGCGTTGTTGGTATAGACACGTGCTTTAATTTATCTAAATGACATAATGTAATATTGAACGTGCAGTAGGCCTACCTGTCAGTCATCTGGGGATTGCAAATAAAATCCACAATGAGGCACATGTTGTGTGAGAGAGAATTTACATATCAACCTGCTGTGCTAGGGGATGCTCAGGTAGCAGTCAAATCACTGCTATTTCTGGTTATGTCTGTGAGGCTGTTTCCAGGAGCAAAGGCGGTTGTCTCTCCCCAGTGTGAGTGAGTACCATCCAATCAATCAAGGGCCAAGTCAGGACAAAATGGCACAAGGTAGAGTGACTTTGGTGAAGACAAGACAGCAGCAACAAAACTCACAGTGACTAAGAGAGCAGAAGGAAGCCAGGCAGCTGGCCAATCTGGGCCTGCCTGAGGGCTTGGGACTTCTTGTTCTTGGCCCTGTGGACTAAGGGACAGTACATGGAGTGGTGCTGGCTTCCCTGTTCTCAGACCTTAGGGTGTGGACTGAGCACATCACCAGTTTTCCTGGTTCTCTAGCTTACAGAGAGAAGATCCTGGGACCTCGTAGCTCTCACACTAGTACCAGCCAGTCTCTCCAGGTGACTCTCCTTCTCCATGTCTACGCAGAAATGCACAAACTGTTTATTTTCTGTTGGTCCTGTTCCTCTGGAGATTCCGAACCCAAAGAAAAGAGATTTCCATACTGCTTGTGGAAGATGAGGTCACCACACTCCCCTGAGTATAGATGGGATAGACTGAAGCTGATTGACACCCAGGCCTTCCGGTCGGCAGTGCAGGTTCAGATGTAGAAGGTACGCACAAGCACTTCACAGTGGCAGGGCTCCAGAGTCCACACTCTGCAAATCCCATCAATGTTGGGATGAAGAACTGGAGTATAGGGTGACGGGCACCTACAGAGCCACACCAATAGAGCCAAAGGGACAGGCAAGTTATTGCTCTCCAGGGGTCATGGTATGCCTTGCAAATGAGAGGGAAAGAAACCAAGCACAAAATGGTACAAACTGCCTGCCTCCATTTGTGTAAATTACTGACCAGGATGTCAGGTAGTGGATATAGGATCACGGGTGCCCTCTAGTGGTGAGTTGTGAGTAGGCGGAAGGAGAGTTTCTGGAATCCGCTTAATTTAAGTGGTAGCACATGAGTCTGCAGGCTGGGGATATCAAGGAAGCTGAACACTAGCAAGATATGAATGTCTCTGCTTATGCAATAACCTACAGATGCTTTGTTTTCTGTTTCTATCATCATTTAAAATCTAATATAGAGCTGTGCACAGGATCCACTATGAGATAGAAACTGCTACGATTCGTCTTTTTACAAGGTGCATTCAAATCTCAGAGGAAACTAGAGGCACTGCGCTCATTTCTCTGATAAGTCATACGGTTTCCTTTTCTGGGCTGCTCAGTGGGCGTGAAGACTGTGACCCCATTTTATAGAGTATGAAAATGAAACTCAAGGGCAAGAGACATGTTCAGTGGCTCAAAGCCCTGGCTGCTCTCCCAGAGAACCAGGCTTTGAGTCCCAGTATCCTCATGGTGGCTCACAACCATCTGTAACTCCAGTGTCAGGAACCTGACAGGCTCTTCTGGCCTCTGGGCACCAGGCATGCATATGCTGCAGGACATACAGACAGACCAAACACCCACACACTTACACTCAATTAAAAAATTACTTTTTAAGAAACAAATGAAAGTGAGTCCAGCCTGGAAGCCCTCTGCCCACACATCTTCTGGTTATAATCTCTCCGACTGGAAGCCCTCTGCCCCCACATCTTCTGGTTATAATCTCTCTGACTGGAAGCCCTCTGCCCGCGCATCTTCTGGTTATAATCTCTCCAACTAAAGGCAGTAGTCCTCAGCACCATCTTGGTAGACTGTCCAAGGACCAGGGTCCATGTTTGCCTGCTGGAGTCCCAAGTCACAGGAACCCTGTGACTCTGCCTTTTAACTTTTCTCCGCGAAGTACAAAGAAGCTCTTCTCCCAGGACATTTTACATGAATTGCTTAGAGAGACTCTGAAACTCTCATGAAGCTGCAGTGTCCCTCCATCCAACTGTGAGCTTCCCTTGCCTCTTGGTTTAGTTTCCCTGCTCTGTGTCATGAGCCTAGCACTGCCACGGTGTCACCTCACCACCAAGTTTCCTCTATAAGAACACTCACTCTGACGCATTAGCACTTGCGGTGCTTAAAACAACAAAAATGACTTGTACTGTGTGGTCTACCCAATTCAATTCAACACGTGTGTATGTGTGTTTGTGTGTGCATGCTTGTGCATGTGTGAGTGGTGTGTGTGTGCATGCCTATGCAAGTGTGTGCATGTGTGCATGTGCATGCCTGTGCATGTGTGTGCGTATGTGTGTGCACATGCATGTGTGTGTGCATGCCTGTGCCTGTGTTTACATGTGTGCGTGTGTGCATGTGTGTGTGTATTTTTGTTTGTCTGAGACAAAGTTTTATTCTATAGCCCAGACTGACCTTAAACTTAGGGCAATCTTCTTGCCTCAGCCTCCTGACTGCTGGGCTTATCGGTGTGTACCCCCTTGTTCAGCTTTCAGTTTAGTGATCTTATGGCTTTGTTTGGGACATGGAGACCTGGGTAAGGGAGAGGAGGAGCGAGGGACAGTGGGGGGGAGGGGGCTTAGATGAGCAAGGGACAGTGCTACGTACACATAAAATGTTAAAACCAAACCCTGAACTTTGCTAACTTTAAAAACTAATTCATATAACACTTATTCAAAGAACCATGTTTCTAAGAAGCTTTGGCACGAAACAGAATAAAGAAGTGTGCATTTAGAACCTCATCATGGGAAGGGAAAACAGCTTTAGGGTGGTCCAAAGGCCATGGCTGGGTGTTAAATTCAGCTCCGGGCTTTCTGGAAGAGAGTTATAAATCTCCCTTGATAACAGGAAATAGGTCAGTTATTAAAGGAGACAATTTTTCAGTTGCAGATTCCCAGAGAATATGCCAAGAAAGCCCTCTGAAGGTCCCGCAGGGAGGGCACCTGGTAGGTGCCATGAAGCCGGAAATACCACGGACAGGAGAAGCTCACAGATGCAACAGCCTCGAGTTTTACCTTTAGAAAATAGGTTCAAAGAGGAAAAAAAAATCCAAAGGAATAATGGAGGAAAGAGAGATTTAGGATTACAAGAGGCCCAGGCAATGCGGGCAGGGGGCAGGCAGATCAGCCCCTGAACCTGCCCTGGTTCAAGGTGCCTGGAGTCACCAGGCACAGGCAAGCTTAGAGTTCCTACCATGGCAAGTGAGCGGACAGGCCAGGGCTCTCCGGCTTAAAGCAAAATGCACAATAACAATCTATCAACTTCTATCTGCACTGCTACCCAAACAGAAAAAACAAAACATGCGTGCTTCTGTGTCCCTAGGGCGGAGGTGGAGTTAAATGCCCCCACTGTTTTTCCTGCTGCCCTGGCCTGGAGGGGTATCTCCTGCTCTGTGTGTGGTCCTTCAGTCTATCAGGAGGGGTATTTCTTGGAAGATCCCAGTGTGTTGAGTTAGCACAGAATTACGAAACTGGATTGCAAAAAATGTGACCTTTCACTATGAGCTGCAGTCACACACTATTTTGTCCTTTTTCTCTTTTGAAAGGACACACGCTTAGCCATTAAAGTCATAAGAGGCACAAAACTTGAGGGTGAATTCACAGAAGACCCTATTTTTCAAATACCCACGCTCCTGGGGCTGTGGAGATGGTTTCGAGGTTAAAAGCGCCGGCTGTTCTCACAGAGGACAGGGTTTGATTCCCAGGACCAACACAGTGACTGCAACCATCTCTAACTCCAGTTCCAAGGGAACCAACGTCTTCTCCAGGTCTCTGTGGGCGCCAGGCACACACGTGAAGCATAGACATATATACAGACAAAACACCCGTGCACATAAAATAAATAGCAAAAATGAAAACATGTTCTCTTCTCCACCGATAATGAGAGTGATAACGAACCTAAGACTCTGAGGGTTTGAACATAGAGGAGTGCAAACGCATGTTCACGTGGGCATTTGTGCCTGCAAGTCCAGAGCCTGGGAGATGGAGGGTCCGTCTTTTCGATGTCTTGCTTTGTGGCTGGTTCCTCCAAATTGAAAATTCCCCTCCTACATGTTGGAAGAAGACCCATACAGCTCTGGGTGCCCATTCAAAGCTCAGGCATCTAAGGAAGCCGCAAGAATCCTACGGGCCCTGTGCAAGGTTACAAACTCAGGGAGAGCCTGCTGGAAGGAGACTCTCGAAGGACCCAGTTCCCTGCAAGTTGTGCAGGGGTGCCCCACATGTGCAGAGCCACCCATCATACTGAGAATGTAGGGGAAAGAGCCTAGCTCCCCATAATCCCTTTCGAGGTCATGCTTCCAATGACATAAAACCTCCCATGAGGCCCCCACGTCTGTAAGGTTCCACCACTCCCCAGTGGTCCTATGATGAACACCAAGCTTTTAATACAGGGCTGTGGGACTCCAACAAGCACCCACCATATAAGGACTCATCCTCCCTCCTGTCCCCAACCTTACCCTTGGCATATAGCCAACCTCTCATATCTGTCACCACCAAAGCGCATGCCCGTGTAAGGTGGTGATGCCAGGAGAGTGATGTAGTCCTGAGTAGGGAAATGCAGAGCTGAAGGAGAGGCAGGAGCATTCAAACCTGGCCATGAGCCTGCAAGGAGCGCTCCACCCGGCTGAATGGTGTTGATGTTGCTGACGAGATCCTTCGTCGATGGCTCCTTGATCTACTCAGTGCAATCTATCTTTTCCCAGGGACAGATTCACATAAGACCTGCTCCATTCTATTAGTTGTCAAAGCAGTGCCAATGCCTTGAACTTATAGCCTAAACCAGTAGGAGACTCCTGGAGAGCCACATTCTGGGGGCTTGCTTGTTTTGGTTTTGTTTTGCTTTGGGCTTCTTTGAGTGCATGACCACTGAGCTGTGTAAACTTTTTCGTGTGTGTGTGTGTGTGTGTGTGTGTGTGTGTGTGTGTGTTTAAGGTTGTGTTTCTGTATGCCTGTTCTCCAACCTTGTAAGCCTGAACCAATGAAGAGGGCTTACTCTCAGCCATTCTGCTGGCTAGCTGAGCCAGGCTCTCCAGGGGATGTTCATTTGGATCAAGCTCCTCAAATTATGTGACATATAATTACATGCATGGTGCATCTAAAGGGTTTCTGTCCTCGCAGTTAACTCATTCAGAAAGATGGCAAGTTAGGGGCATGTGTAGAACCACACATGCATCTCTGGTCAAAGTGATCTGGGGGCCTGCAGCTTCATCCAGTAAGTTGCTTTGCTGTGGGACTGGAATTCCCAGCATGCATCTAGAAAGCAGCTGGAGGGTCCTCTTTCTCCACCACAGCCCTCCCCGCTGACACAGTTGAAGTTACTTTTCCCTTCATCTCTCATTCATCAGTTAGAATGTAAAATTCCCATGGAAACCAACCATGCTTACCCATAAGCCGTTGAGACAAAGCCAGTATCCCCAAGATGTAGGAGTAACAGGAGGAGTCACACAGCTGGAATCTCCTGAATGCTGCCTTCTCTTGTGATCCATACAGATGCTCTACAGCTGACACTCACCCTTATGTACACAGGCTATACCGTGAACTGTCAGCACCCGCGCCTCTGGCCCTAGAGACAGTCAACCTACCTCCTAAGTGACATAGAGTCTGTCTCCGTGTGCCAGGTGTGACCCAGGAGCAAGGGCTCTCTACTGTATTCTCAGAGAAGGCTTTGTAAAGCAGCTTTTCCCGACAGGACTGTGAAAGGCTCTGGATGGGGGTGGAAGACCCCAAGCCTGGCCTTTAGCCCCTGACGCTGACGAACCTTATGAAGCAGCCCCTGGTCACGGATTCTCTCTGATCTCTTCTCAGCGCAGAAGCCAGGGGACTTCTACCGTTGAGGCACAGTGTGACGTGACCTTCTCTTTGATGGACTGGGAATGAACCTCACACCCTAACCTGCCATGTGCTCTTCCCACACCCCACTTTCCCCTCTATGCTCCGATGAACATTCTTCCATACAAATTGGAGGCGAGAACGTAGGCGTTATGGAGACACAGAGAGCAAAGAGACCAAGAACAGAGTGTTTCTCATCACCACCATGATTCTTAGTCAGTTTGTCAGTGTCTTAGTCAGGGTTTTACTGTTGCGAGCAGACACCGTGACCAAGTCAACTCTTATAAAGGACAACATTTAACTGGTGCTGGCTTACAGGTTCAGAGGCTCCGTCCATTATCATCAAGGTTGGAGCATGGCAGCATCCAGGCAGTCATGGTGCAGGAGGAGCTGAGAGTTCTACATCTTCATCTGAAAGCTGCTAGCAGAGTACTGACTTACAGGCAGCTAGGATGAGGGTCTTAAAGTGCACGTCCACAGTGACACACCTCCTTCAACAAGGCCACACCTCCCAATATTGTGTCACTCCTGGGCCAAGTATATACAAACTATCACAGTCAGCATCTCCAACAACTTTAACTCTCTGTTGAAGCTGCCACCGATTTGTTGGCTTGGTTTTGTATGACACTTCTGATACCACAGCTATTTGCATGTGAGATGCTGAAGCTGAGCCACTGGCCTCAGATGTAGGCATAGTATGTAGCATGTTCCCAGATGTTACATTAGTCAACTAATGTGACACCACAGCTACACACATAAGTGTGCAAACTTGCATGCACATGTATACACACACACACACACAGAGAGAGAGAGAGAGAGAGAGAGAGAGAGAGAGAGAGAGAGAGAGAGAGAGAGAGAGGGAGGAGAGAAAGGAGAGAGACTATCTCCAAAGTTCAGGTAAAATATCCTATTTAAAAGACCAATAGTAGTAACAAATATAATCTTGATTTGCCAGGCGAGTGTAGAAAGGGAATGTGCTGCTGTTATTACAAAAAAAAACCAAAAAAAAAAAAAAACAAAAACAAAACCCAACCTTTTCAGAGCCTCTAGCGTGGCTTGAGGAATTCTGTGGCATGGTTTGAGGCTTGAATCAAGCTAAGTGGACAGACTTCAGCCATTTTAACCCCACTTTTTAGAGCAAGGCACAGGGCGAGGGCAGGATATATTTTGTATCTTTGCCTATGTCCACAGTGACTTCCCATGATTCTCCAGGACCCAGCCACCATCTCTGCTTGCAGGACTGTCTCAAGGCTTCCTGGTGGGCCACACTACAGCATCTCCATTTATACTAGATCCTTTTCTGAAGAGTTGCTTGCGATTGGCCAACCACAGCCTAACCTCCGAAAATAGGGGAGTTCTGTCAAAGGAGTTGCTCTGTGTGCCCTCCTCCCTGCTGTGATCAAACACTGACCAAGAGAACTTGGAGAAGAAAGGCTTGATTTCCAGGCCAGGGACTCAAGGAGGAACTAAAGCAAAAACACAAGAAAACACTGCTTCCTAGCTAACTCTCAGCTTTCTTGTACAACCTAGACTATTTATTTGCCTGCTAGGCTGGGCCCTCCATGTTGATCATCTGTAGGTACAGTCTCTCACAGCCATGGCTACGGGCCAGTCTGCTCTGGGCAGCTCCTCAGCTAGGTCCTTCTTCCCCAGGTGACTCTGGGTTGTGCCAAATTAAAAATAAAAGCTCAGCCAGGACAGGAATGATAACAAAGAGTTTCCCAAATCCAGAGAGAAACAATATAAACCACCGCAGGGTTTCAAGTTCAAAGCCCAGAGACCCCTTTCTCTCACTTGGTACAGTTTGCATCCACAGCAGAGTAGCCCTGGCTGGAGTTCCCCCGGGCACTTCCTCCTCACAGAGAAGGGACAGTGGGTGCTTGCCTGGCTTCCAGAGGCCGAAGGCTCTCAATGTCATCTGCCTTTCCTACTCTCACTGGGCCTTAGAACCCAGAGGTGGGGTTACACCTGACTTCTGGGTAGTAGGATCCGCTTCTCTGTCCAGTACTCTCAGTACTCGCCAACACTACTCAGTGTGCTGGGGGTAGGACTTGGGCTCGTCTTGGCTCAGCTACTGGCCACCTTCAGGACTTAACCTTCCCTAGTCTCAGAGGTTCAACTCTTCTGACTTGAAAAATAAAAGTTTGTGATATGTGCCATTCCTTATTCATAAGCCATCTTTGTTGTTGTTGCTATAACAAAATACGAGGAACTGAGTGCTTCATAAAAAAGACTTTTTTCCCCTTGCTTGTTTGCTTGCCTGCCTGCCTGCTTTCTTCCCTCTTCCTCCTCCTCCTCCAGTTATTTATTTATTTAAGGATAAGGTTTCAGTAGGTAGTTCTAGCCACCCTAGAGCTTGCTGTATAGACAAGACACAGAGATCCTCCTGCCTCTTCCTTCTGCATGGATGAAGTCATGTCCACCCTGCCAAGTCCAGCAAGGAAAGTGTTTGTTTTTTTTTTTTTTTTGTCATCATGAGGGCCCAAAGCCAAGACCGTTCAGTCTGTGGGAATGACATCATGCTGGGAGGCACCGTGGGAGAGCTTGTTCTCTCACAACTCACTCCTGTGGGAACCAGCTGGCGCTCTCCCGTGAGAACTCCGCTAGTCTCTCTGAGAACGGAGTCAGCAGTGACTTTCCAGTGGCTCCATCTCACAGACCTCCACGGGTCACACCGGGATCAAGCTTTCGGCAATGAACGCACATATATCCCACCACAGCCCTTGCCGGTAGGAGGACAGCAATGCTGTGTCCTTCTCAAGGCTGCCTCTCCAGGATCACGGCCCTGCTGTGGTTCAGCTGTGTGAGTCACAGGCCCCTGCACTGGCCATCTGGTCTAGTGCCTCAGCATCTCAAGTCTGGCTGGGAGACTTCCTGTTGAGTGGGTTTTAGCAAAGGGTTAGAGAAAACTGTAGCTGAGACGTTCATTGAAAATGCTCCTGTAGTGCAAAGGTTCCTGGGGCTAGCCCCACATGGCCACGCCCTAAGTCTCCTTGAATCTTCCTTTTGCCTTCTTTTGGTGGGGACCATGATGGTGACCAGAAGGCTGCATTTCTCGGAAAGCTGCGCTGCTGGGAACATTCATGGCTGCCCTACAGCTAAGTTCTGGGGCTCAGAGTTCAGGACCCGGGCTATCTCTAGGATTTCCTCTCAATCGCGGGCAAGATCGAGACAACAAAAGACAAATCAGGAAAGGCAGGAAGAGGAGATAGCTCCCTATAGTTAATGAACTACGGAGAGAGGAAGGGAGAGGAACAAAGCAAGGACAGATTCGAGTTTTGGAGCCCAGGGCCTCCTACTGTGAGACCATGTGAAGAGCCTTCACGGAAAGTGGATGATAAAGGAGAACTGAGCAAGCCAAGGCTGGACCGCCTTTCAGATGCAATGTGCTGGTTGTCACGTCTCTGGCTTGATGACTTTGGTTGTGTTGAGTCAGTGCCCACTCACAGGAATCACACCAGGCTTTCCCCTACCTGGAAGGGGCTGGGGCAGCTCTCAACAGGGGTTTGGTACTAGTAGCTGGTCCTGGGGGAACAGCTACCAGCCCTGACTCCTGCCTGTGCAGAATTAGAGTTGAAGGTGAACTATCAAGAGACTGTTTTAAGACCCCTATTGACATCGTACATTAGCCGGACTTTTATTCATTGTTTGAAAGGGACGGAGGAAGAAATGACGCTAAACTACAGCAAGACAGAGCAGAGCAGAGTTTCCATGTCTTCTCCTTGCTCATGTGCTGTAGAAAATAACATTTGTTATTGTCTCTCATAAAGGGTGTGTCAAAACTGAGGCAGGACCAGAAACATCACCCCATTTTTCTTCTAGTATCAGGGGACCACTTTTTTTTTTTTTTTTTTTTTTAAACATATGGGAGCTACTGCCTCTAAATTTGAGGGCTTACTCCTTAGCCAAGGGTCACGTTACATGTTGTGGATAGAAGGCAGAGGCCCAGATTTTATCCAACTTGTCAATACTGTGTTCCTTGATTCTAAAGTGGGAATTCATGCATCCTTATTAGCTATGAGTGAAATGAGAAGCCGGCACGCTCTGCCAGGGGCTCCTGTACGCTCCAAAGGCTGAGACTTTATGGAATACGCTAATGTATGGCAGATTTTAGAGCACGGCACACTGGGGACGATCAATCACGTCCCCTCAGGATCCTGGCACTGCCTGGAGCTGCCGCTGCCACAGTGGCCTGGCATAACGAGAGGGGATGAGACTGCTTATGTCCAACCCAGGAGAAGATGCAGATTCAAAATTCCACCATTCTCTACTGTGCCAGTCATAGTATGTGTCACTTCTGCAGGTGAGAAAGCTGTCTCATCTTAAGTTGGGTACCGTCTGTAAGACATGTGTCCAGCTTCCTTTATTTAGAAAACTAGCCAGGTATTTTCACGGGGGCAGACTAGATGAAGGGCTGTCTCCCAAGCAGACCACCTTTGCTGAAGTGACTGGGTAGTCAGAATTCCACGGTGAGGAGAGGAGAGCCCATTGGCACAACTGAGGGAAGTCAGACAGGCTCTTAGGTCAGAGGCCAGAGCATCCATCCATTGGCTTTTCTGGTCATGTCCAGCTAATCTGTGCTTTACAACCCTCCAAAAGCCAATAAGAGTATAGCTGCCAGGAGTGTGGCTTGGTTGTTTTTAGCTCTGAGAGAGGAATGAGAGAATTAATAACACAGAGGAAAAATACTTCAGGCACAGAGAGCCACAATTTTATTTACAGTTTGTGGGTATGCACACACCCTGACAAGTTTATCCATGAACCCTAGGTTGGGAAACATAATTTTTGCTTTTGCTTCTTGTGAGAAAAACAAAAATTTATTTAAGAAACTCTTCAAGGACCTAAGCTAATCCCTAGACATAGATAGATAGATAGATAGATAGTAATTAATCTAAAGCTGACAGCATCTGCGGTTTAGTGCTAACTATTGACAGCCACATTGCTAGATATGAGAAAGCAAAGCTACTTAAGGCTTAAGGAGGTGAGAGAAACATACCTGGAGGAGGTGGGATTTGCCTCTGACCAG
The DNA here is from genome assembly GCF_900095145.1 of Mus pahari. Classification (NCBI taxonomy): domain Eukaryota; kingdom Metazoa; phylum Chordata; class Mammalia; order Rodentia; family Muridae; genus Mus; species Mus pahari. The sequence goes on along the minus strand of NC_034597.1, from coordinate 51,542,182 downwards.
AGCACCAAGGTTGTAGACGCCCGGGGAGGAGTGGGCATGGATAGACTGCGAAGGTCCTGGTGCCTCAGTCATCACTGTAACCCCCCCCCCACACACACACACACACGTGTGAGCCTCAGGTAGGGCAGACTCAAAATGTGCCTAAAACTACCACCACCTCGGACATCCCGAAGTTTTCAGATTCCACATGGCAATCAACTTTTAAAAATGTATGTGCATGTTTGTCTATGTGTGGGCACACGTGCCTCCGGGTGTCTGAGGAAACCAGAAGAGGGCATCGGGTGACACGGGGACAGTTACTAGCAGTTATAAGCCACCATTCAAGTTCTGGGAACTCAACTCAGTTCTTCTACAAGAGCAGCCAGTGTTCTACATTGCTGAACCATCTCCCAGACCCCTTCAAAGACCTTACACTCCACTTATGAAGGGGCTCAAACAAAGCCGTCATTATCTAAAACACTGCCTAAGTGTGCCTTCTTTTCCACTTACATATCTGGGTGAGGCCAGATTTTCTTCATCAGCTACAACCAAGACAACACATTTCTGCAGATTCTAATTAAGCCTAGAGCAGATAGGAGACTCAGCTGTCTTCCATTACAGCCTACACCGAAAGGATCTGTGGAATTCCAAAGCAGCACCCTTCTTATGCAATGCCCTTGGCTCTGGAAAATACACTTAAAAAAAAAAAAGTATAAATGTTGTCTAATGGGATTACTATTTTTTAAGGAATTAAAAAGAGTGTATAAAGCCTTCTAGCTATAACGTCTAATGCTGGAAACCTTAGATCTAGTCCTTGCCAGCCTGTAGCTGCTCACAGCCTCAGTTTCCAGAACAGTCAGCGGGTAGGGCAATGGCTTCAGTTCAATTTCCTGTCCTCTTGCTCCAGGGTGTTGCCCAGTCCTCACATTGTGTCTAGAGCCTCAAAGACGAGGCTGCCTCCTGGCTTTAAGGAGTGCCTGTCATTCTGCCCACGGTTCCCTGGTCACAGTTTGAGCTGGTGGGCTGACAGTTTACCCAGGAAGTGAGCAGCCCGTGAAGAAAGCACGGGAAGGTGTGTCTCACACTTTGGTTATGGATGTGCGTTTGCCACATGACTGTGGACATTTATATCCCCCAAGCGTAACTCCTTAATGGAAAGCAAGTGTCTGTGGCGCGAAGGCTGTGGTCACCTCTGACACCCTCAAAACATCAATCTGGAGGAGCTGGCTGCTGCACACCTCTCTGCTTGGCTGCCTCTGTCTGTCTGTCTGTCTGTCTGTCTGCATCTGGCTTTCATTTTTATTACACTTCAGGAAGTCTATATTCTGAGCAGTTTCATTCCGTTTGGTCGTGTCGAACAGTGTGGTGATTATTTTGACGTTCTTCTGCTCATGGATTTCTCAGGCTTAAAAAATTATAATGTCGTAGTTTTTACGGTTTTACGGTGCTGGGCACGGGAGCCGCGGCCTTGCTAAACTCGGGCTACATGGCCACCACGAAGCATCTTGCTCAGTGCTGCTATAAAAAGGCAAGAGGAAAACTTTTTCTCCCACTCATCCACCCTGTGAATGAGTGAATAGGAGGGCAACTCCCACCGCAACCAAACACGACTCCCCGGGCTCCTTGGCAGACAGGTGCCGATCTGTACCAACTCCCAAAGGACCCATTTCCGGAACAGTAACACGTATACTCTTAGCACAACTGTGTGGACAAAGTCCTAACGCTTGGGTGGAGCAACAGTGCCTCCGATGGAACAGCTCACCTGCAGGAATACAGCCTGTAAATAGTCGGGAGAAAAGCCCTCCGACCTGAAGACCAACCCAAAGATGTAAGATCAGCTGACAACACTGCTTGCACTTACAGAGAACTTTCTAAATCAACAAGTCTGGAGGTCCATGATCATGGACTCCCCAGGGATGGGCGCGGCCATGCTTACCTTCTAAAATGCCACCCACTCCTCTCTTATTCACCTTGCTTCTCTCTTTGGACACACCACACATTTAATTTATTTTAATGGTTCTTCAAATTTCTAGGCAGTATTATTCAAATGGTTTACTCCAAGATTTAGTACTCAAAAGCGTATACATTTCGTTTGAGGTTAAACAGCTCCCTCTTGTGGTCACTGAAGGAAATACAGTTTGTGGGTTGGGAGAGCTGTGAGGTCAAACTTTCCATTTATTTTCAGAACTTAGTATTTGGAGTGGTTCTTAAGCAACGTCAGTTTTGAGATTTTTAGATCAATTATAACTGGTGGGAGGTTTTATTTAAGATAAAAGCCTTACTTCCATGCCTAGAACAACTATCAGTTGTTTCAATATCTACATCAATACTTTCCATCTCATACTTTTAAATGTGCTTATAAATACTTATTACTTAAGCATTGTAAATCTTTTATTAGGTTAAAGTGAAAAGCTTTCAGGAACTGGCATATACCTCCCCAGCACATGGGATGGAATGGATCCCGGAACTCTGTGGCAATGCACAGCACTGGTACACTTTTAAATGAACAGTGGCCATGATGAACCAGATAAAGGTCCGACGGAGCATTAGAAACAGAGGGCTAAACACTCTAAAGTGGGCGGGTTTCGTGTTGAGAGGGAGGGAGAAGCTGTCTGGAGCAGGTCAGACCTGGCTGTTAGTGGGCCTTGGGGCTCTTAGGTGGGTTTCCCACAGAGCAAGCTGGAAGCCACACATCACACAGTGCAGGGAAATGTGTCTGAACGTTGACTCTGCCTGGCTGGAAAACCTCAGAGAAGCAAAGCGGTCATGCCTGCTTCCACACCCCCCTCCCAAACACCAACATGGATATCGACTGACACCCGGCGTGGCTAATGGGATGATGTTAAAGCCACAAGCTTTGCCCACACACAGAGCTTCCTTTGCTGTAAGGAACCTCGACTCTGCTGGGGCTTCTAGACACTCTCTCCAAAGAACAGAACATTTTAGTCCCATTCTGCAAGGCTTTTCCGTTACAATTTTATATTTTGAAATAAACTCTGACCTCAGAGAAGCGCCTTTATTAATGATATTTATTCTAATTATAAAGTGATATTAGTCCTACTTACGGGAGAAAACAAGAGAGACTGTATCTTGTGATGCTGTCTTACAGAAAAGTTAATAACCATGCTGCTTATGACATTTAAAACTATTTTGTAACAGAGCCAGGTGTGGTGGCTTATGCCTTTAATCCCAGAACTCAAGGAAAGGCAGGCAGATCTCTGATTCGGAGCCCAATCTGGTCTACCTAGGGAGATCCGGGTCAACCAAGGAGCGAGACCTTGACGATAAACCAAAACCAGCAACAAATTACACATAAACTTACAGCTAGGTCTCTTAGGACTGAATTACAAAACAAAACAACAAAACAAGCACAGACCCTCAGACGACATGGACAAGACGTACCTGGTCCATCCCATCTGCAGTTATTATAGTGTGCATGGAGACATGGGTGTTCCCTGTTACAAACAGTATTCAGGGGCCATCAAGATGGCTCAGCAAGGAAGCTGACTACTAGAGTCACAGGCAATTGCCATGTGGGTGCCAAGGACTCGAACCTGACTCCTAGGGAAGAGCAGCCAGTGTTCTAAACCTCTGAGCTGTCTTTTCAGGCACCGTAGTTAGGATCACCAAAGCCCGTGAGAGGAAACACAGACATCTTACCAGCTTGTGGGATTGTTGCCAGATGGTGGACACTTTAGGAGGCAGGACAGGGACAAGAAGTTAGGTATTCCCTTGAAGTTGACTGTAGTGAGAATTTTGGTTTATTTGAAAATACAGAGATAGTATGGGGCTATGTTCAGGTGTGGGCTCTGGGGCTGCTTCAGACTGGCCACAGCAGCTGACTATGATTTGCCTCCGCCTCTAACAGAGGTGTGATTTTGCCAGCTGTAGATAGTTTGTGCGATCGTGGGACATTTGGAATTCTGAGGACTCTTCAGAGGGTGCATCAATGCTAGGACACAAGAGAGGGGGTGGGCTGTTGGTTGGTTAGGGTTTGTTAAGTAGTCTTTGTTAAGTACAAAGAAGGAACAACAAGAAAAAATGAGATAACCTGACAGAAAGATCAAACTTGCTCCTAGGAACTCGATGCCCCTAACCAGCAGGAAATAGTTTAAGGATAACATTGCCCCCTTTCCCCTCTCTCTTTTGTTCTCCTGTGCAGTGTTAGGGGGGTTTAAAGGGCAGAAATGGGGTGGCAAAGGATGGAAGAAAAAAGAACCCACAAAGTAGCTAAAGCCCAGCTACAATGGATGTTAGAAATGCTAGTCTGTCTGTCTGTCTGTCTGTCACCCCCCCCACACACACACACCTGTGTGTGTGTTTCTCTGTGTCTGTCTGTCTCTCTTTCTGATTGTCTATGTTTCTGTCCCTGACCCCCGCCCCCCGCCACCATGTGTGTCTCCTCTCTTTCTTACACACACCCCTCACCTTCCTGGCTTCGATTAATGCAAAAGGCCTTGCTGTACCATCTGCTCACACCACGATGTCTGCCTTAACCCCGGGCCCAAAGCAACAGAACGGAGTGTACAGGGATCAAGGCTGACACACCCCAGAGAGCTCTCCCCTCCTTCTGACCCACTGATGATTCCCCACTGCAGTGGAAGGGTAACGGGCAACTTTGGCTGCTAAAGCAAAGATTCCTGTGTCTTCTCTAGGGCAGATAGCCTTGCAGGGGTCGTCTGTGAGGCCTGAACTGTATTATCTTCTACACAACACATGCTGAAGGCCTAAGCCCCAGTAACTTAAGGGCTGTCTTCATTTGGAAACAGGGATGCTGCAGAGGGAATTAATTAAGATGCGGTTAGGAGGGCGAGCCCTAAGCCAGTGACTGGTCTCCTTATATGAATCTGGACAGAGGGCAGCCCACAGCGACAAGCCACAGGACATTCGTGATTGGCGAGGAAAGGACTGCTTGTTTCTGCCGATACAGAATTGTTCCCCTGGGGTGCCTAGTCCTACGGGGTGCCCTCTTGGCTACCACATAGGAAGTTCCTGCTCATTCTTCAGTGTTTGAATCACACATCATTTTTGCTCTTTCTGGGCTTACAGGTGTCTCCAGATAATGAGCCTAAAATGATGTCTGGCAAGTCTTCCCAGGACCCACGTACAAGCTCATGAATTAGTGATTCTGAGTTCCCATACAAATTCAAGTGCAACAGCTTCCCTGTGTCCTAGGACTAGGGAAATGTCCTTTCTTTGTGGGAAGGGGCACAGGAATCTGGCTTTGCTTTGTTGTCACGGCTAGTCTTAAACTCCTAAGCTCAAGTGACTCCCCTGACTCAGACTTTACGGTAGCTGGGACTATGAGCATACACCACTATGCCCAGTTTAAGAAAAAAATTAATTCAAGAAAATAAGTTCTAATGAGCACTAACAGTACTGACCTCCTGCACAGCCCGTGCCCCACTCCTACCCTCCACCCCACGGCTCCCTCTCCTGTCCCCTGCCCTTGCCCCCCCACCAACCCAACACCGTGCACGACAATATGCCCATTGTTACACTGACGGGAGCCAATACTACTTTAGATCTCAGTAAAGGTCAGGACGTGACAAGGACACGCACATCACTGATCTGCCATCTGACAATAGAATCATGGCTACTCACGCAACTGCTGCTGTTTTCTGTAATTCACACTGGAAACCGAAGAAATGTCACTGCCACCTTTGGTCGGTCACTTCCCGCCCGACTGTCCCCTTCCTGGGATTCTCAGGGAAAGTAAGTTCAAGCAGGTCATCCCGGAGGCAAACAGGTGACAAATGTGTAAGAAACGGCGCAGTGTCTGTCCAAAGGTCGGCTGAAAAGGTCAAGAGGGTGGATGTCTTAAGGAAGGAAAAATGTCAGCTATGCTGTTATGAGCGAGAGCAAGAATCCACTCCTCCATTGTCAAAAATGTCCAGACCGCTGCTTGCGCTGCCCCAGATCCAATTTTTAAGGCTGGCTTGCAAATTGAAAGGAATGTGCATTGCTTGGGAAATGGCCCTCTGTGTTTTGAGTGGCCTTGGAGCCACTAAAAAGATGCTTTAATCATTTGGATTTCCTGAAGAGTTTTTGCGAGCAAAATATCTTTTCTGTGCTTCTCCCACACCTCATTCCCAATCCCAAGTAGTAGTGATGGAAACACATGGATTCATTCCCTTATTAGATAGTCATGGGGTTGCAACTGCAGAAGCTAATCATGTTCCCTCAAACATCCTTAAAAACGATCGCTTTCTTTTTATTTTAATAGAGGACCTCATGGAGACGAGGCTGGCCTCAACTCACAATGTAGCAGTGGATGACCTGGAATTCCTGATGCTTCCTGCTTCTATCTCCCATATACCGGAATAGCTGGTATGTGCCAGCACACCCAGTCCTTGTTTTTGTTTGATATCTGCACACACATTCCATGTTTCTTACTTAAATATGAACCCATGCCTTGTAGCCATTCAGGTAGGCACCAACTGAACCTAAATGTATGGTATGTCGGTCTATTGTAAAGATACAAGACATTTCTCCAGAGCATTAAAGGTCCCCTATTCTTGCCTCTAAGCCTATGTGTAGTGTATTTTTTATAAACATGGTTCCATCCATCTGTCAATCAATTCATACATCAGACACTATGAGGATTAAAGCTATTTTTGAAATGTGAGTATTACGTATCAGGTCCCCCCCCCAAAAAAACTACTGGTTTGCAATTAAACCCTGATGCTGTTTCCTGCAGCCTGACCTCGCCCCACCCCCTACCCCCAAGACAGAGAAGTGGGTTTTTTTCAGATTATAGATTCTCAGGGGACAATCCACATGGAGAAACTCTTCAAGCTTTTCAGATCAGAAACAAGGTGAGAAACGTTCAAATCTGTCGCGAGAAGACCGGGAGGTGAGGGGGCAGAGACGCCTTTCAGGGTGCTCAAGGATAAACACATTGAGTCACCCCATACCCAGGAGATTGTAGAATATCAGAAACCCCAAAGTCCAGGGCCTGGCTTTACACATTTGCTGCAAACCTGATGGTGGGAAGGAGCTCTCAGTCTAACTCGGGGTCAGTGGGCAGTTGGCCTTTTGGGGTACTATGACTCTGATTGAGAACCTTTTGGATTTGGGACCGTCCCAGGTTTCAGGGGTTCCGATTAGGAATGCTTGTCCGAGTTTGCACCTCTGCTGCTGTGAACGGCATGAGCAAGACAACATGGGGAGGAAAAGGTGTGTTTCACCCTAGAGCTACGTCACCACGAGAGAAGTCAGAGCAGGACCTCGAGACAGAAACCTGGAGGCAGGAACAGAAGCAGAGGCTGGGCAGAACATTCCTTGTTAGCCTCTGTCCATGGCCCTCTGACCTTGCTCTTTTATACAACCAGGCTACCTGCCCAGAAAACAAGTACAAATACAGACCTCATGATCTACTTAAGCCGGATTCCAGAGCTGCTCACTTCGCCTTCCCTGTGTGCGCTCCAAAGCTGCTCACGGTGTCTTCCCTGTGTACACCCCACTTACTATTTGAACAGCTGATCTTTTTAAAGTCTTATTTGTCCAACCTTCTTCCCTTATAAACCTGGTTATCTGGAGGCATAGAAATGAAGCTGTTTCTGGGTCCAAAAAAAATCTACCTTCAGGGTTTCCATCATTGAGACATCAAGTTAATATATGATATGGTACACACACACACACACACACACACACACACACACACACACACACACAACCACAGTCACACAGCTGTATTTCTAGGCCACTGTGGGAGAAAGTGCTCCAAACAGAACAACCTGACAGGCACTCATGGTGACGGCACAGTTGATTAACAGAGAGCCTCACTCCCAGTGTGGGTGGCCAGTGCACCACTGTCTATAGCTTAGGCACGTACTGGAGATGCAGGCAGGATGCTAGTGCATAAGGCATACAGGACAACTGAACAGCACTTGAAACAGGTCCCCAGACCTTAGCATTACTGAGACCGTGATGGAAGGAGCACCCAGGCCTTGGAATCCACCATGTGGGCAGCAACACCTGCCAAGACCAGAACAAAGACATAATCCACCAAAGTCCACAGTCCCGGGAGAGTCCCTAGGTGTTCTACCTCTGGCTAACTGTTCTTGCTAACTGAGGCACATCAACTGAGGGTGAGGGTTTTAGGCTTAACAGTTCACCTGGAGAAAGGCTCAGGACTGCGCTCCAGTCTCAAACACCCAGTGCAGTTGCAGGCCAGCTGATAAAGGCCTTCTGTTGACTTGAACCCATGACTAAGTGGTCTTCTCTAGTGGATGGATACCTCACAACACATCAAGGGGCAGCCTATTCCCACCAGTGCCCAACCAGGCTCTGAGGGATGGCCAGTGGATCTCATTACCCTAATGCTCATTTTCATCAGCACCTAGCCAGGTCCTAAAGGATGATCCAGTCTGCTCCATACTCTTTACCCTAAGGGCAGACAAGAATGAGGGCAGTCTTCCTTCAGGGAGCCTCTAGAGTCTAGTAGCTTCTTGCTACTTCCCATTCTTGTCGTCTCATGAGCGACACGGGGAATGGGAATATTCCAAAGAGCAACACAGGGGCCTCATCTGTTTACAACTCAAGCTGTGCAGACAGTTTGCATTTTCCCAAGCTACAGATTTCCCTGAAAACCCCATCAGAAGCTCCCCATGGGCCTCCTCCCAACTGAGCTCTTTCTGCTCCACGGAGAACAGCTCTATGGTGAAATGTATGCATTTTAAAGAGTGTGAAATGTCATCTTTCTGTGTTTCTAATGAAAAAAAAAAAATTAAGTCAACAGCAGAAAGCCAGGTAACCATTTAGTCCTAGCACTCACGAGGCAGAGGCCGGCAGATCTCAGTGAGTTCAAGGCCAGCCTGATCTAAATAATGAGACCCTGTCTCAAACCAAACTAACGAACAAAGGCTGAACGGGCATCTTGTTTACCCTCTCACTTTAAGAAAACAAGCAAACCTGAAACCATAGTTTCAAATGTGTGAGACTACGGTTTTCAAATAGCAGCGCACAGGCAACTCGCGGTAGTGGCCCCCTGAGAAATGACACAAAAGAGGGAAACAAGAATCACTGACCAGAGGGGACCCAGCGGCAGCTCAAGGGGAAAGGGAGGGAAGAATTGGGTGTCTGGGAGGACAGGGGCTAGCCTACTGAGAACTGGGGTTCAGTATTGTCTACAGCATGCCTCAGGTCACCCAGCTCCAGCTACACACAGAACATAATAGAAGCCAGTACCCCGACACAGATTTTCTTTTTTGGATGAAAATAAGAATCTATTCCAACAGCACATGAAATGTAAAGTCCCTAAAATAGCCCAAAATGTGGGGCATCTGATCCGGGGAGTTCTGAAGCTACGGTTATTAAAATAAGCTAGTATTGTCAGAAAGGTGGGAAGCTGGTCACTACACAGAATAGGATCTAACAAGAGATCAGATACGTGGTTGATTGATTTTTTTTTTTTTCAGCGAAAGCACACAGACAATTCAGTGGAAAAACAGATTATTTTGTCAGAAAATGGCGGTGGACCAGATGGACATTCTTATGCAGAAAGATGAAGCCCAATCATGTCTGTACCATATGTGAATATCGGCTCAGAGGCATCACAGGCTCACAGGCAAAATCTAGCTGTGTAATTGGTACCAAGGAGACCGGGGTCCCCTCTTGGAGTCTTAGTCTCAATAAAAGAATTGAAGAATGATCTCAAATAGGATCTTGAAAACGTTATTAGACTTGGTTTATTAAGACCAGGGCAGGCAACCCTCTGCCTGGAGGAGGAGAGAGAAGAGGGGGAACGGTCATGTCATATGAGTTAGTCTGAGGTGGAGGCCAGTCATGGGATGTCAGGCAGCCACATGGCAGGGACTGCGAGGGAGAATGCTTTAAAGAAAGATCAAGGAAGCCCAAAGTATTAGGGGAAGCATGTTCAGAGCAGAGACAAGGAAACTACAACTTATGCCTTACTGAGTAATGCTGAAAAGCCGGTAGACTTACCATCCTTAGCACGGCTTGAGATGAACCGACCTTCCTAAAGTAGTCCTTTGGCTACATGACTGATGGGCAGCCGAAATGTCGTGTCTCTGTGCCAGCCAGAGAGATTCCATTTTCTTGATTAGAGGAGATTTCCCTTAATGGCCTACTGCTGTGCACATGCTGGGTTGTCTATAGTGACACCTAAAAGCATAAACTTTCATCAAGATTAAGAATTTCGGCTGCTACTGAGGGAATGGCCAACCAATAGCTGGCCCAACTTGAGACCCATCCCATGGATAAGCACCAATCCCTGACACTGTTAATGATACCCTGTTATGCTTGTACACAGGAGTCTAGCATGGCTGTGCTCTGAGAGGCTCCATCCAGCAGCTGACTCAGAAAGTTGCAGCCATCCATAGCCAAACAGTACATGGAGCTTGGGGACTCTTACGGAAGAATAGGAGGAAGGATTGCAGGACCTGAAGGGGATAAGAACTCCACAGGAAGACCAACAGAGTCAACTAACCTGGATCCTTGGGACTTTCAGAGACTGAGCCACCAAACGAGGAACATACATGGGTTGGACCTAGGTCTCCCCGCACATATGTAGCAGATGTGCAGCTTGACTTTCATTTGGGTCTCGAACAGCTGGAGTGGGAGTATCCCAAAAGCTGTTGCCTGTCCATGGGCTGCCTTGTCTGGCCTCAGTGGGAGAAGAAGTGCCTAGCTCTGCAGAGATTTGATGCGCAAGGGCGTGGGGATACCTTGGAGGACACCATGACCAAGGCAACTCATAGAAGAGATTACTGGGCCTTACAGTTTCCAAGGGTGAGTCTATGACCGTCATGGAGAGGAACATGGCAGCCAGCAGACCTGAAAGGTGCTTTAACATTAGCTGAGCACCTGCATATTAATCCACAAGCGTGAGGCAGGGGAGGAGAGAGAGAGAGGAGAGAGAGAGCTAACTGGGAATAGTGTGGGATTTTGAAACCTTAAAGTCTGCCCTGAGTGACACACCTCCTCCTCCAACTTGGCCACACCTCCTAATCCTTCCCATGTTTCTACCAATTGGGGACCAAGTATTTAAAGATATGAGCCTATGGACATCCTCGTTTAAATTAACTCTCGAGGTTGCTTTTGCTCATGGTGGTTTTTTGTTTGTTTTGTTTTGTTTTGTTTTCAAAATAGGTTTTCTCCGTGTAGCCCTGGCTATCCAGGAACTCACTCTGTAGACCAGGCTGACCTTAAACTCAGAGATTCACCAGCCTTTGCCTCCTGAGTGCTTGGGTTAAAGGTGTGTGCCACCACCACTTAGTGGTTATGTGTTTTTGTTTTAATCACCGTAATAGAAACTTAATGAAAAATAGTTGTGAGCCACCCCATGTGGCTGCTGGATAGTGACCTCAGACCTTCCACATGAGCATTATATGCTTTTAATTGCAAAGCCATCTCTTTGGCCTTTTTAAACCTAAACAAATAAGGAAAAAAAAAAAAAAAACCTTGTGTTTCTGGGATTTGAACTCAGGTCCTTATACTTGGCACTACAAGAACTCTTAGCTGGTGAGTTGTCTCCCCAGCCTCAACCTGACATCAAACAGGATGATACAGTTTTCCTTGCTGAGATTTTGCACAACATAATTCTTAGGGGCTGCTTGGTACATTATGGAGTGTTTAGCAGTAACTCCAGCTTCTACATTCAAGTGCCAGTAACACCCTCTAACATATAATCATGCAAAACCCATATATTTACAATTGTCCACTGGGAGACAAAGTCACCCCCATAGGAACACTGGGTTAAAGAAACTCAATTTCAAAGGATCAAAGCAAGCATTTGCAGCAGTAACTTGATGTGATTCTGTCTCTTGACGTACCTTTTAGACTAAAATGTAAGGCTTGGTTACAAGCTATTTTCTCAGTATCTCTAAGTTGCTGTGGGGGCGGGGGATCTACTTCCTATGCACCATTAAAATCCCACTATTCAGTCAGTTGTGGAGAGACACAGACGAGTTGAGTTTGGGTCTGTAGGGAGGCAGACGGGTCCATCACAGACTACAGACCTCTCTCCAGGTCTCAGCTGTCAAAGACCCTGTCCAGTGGGCATCATGAGTGTTCATTGGGAGACTAAATCCAGCAATGAGGGAGAAAGATGTGGCAAGATTCTTCAAGGGTTTCAGACAGATTGGAGATATTCATCTGAAAATAGGTTTTGATTTTGTGGAATTTGAGGACCCAAGGGATGCAGATGGTGCTGTTTATGAACTTGAGGGAAGTGAACTTTGCAGTGAAAGGGTTACTATTGAACATGCGTGGGCTCGGGCTTGAGGTGGGTGAGGTAGAGGATGATCCTCCAACCGTTTTAGTAGTTGTAGACCTTGAAACAATAGACAAAATGCTCCACCTGGAAGAGCAGAAAATCGACTTATAGTTGAGAATTGCATCTGTAAGAGTCAGCTGGCAGGATCTCAAAGATTTCATGAGACAAGCTGGGGAAGTAACCTTTGCAGATGCACGTCGACCCAAACTAAATGAAGGGGTAGTTGACTTTGCCTCTTACTGTGACTTAAAGAATGCTATTGAGAAACTTTCTGAAAAAGAAATTAATGGGAGAAAAATCAAATTAATTGAAGGCAGCAAAAGGCACAAGTCAAGAAGCAGGTCACAATCTTGGACCAGGAATTCCTCTAGATCTCATAGCTGATTTCAAGCAAGTCTTACAGCTAGCTGATCAAGGAGCGGGAGTTGGAGGCAGAGCCAGTCCAGTTCTGGTAGTCAGTGTTCTGTGCCTGAGAAGAGCCAGAAAGTGATTCTTGAAGGAGATGAAAGTCTCAAGCATCCGTGGATTGACAGAGGCCCTGGTCTCAGTCCAGGTTCAAATCAATTGACCGTGACAATTAAACTGTAAATAATTTTCCCTGGGACCTTTAAAAAAAATTTTTCTAAGCCATACTTGCTGAAAATTCTGGTATGTATATGCTTTTGTGTGGGCTAGGATTTGGAGGGGGTTGGGCTTTATTTCTTTGTAGATGTGAGCCACCAAGGGGTTGGAAACTAATTGTATTAAATGTCTTTTAATAATCCCATGTCCACACTTTTATGACTGAAGTATATAGTTTGTGTGTATTGATAGAGTTCTTTTATAACTAAAACATTTAATTTTTGTACTAGAAAAACTTTTGACTATTTTTAGTTCATTGTCCAGATATGTTCACTCAAGATTAGTTTAATTACTCAATTAAACTAATGAATAGCTTTGAACACTTTCAAAGAGCTCAAAATTCACTTGTACATAAAGGCCTAATATGAATTTTCCTTGTTAGGGTCAAGGGTGTCTTCTTACCCATTAACAGCTGTAAACAGACATCAAAGTATCTGTTTGTTATTGATAGTAAAATATCAAGTATTATAAAAAGTTCTACTATTCTATTTCTAATAATTAGTTTAATTTATTCTTTTGTACTCAGGCCCTGATTTTCAAGATAGAGAAGGAGAAGGAGAAGGAGAAGGAGAAGGAGAAGGAGAAGGAGAAGGAGAAGGAGAAGGAGAAGGAGAAGGAGAAGGAGAAGGAGAAGGAGAAGGAGNAGGAGAAGGAGAAGGAGAAGGAGAAGGAGAAGGAGAAAAATCCATCCTTATTAGTTTTACCGTTATTCTTTGTTACTGCTCACTGAAGAACTGCAAATACCACCATTTCCATAAGCAATGCCTGAAGTCAGGATCCTAGTTACAGAGAAGGACTCCAGCTCAAGGCATCATGGATCTCAGAGCTAAAAGATGCCTGGAATCTCTGCTTCCAGTTTTGTTGTCATAATGGAACTGCGGCTCTGCTTTAGGAAGATGATGTCATCCCTAGCTTCCACTCTCAGTCCTTTCTTAAGATTCAGACAGGATCTACAGAATTCCTCCTTTACAGTGGAGCTCTTTAAGACTTGCCTTCCATTTGGACCATTTCAAGATTCATTTCAAACTCTTAGCAGCCAACACATGACACTCCCGCCCCATATCGCCTTTATAGCTATTGGCTGTCATAGGAAGTGTTTCCATTTGAATCCTTTTCCAAGTTAGAATTCAGAGTCCCAGAAAGACATCTTCTTTACCCTAGTCTGCGAGAGTACTAAGAACATGTCCAGTCTGCCAGAGTGAGCTGACTCCAGGCCTAACAATCTCTTCATGTCTGAGGAGAAATACTGTTGCACACTAACCCCTTGTTTCTTACAGATAACAAAAGACCCAAGGGCATGAAACATACCTGCCACTTCCCAAATACCAACAGGCTGCACCTCACAAGGTGTCTGAAGCCTAAGAAGTGAATTGAACTTCTAATCACATGGTTAGTCATATACTCAGTGATATCATTCATAGGCTGTAAAAGCCCTGGGTAATTGAGCCTTTTGCCAGAGCTAGAACACTGCTCTTGGGGTCACCTTAGCTGGTAGCCAAGTGAGGTATTCGATAGCAAAGCCCATTTCAAGACCCTTGGGAATCAAGCCTACTATTCTGCCATCAAAGGAAGGGCTTTTCAGAGCAGATACTGACTGAGTTAGCTCTACCTCATGGACTTGAAAGGACTAACCACACTACAGGTGGTCTGGTAAAGGTTGGAGTTGTACATGTCAAAACATGTGAAATCAGTGTCCTGGCTGAGAATGCCATTGCAGAACCTGGCATTGAAGGGTTTGATGCCGAGGTTCAGCCCAGCACCCAGGCCTAAGGAAGGCAGCAAGGGTGGTACTGGTGGTCCGGGGCTAAAAGCTGATAACTTTTGGCAATTACCTCTCTCTTTAATTCTTTGCTATTCTGTGGCCAAAAGTCTTGGGTTCTGGCAATTAACTCCTGTTGATAGCAGCAGGGAGATTAAGCAAAGAAGTTTAGTTACTTAGATTTTTTTTCCCTTTCACTGAAAGAGCCCTTTTGCTGATCAGGCAAGAGGCTCAGAGTTCATTAACTCTTCATAAGCCAGAGCGAAAAGGAAAGGAAAGGAAAGAAAAAAATAAAATTCAGCCACACACAGAGATGCACATACTGGATAAAGATGAAGAAGGCTGCATAGTAGCTTGATTGTAATTCTTAGTTTTTATACTTTCTCAGGATAAATGATCACATGGTTTTCTAAGCATTTTTTACATTCCATAAATTCATAGTAAGTTTAAGGTAATAGTTCATAGATCTATATGACTTAAGGAATTACAGCAGAATTGTTTACATGTCTTTTCATTAAGACTAGTACCCGACTAAGCATCATCCGTAAGTTCATTATAAGTTTAAAGCATTAATTTTTATGTCATAAGTTAGAATGGGTTTGTCAAGAGACAAGTCATCTGCCTTGTGTCTTATTATTTTGGAGTTGTGTATAGATAGAGCAGTCCATCATCTATTTTTTTGTCTTTGCATCTACAACAAATTGTCCATTCCTAGTTTATGACCTTTAATTAACAGATATTGGCCTCATTCCTAACCTAGGAGGAATATTTCCCTTGATTGTAAATTTGTTCCACACCTGTTTTCTTTTCCTCATGCAAATAGCCTGTGACACATGAAGGTTTATTTGCAGCTTTTATTTTATAGGGAGCTTGAGAGTACTTTTATCAAGTTAGGAATTCTATAAAATTATTATCAGGAATTATCAAACCATCACTTCGTCTACCCAGCATTATTACATGAAAGTACATCTTCATATTGATTCTGCAGGAAATCTGTCCAGTAGGGTGGGCTGATACCCAGGAACCATTAAGTTACGTAATAGTGACAGGAAAGGCCTGTCAACATTGAGAAGCAGTCCTAGGATGAAGTCTCTGAGGACCTTACATCTCAGAGTGCACCCATGCAGAACAGTGGGCCATCTCCAGAAAACTCACGTTTTTGCCATAGCCTTTCATTGATGGCTTCTGACAGTTTGATGTCTGTGAACTAACACCAGAGCCTTCTTAGTGTGGCAGCTTTTCTCATGTCCCCAAGACACCTTGTTCACTGACACATGTCAATGAGGGTGTTAGATTACATCATAACATTATATTTTAACAATGGTGTTTTAATAGCACAAGTATCTATCTATCTCAGACTGGTTAGTAGTGGAGTCCCACCCTCTTTAAGATAACTAGCGAAAATCCAGTCATCTATATGAGAGAGACAGCAAAAACCTGCAGTCTTGGACTACAGATGGCTTGCCCTCACCAGGACTTGAACATCTGTGTTAAAATCACTGCCCGCACTGTGCCTTACACATCCATGTGAGGTCATTGACTTCACCATGCCTAGCATCTATGCAACAGTCATTGACCTCACCATGCCTTGCATCTATGTGAAGGACTGGCTTACTAACCTGCTGAGACTAAGAAGTGGGATAAGGACCCTAAGTTTCCATGGAGGGCCAAGCTTATGGCCCTTTGCTATCTGGGGAACAGCTCAGAGTATTAGCTCTCCTATACCCATCTTTTCTGTTGGTCCATTCTTTACTGTAGACCTGGGACCCTAGCAGATACTACAGGGTACAATGTGTCCAGGAGTATGTTAATGACAGGTAGCTTCCAGGGCACAGGGTCTTGGTAGAAATACTCAGGCAGCCTTCTACACTGTGTGATGTTGGAAGCACTTTATGTGGCCCCAAAAGACAATGGTCTTCTAGCTCAGGTAATTTGGATGATCTTTAGCTGAGTGTCACTGAGATCAGCCAATAGAATATGAGTTTACTATAATGCTCTAGGATCTCAGACAGCACAACTGTCCTATCCCTGAAGGCTCCCTCAAAGTCCTGGGAGGGCCATTGTGAAGTGACCAAAGTTTTGTCTTAATTCCACTTTGTGTCTGTGTAGATACTTTTCAGCCCTCAATACCCTCCAAAGCCACATCTGCAACACAATAAATTTAAATATAAACTAAGTATAAACTATAAATGAAAAATGTATCAATCAAAATTGTCATATTGTATCTGAAATAACTACTATGTTCTGCCTAAATAAATGTTGCAAGGTTTCTCTGACCCTCATCTAACATTGATGTAATTGTGGGTTTTGCCTTTTAAAATGTTATACCAGTAGTAGATCCTCTGCCACAGGGCTCCATTACCAAATAGCACTGGGAGGTAGGGAGCCTCCCAGGAGTGCAGACAGGCCTGTGAGTGCAGGTAGAACCACCACTGCTGCTCAGAGGAAGCTGCCAGGAACTCTCAGAACACAGGAACCAAGGGGCTGCCTGGGACAGGAGTCTCCTGTTCTATGTCTGTGCCCATAGCTGATCCTGTGCCACAGAACTACAAACACAAATACCCCCAGGAGAGAGCAGGTCTCCCAGGAGTGCCTGCACACCTGCAAGCACAGGTAAGACCACCACTTCTCTTCAAATCCCTGGCCCAAGAGGAACCATCACAGAGCCATCAGGAACCAAGGATCAGCTGGGGACAGGATCCTTCTGGTGTCTGTCTGCACCCCAGAGCTGAACCTGCATCACAACTCTCCATAACTAAATTCCTCCCAGAGAGAACTGGTCTCCTAGGAGTACTGACACACAGGCTTGCAGGCAGGACAAGCCAAAGTCAGAGACAACAAGACCAGCTAACACCAGAGATAACCAGGTGGTGAAAGCCAAGTGCAAGAACATAAGCAACAGAAACCAAGACTACTTGGCATCATCAGAACCCAGTTCTCCCACCACAGCGAACCCTGGTTAGTCCAACATACCAGAAAAGCAAGACTCTGATTTAAAGTCACATCTCATGATTATGCTAGAGGAATTTAAGAAGGACATAAATAACTCCCTTAAAGAAATACAAGAGAACACAAGTAAGCAGGTAGAAGACCTCAAAGAGGAAACACAAAAAGACCTTAAAGAATTACAGGAAAACACAACCAAACAGGTGAAGGAGCTGAACAAAACCATCCAGTATCTAAAAGTAGAAATAGAAACAATAAAGAAATCACAGAGGCAGACAACACTGGAGATAGAAAACCTAGAAAGAGATCAGGAGTCATAAATGCAAGCATCACCAACAGAATACGAGAGATAGAAGAAAGAATCTCAGGTGTAAAAGATACCAAAGAAAACACAACAGTCCAAGAAAAAGCAAAATGCAAAAAGCTCCTAACCCAAAACATCCAGGAAATCCAGGACACAATGAGAAGACCAAACCTAAGAATAATAGGTATAGAAAAGAGTGAAGCTTCCCAACTTAAAGGGCCAGTAATATTTTCAACAACATTATAGAAGAAAGTTTCCCTAACCTAAAGAAAGAGATGCCCATGAACATACAAGAAACCTACAGAACTCCAAGTAGATTGGGCCAAAAAAAAAAAAAAAATTCTTCCAATCACATAATAAAACACCAAATGCACTAAACAAAGAAAGAATATTAAAAGCAGTAAGGGAAAAAGGTCAAGTAACATATAAAGGCAGACCTATCAGAATTATACCAGACTTCTCAACAGAGACTATGAAAGCTAGAAGATCCTGGGCAGATCTCATACAGACCCTAAGAGAACATAAACGCCAACACAGACTACTATACCCAGCAAAATTCTCAATTACCATAGATGGAGAAACTAAGATATTCCATGACAAAACCAAATTTACACAATATCTTTCCACAAATCCAGCCCTACAAAGGATAATGGATGGAAAACACCAACACAAGGAGGGAAACTACACCCTAGAACAAAACAAGAAAGTAGTCTTTCAACAAACTTAAAAGTAGATAGCCACACAANCATAATTCCACCTCTAACAACAAAAATAACAGGAAGTAACAATCACTTTCCCTTAATATCTCTGTCTTAGTCAGGGTTTCTATTCCTGCACAACATCATGACCAAGAAGCAAGTTGGGGAGGAAAGGGTTTATTTGGCTTACTTTTCCATACTGCTGTTGATCACCAAAGAATGCAGGACTGGAACTCAAGCAGGTCAGAAAGCAGG
>NC_034597.1:51516940-51522724 GCF_900095145.1 Mus pahari | reverse complement strand
AAGCTAAAAGCACACATTGTACCTCACACAATAATTGTGGGGGACTTCAACACCCCACTCTCATCAATGGACAGATCAGGGAAACACAAACTAAACAGAGACACAGTGAAACTAACAGAAGTTTTGGACCAAATGGATTTAACAGATATCTATAGAACATTTCATTCTAAATCAAAAGAATATACCTTCTTCTCAGCACCTCGTGGTACCTTCTCCAAAACTAACCATATAAACATCCACAAACAAGACCTCAACAGATATAAGAAGATTGAAATAATCCCATGCCTCCTATCAGATCACTACGGATTAAGCCTGGTCTTCATTAGCAACAAAGACAACAGAAAGCCCACATACACATGGAAGCTGAACCTCTACTTAATGATAACTTGGTCAAGGAAAAAATAAAGAAAGAAATTTAAAACTTTTTAGAATTTAATGAAAATGAAGGTACAACATACCCAAACTTATGGGACACAATGAAAGCAGTGTTAAGAGAAAAACTCATAGCTCTGAGTGCCTCCAAACAAAAAACAAAAAAACAAAAAACTGGAGAGAGCATACACTAGTAGTTTAACAGCACACTTGAAAGTTCTAGAATAAAAAGAAGTAAATACACCCAAGAGGAGTAGATGACAGGAAATAATCAAACTCAGTGCTGAAGTCAACCAAGTAGAAACAAAAAGAACTATACAAAGGATCACCAAAACCAGAAGCTGGTTCTTTGAGAAAATCAACAAGATAGATAAAACCTTAGCCAGACTAACCAGAGGGCACAGAGACAGCACCCAAATTAGCAAAATCAGAAATGAAAAGGGAGACAAAACAGAAACTGAGGAAATTTTAAAAACCATCAGATCCTACTATAAAAGCCTATCTATACTCAACACAACTGGAAACCTCGATGAAATGGACAATTTTCTAGACAGATACCAAATACGAAAGTTAAATCAGGATCAGATAAACCATCTAAATAGTCCTAAAACCCCTAAAGAAATAGAAGCAGTCATTACAAGTCTCCCAACCAAATAAAGCCCAGGACCAGATGGTTTTAGTGTAGAATTCTATCAGACCTTCAAAGAAGACCTAATACCAATAGTCTTTAAATTACTCCACAAAAATAGAAACAGAAGCAACATTACCCAAATTGTTCTATGAAACCACAATTACTCTGGTACCAAAACCACACAAAAACCTAACAAAGAAGGAGAACTTCAGACCAATTTTCCTTATGAATATCGATACAAAAATACTTAATAAAATTCTTGCAAACCGAATCCAAGAACAGATCAAAATGATCATTCACTACGATCAAGTAGGCTTCATCCTAGGAATGCAGGGATGGTTTAATATATGGAAATCCATCAATGTAATCCACTATATAAACAAACTCAAAGAAAAAAAAGCACATGATCATTTCACTAGATGCTGAAAAATTTGACAAAATCCAACATNCCTTNATGNTAAAAGTCTTGGAAAGATCAGGAATTCAAGGCCCNTACCTAAACATAATAAAAGCAATCTACAGCAAACCAGTAGCCAACATCAAACTAAATGGAGAGAAACTTGAAGCAATCCCACTAAAATCAAGGACTAGACAAGGCTGCCCACTCTCTCTCTCTGTCTATTCATTATAGTACTTGAAGTCCTAGCCAGAGAAATTAGACAGCAAAAGGAGGTCAAAGGGATACAAATTCGAAAGGAAGAACTCAAACTATCACTATTTGCAGATGGTGTGATAATATACTTAAGTGACCCCCAAAACTCCACCAGAGAACCCCTAAGGCTAATAAACAACTTTAGTAAAGTGGTTAGATATAAAATTAACTCAAACAAATCAGTAGTCTTCCTATCCTTAAAGAATAAACAGGCTGAGAAAGAAATTAAGGAAATGACACCCTTCACAATACTCACAAACCATATAAAGTATTTTGGTGTGACTCTAACCAAACAAGTGAAAGATCTGTATGACAAGAACTTCAAGTCTCTGAAGAAAGAAATCGAAGAAGACCCAAAAGATGGAAACATCTCCCATGCTTGTGGATGGACAAGATTAATATAGTAAAAATGGCCATCTTGCTGAAAGCGATATACAGATTCAATGCAATTCCCATCAAGATTCCAACTCAATTCTTCATAGAGTTAAAAAGAGCAATTCTCAAATTCATCTGGAATAACAAAAACTCAGGATAGTGAAAACTATTCTCAACAATAAAAGAACTTCTGGGGGAATCAGCACCCTGGACCTCAAGCTGTACTACAGAGCAACAGTAATGGCATAGCACTGGTACAGCGACAGGCAGGTGGACCAATGGAATAGGAATAGAATTGAAACC
The DNA here is from genome assembly GCF_900095145.1 of Mus pahari. Classification (NCBI taxonomy): domain Eukaryota; kingdom Metazoa; phylum Chordata; class Mammalia; order Rodentia; family Muridae; genus Mus; species Mus pahari. The sequence goes on along the minus strand of NC_034597.1, from coordinate 51,520,391 downwards.
TAGAAATGAATCCACACACCTGTGGTCATCTGATCTTTGACAAAAGAGCTAAAACCATCCAGTGGGGAAAAAAGACAGCATTTTCAACAAATGGTGCTGGTTCAACTGGCGGTTAGCATGTAGAAGAATGCAAATTGACCCATTCTTATCTCCTTGTACAAAGCTCAAGTCCAAGTGGATCAAGGACCTCCACATAAAACCAGATACACTGAAACTAATAGAAAAGAAAGTGGGGAAGAGCCTCGAGCACATGGGCACAGGGGAAAATTTCCTGAACTGAACATCAATAGCTTATGCTCTAAAATCAAGAATTGACAAATGGGACCTCATAAAATTACAAAGCTTCTGTATGACAAAGGACACTGTCAGTAGGATAAAATGGTAGCCAACAGACTGGGAAAAGATCTTTACCAACCCTACATCCAATAGAGAGCTAATATCCAATATATACAAAGAACTTACGAAGTTAGACTCCAGAGTACCAAGTAACCCTGTTAAAAAATGGGGTACAGAGCTAAACAAAGAATTCTCAACCAAGGAATATCAAAAGCCTGAGAAACACCTAAAGAAATGCCTTACATCCTTAGTCATCAGGGAAATACAAATCAAAACAACCCTGAGATTCCACTTCACACCAGTCAGAATGGCTAAGGTCAAAAACTCAGGTGACAGCAGATGCTGACAAGGATGTGGAGAAAGAGGAACATTCCTCCATTGTGGTGGGATTGCAAGGTGATACAACCTTCTGGATATCAGTTTGGTGGTTCCTCAGAAAATTGGACATAGTACTACCAGAAGACCCAGCTATACCACTCCTGGGCATATAGCCAGAAGATGTTCCAACATGCAATAAGGACACATGCTCCACTATGTTCATAGCAGCCTTATTTATAATAGTCAGAAACTGGAAAGAACCCAGATNTCCCTCAACAGAGGAATGGATACAGAAAATTTGGTACATTTGCACAATGGAATACTACTCAGCTATTAGAAACAACAAATCCATGAATTTTTTAGGCAAATGGATGGATCTGGAGGATATCATCCTGAGTGAGGTAACACAATCACAAAAGAACTCACATGATATGTACTCACTGATAAGTGGATATTAGCCCAGAAGCTGGGAATACCCAAGATATAATTCACAAACCACATGAAACTCATGAAGAAGGAAGACCAAAGGCCCTTCTTAGAAGGGGAAACAAAATATCTATGGGAAGAGATACAGAGACAAAGTGTGGAACAGAGACTGAAGGAAAGGCCATCCAGACACTGCCCCACCTGGGGATCCATCCCATATATAGTCACCAAACCCAGATACTATTGTGGATGCTAACATGTGCTTGTTGACAGGAGCCTGATAAAGCTGTCTCCTGAGAGACTCTGCCAGTACCTGATGAATACAGAGGCAGATGATCTCAGTCAACCATTGGACTGAGCACAAGGTCCCCAATGGAGGAGCTAGAGACAGGGCCTAAGGAGCTGAAGGGATTTGCAGCCCCATAGGAGGAACAACAATATGAACTAACCAGTACCCGCAGAGTTCCCAGGGACTAAACCACCAACCAAAGAGTACGCATGGAGAGACCCATGGTTCTAGCTGCATATGTAGTAGAGGATGGCCTTGTTGGACATCAATGGGAGGAGAGGCCCTTGGTCCTGAGAAGGATCAATGCACCAGTGTAGGGGAATCCCAAGACAGGGAAGTGGGAGTGGGTGGGTTGGTGAGCAGGAGGAGAGGGGATGGGATAGGGGGTTTTTGGAGGGGAAACCAAGAAAGTGGATAACATTTGAAATGTAAATTAAAAAAACTAATTAAAAAAAAATGTTATACCCCTGAGCTTTGACACCAAGAAACTTTCTGAGGCATTAGCTTACTCTTGGTTGCCAGCCAAAAATGAAAGGACTCTTATAATCTTAACTGATCTAGTTAGCATGGTGGCCTGCAGCCTTTGTGGATTATTTCAATAGCAATACAGTCCCAGGCTACCTTGAGAGATGGTCTTTTTGCTGTTGTTCGCTGGGTTCCAGACTACCAAGAAAAGATCTCAACAGAGAAGTCAGCGTGGGCATAAAGGGAAGGAGAAGCTGGAGAAGGATGTAGTGCATCCCCTGGAGCTGGTGTAGGCTTCTTAGAATGGGCCACCATGTTCTTTTTGATATGTTCTTTTCCAGTAGCTGAGAACATCAGAGGACAAAAACACGTTGAGTACATCTAACTTACTAAAATACCCAGGCTTAGCTTGGCGTAACTATATGTTGAGTACATTTTCCTCAGGCTAAGTTGTACCAAAACGTCACAAGACCCATTGCATGAAACAACTTCGGATATCTCACAAGATTTATTACATACCTGTGACCCAAGTCACTGCAAGCCAACACTCCAGACTGTCTGAAGTCTCTCTCATCAGACAGAGTTGACTAGAGCGGCTGCGACTGCCCAGGTCCATGGCAGAGGCTCTGACCATGTAGTGTTAGGCCAAGCAAAGTTCCAGACTCAAAATTCCAGCAGGCTATCTACTAAATTTGCTTTTTTCCATAGCTTCACACCCTTGTAAAGTCAAAAGACCACAAGTTGAACTAGTGGCAAGTCAGGGACCACTAGTGTTTCTAAAATGTGACCGCTGAATTGCGTTCTCCCTGGGCCTCCCAATACCTGAATTACACTTGGAGGTAATTTTCCCTGACCCACAGATGGGAAGCTAAGCCCTGTAAGATCCTGGAGCTCACATGTGGGAGATAAGATGTAAGGCCTTCATCAATCTGTATCCCTTTGGACTTTGTGGAGCAGAAACATCTGTACCACTAGCAGCTGATACCAACCAAAGCCACCTCTGCTAGTCTGTGACCTAACACAAGTTCACTTTCTGGTCAATCAATAGGGCTAACTAAGTCCTTTCATGCTGGTTCTGCTCTTAAGCACACAGACTTAAGTGCAAAATACCACTGCCAAGAGCAGGGCAAAGACTCCCTCCCACACCTCGCACAGACACAGGTGACAGATGACCTGAGTTAAATGGAACCCCAGATCTGAGATTAGGACCCAGATCAGAGCAGTGTGGGTTTGTGCTGGGCTTTAGGTATTTCACTGCAAGTGAGCCAAACGATTCTTCTGTTAAAAGAGTTAAGTTAAATAATCCATGCAAAATTCTTAGCAGAGCCGTGGCTTATAGTAAATGGTCATTGACTTTAGCATCAATAGTTACTATGACCTTAAGGCTTGTCCTCACCTTGTGCTCTGCTGCTCAGGTAGATGTGGGTACATATATACATGCATTTCACTTTACTAAAGAATAGTGAGTTTCATTCACTACTGCTATTCGTGAGAGACATTTTACTCAAGAAAAAGAAAAGAAAGAAAAGAAGAAAAAGGAGGAGGAAGAAGAAGGAGGAGGAGGAGGGGGAGAGGGAGGAGGAGGGGGAGAGGGAGGAGGAGGAAGAGGAGGAGGAG
>NC_034597.1:51496026-51516800 GCF_900095145.1 Mus pahari | reverse complement strand
AGAAGAAGAAGAAGAAGAAGAAGAAGAAGAAGAAGAAGAAGAAGAAGAAGAAGAAGAAGAAGAAGAAGAAGAAGAAGAAGAAGAACTCACACTTCCTATTCACAACGTTCTACTCTGAGTCTCTGAGGAGTTCTCTGTTCCAAGATCAAGGTGTTTTGGGCTGAGAAGTCTATTCTCTTCTTTAACATTTTCCCCTCAAAGAACACTACCTTCGGTCTCACAGACAACACACATGACACTGGTCCCCTCAGGCCCCACATAACACTCTTGTTTCTTGTTGCCTTGCTGTGAAACTTAGGCACATCAATTTTAGCAAGGAAGCCAGGAAGGAATGTCACAATGATGGTGGACTGTAGGAGGCTGAGTCTCATTAAGTAGGAAGTCCAGAGCAGCTAAAGTTTCATGGAACTGTTTACCAGCAAGTTTCCAAAGATGCTTTCTTACCCAGGAGTAAGCTGTCCTCAGGGGCTTAAGCCTACCACCTGTCAGCTTGCTGCAACCAAATATAGCACTGTTTGTAATATCATTGTCCCCTCCAAAGCTCTGGCATTGAGGGCTGTGCCCATGAGTAGATGAGCGCCTTTATGGGTTAATGGATTAATGGGGCACCACAGGAGGCTCTGTTACCAAGGTACACTCTCTCCTCTCCTCTCTTCTCCTTTCCCCTCCCACCCCCTCCTCCAGCCTTACATGGAATGCCCTCTGCACTATGAAGTGTGAGGAATTCCATCTTTGCTGATGAGAAGATCATAGCACCATGATCTCAGACTTCCTAGTATCCAGAACTGAGACTCAAATAACCCTCTATTCTTTATAAACCACCAGGTTGGAAACCAATGCATCCTCACCAACCCAGACATGACCCCTGCCCAAAGCAACTGTCCTCAGTGCCCCCTTTCTCATACTTTGCCAAGACCTCTGCCTGATGTTCTCCACAATCTTTACCTTCAGTGGCTTACTCATAAGACCTTTGATATAATAATAATATTAATAATAATAATAGTAGTAGTAGTCATAGTAATAGTAATAGTAGCAGCAGCAGCAGCAGTAGCAGTAGCAGTAGCAGTAGCAGTAGTAGTAGTAACAGAACTGAGATGTCAACTCTACCTTCGCCTTGCCTTTTTTTTCAGGTTCCAGAATCTGATGAGAGACTTATCCTGTGATGCTGGGTACACACTTGTCTTACCACCCACTCATGCGTAGCAATCTCCCATGCTAGGACACTTTCTCAACCAACTTCCAGCAGCCTTTCAACAATCATCATCAATAGCTGTTGATTAGCAATGAACAGGTGCCAGGGTGATTGTGGGAAACAAGGTAGGTGTGGTCCTACCCTTTGGCCTTTGGGGACGTGCCTGTACAAGAAAGCTGGCAGTTATAATACTGGGGACCCACAAATGCTAAAGGTCATGAAGGGTAATAGGAGATGCCAGTAACAGAACTTGGTGGGGAAATGACAGAGTTGGGAGAGGGCAAGAGCATTCTGGAAAGAAGAACAGATTCTAGAACCCAGAAGCAAGAGCGTGCAGCCCTGAACTCGAGGAATTGAAAGACTGTTGTGAGAACAGGAAGGAGGAGCCATCAAGGAAACTGAGGCAGTAGGCAGGTGGAGGGATGCTGGCCTCAGAGCCCTGCTTACTGGGAGCAATAGAGGGGGCATCAGAGGGTTTTAATGAGAGATACAGAGAACAGGTTTGCATTTTATAGATTAAATTTGGTGACAGTTTAGAGAACTTCTAGCTGTGGATGAGTCTGGATAGGGTAAGGGGTCATTTGAGGGGGTAAGCCAGGGGAGCACAGGGAGGGTGGACATAACAGGGCGTGGAGCTGTGACACCCGAGAATGTTGATTAATAAGTAAAGCCTGCTTGGTGGAGAGTTGAGTGTATACTGCCACAGAAAAATACAAATACGGTGGCTTATAGACAACAGTAATTCCTCACTAAGTCCACAATAAAGGCACCAGCAGATTTGGTATCTGGCGAAGACCCCTTTCTGGTTTGCAGATGACCAATGACTTCATAATGGGGTTGGGAGAGTCAGTTCTCTGGTGCTTTTTTTTTAATAAGAGGATTGGTGTCCCTCATTAGTGTTCTATTTTCAGGATCTAGCCTCTCCTAGAGGCCCCCACATCCCAGCACCATCATCTTGGGATTAGGTACCAACAAAAGAATGTTGGGGAGACACATTCAAAGCACTTGCAGTGATGTGCAGGCCATGGAAGAGCCTGGGTGTGGGCCTTGGAAAATCTATACAACAAAATCAGGAATTGAGGCATTACTTTGCCTGTCAGAGAAATGAGCTCAGAGGGGCATGTAGAGCTTAGCTGTGCAGGATGTAGTCATTATGTATTTAACAAAAGGAAACTTAATGGCAAGCTGGTTTCCCCATTTATACTGTTAGTTATTATCTTAGGTTCAGACTGAACTTGTAAAAGGAAAGTTGAATAAATCTGAAATGATGTTATAATACCCGACAAGTAATGATCTTACAGAGAAGAAGCCTATTTCTGAGAAGCCTCCCTCCTGGAGCAGAGCCTCCTATACAGCACCAGCTACTCCTCCCAGTAATATGTTCTGTCACGGAGCCAGCATTTGCTCAAGGGTTATGAAAGGCAGGTGTCAGCATTCTCAGACAAAGTTCCGGTTTCACTGTCCAGCTCCGAAAGACTCCCACAGGTGATGTGAAAGATGCCAGACAAAGTCACAGTTTTCAATGACAGACAATATAAAGAAGAAAGAAGATTAAAAACCTCAACAGCCCGAGAGACGAACAAAGAAAGTGAGCCCAGGAAGTGCAACCGACTGGAAATATGAAGCCTCATGCAGGACAACTGTGATTCAGACCACACTGAGGCGTCGTTTCCCACCAGCACTCAAGCCAGGGTGTGTGTGTGTGTGTGTGTGTGTGTGTGTGTGTGTGTGTGTGAAGGACAAGGAGACAGACCCTCTCCTCAAGGGTGCAAAGCAGGGCAAACAGAGGGCAGTTTAGCAATATCCCCAAGTTTAGTACCCACAAATGCATTCAGCCCAGCAAATTCATATCTAGAAATTCTGTCTACAAATAAATATCCTTGCATGAACTAAGTTCCCAGTGGTGTATTGAAACATAGAAAAAAAAAAACTGAAATCCTGTCAGCAAGGACTAAATTATATAATGTGTTACAGCCACAGAAGAGAATTCTACACTGCCATTAGGAAGAAGTGGGCTGTGGAGATAGCCAATTGTGAACTGTACATCTGTAATCCCAATGTGCCCATCTAGATGAGAGTGAAAGACAGGAGGATGCCCAGAAGCTCACAGGTCATCTAGCCGGATGTACCTGGTGCCAAACACACACACACACACACACACACACACACACACACACAAATGAAAACGGTGTGAACCGCCCACGTGTTCATCAACAACTCACGTATCCATGGATAAATGAAGTGTTAATATACGCATGATGGTGTGTCATTTGGCCATAAAAAGGAAATGAAATTTAGACAAATGCTGCAACGTGGATGAAGTTTAATGACATCATGTAAGTGAAATAATCCAGATAGAATGAGACAGCCATGAGTGTACATCTCCTGAGGCTCCTTGTGTTGCCATAACTGTCCGGAGTGACAGAAGGCAACCTTTGTTGCGGGGGAGTTAGTGCTGGATGGCTATGGAGTCAGGGCTTTGGATGCTATGGAGGCGGGGCTTTGGATGGCTATGGAGGCGGGGCTTTGGATGGCTATGGAGGCGGGGCTTTGGATGCTATGGAGGCGGGGCTTTGGATGCTATGGAGGCGGGGCTTTGGATGACTATAGAGGCAGGGCTTTGCTAGTGGGGTTCCGGTGGTGTTAGTGATTGAATAATAAATACGAATGTGATTAGTTTCACTAACTGCTTCTTAAAAATGATAAATGAAATACCAAACTTTCAAATGCAGAGCTTTTACCTTTTTCTAGTCAACATATAATTACACAAGCAAGTCATTTCTGGACAATTATGTATTTTAGATAGGGAAAATGAAAACTTGAAGTCAACTGCCTGAGTTGGCTGCATAAGAATCCTGTTGAAGAATGACTCCTTGGGTCAGGTTCCCAGAACTAACAGACATGAATATAGTATTTAACTTCAAAAGTCCTTAAACTCTCTCCAAAGAACACAGTCTTTCAGTCATGTGAGCCATTGGTTTCTTCATGGTTTTAGCTATCTTCCACCCCACTGAAAATGTGGCCATCTTCCAGGTAGCGGGGCTTTTTTATGAGACAGACATGTCCTAAGAGCTAGACATGACAATACTTTCTCAAACAGCATACTTACTATCTAAACAGAATCAACCACATAAAGGAACTCTCCCAAATACAATCCCAATAACAGACAGTCTCTAAGACAAAAGGCCCACTTTTATTACGTGTGAATGTTTTGTTTCATTAACAAATTCAATGCCTCATTTACTTTGAATCCGTCATTCATTTACAATATAAACATAAATCTGCATCGGCAGTGCTTTGGGATTTTATTAGAAGGGAAAGTGACAGATGACCATGGAACCCATTTGTCTTGCTGTTTACTGTGTAGCAGATGCCTCTTCATTTCTGATCAAAGGAGCCCAAGGTATCTGGTGGGAAAGAGACATATTGAGAATCCACTTGAGATGGACTACAACGATGTCAACAGCCTAAGGGAACTGTGTGACATTCCTGTGGCCATGTGTTTACTGTATGGTCCCAAAGCTCTGTCAAAGCAGAGACAATCTCTCACCCTTGCCACTGAAGCCAGGAATACTGGGAGACCATGTAACAATGGTATGGACCAAAAAGACAAAGAAAACAGAGTAGAGAATGTCCAACTCTCAAAGTTTCCTAATTAGGGAAAATAACTCTCCTATTAGGGTAGTTTTTAGAGGAATTTTAGAACATGAAGGGACCCTAGAAGCTAACCAAATCTTCCCTCTTACAGACAATACATTCTCGTCTCTCAAGAGTTGGCTCATCAAGTATTTGTTCACCAATGGAGCAGGATTTGCACTGGCTGCTAATACCCTCCAACAAACTCTGCTTCACCATCTAGATAAAGCCCCAGTTTTCCTAATTTCTACACTTCAAAGGGGTCGTTCAACAAAAAAACTATCTTACTTGTTGAGAATTTTCCCTAGGCATAGGCGGTGTTGGGGAAGGGCTGTGGTTCGTCGGTAGAGTGCTTGCCCAATACGCACAAAGCCCAGCATTTGATCCCCGGCACCACAGAAACATCAACCTAGTGTGCCTGGAGTCTCAGCACTCAGGAGAAAGACGCAGAAGGTCAAGATAATCCTTGGCTATACCGAGAGTTTGAAGCAGGTCTTCAGGCCTATGTCAGACCCTGTCAAAGACAGGAAAAACAAACTGTGTGATGAACAGATCCTAGGCCAGGCCCACCCAGACATCTAGTGCATTTGCATGAAAATGTAACATGGTAAAACAGCAGTCCTTGACATGGGGTTGTGATCCCTTTGGGGGTCAAAAGATCATGTCACAGGGGTCGCTAAGACCATAGAAAAACACAGATAACAGAAGCAAAGTCACAGTTATTAAGTAGCAATGAAAATATTTTGGGAAGGGGGGTGGCTAGAGAGATGGCTCAGCGGTTAAGAGCATGGACTGCTCTTCCGGAGGTCCTGAGTTCAAATTCCAGAAACCACATGGTGGCTCACAACCATCTGTAATGAGATCTGATGCCCTCTTCTGGTGTGTCTGAAGACAGCTACAGTGTACTTATGTATAATAATAAAATAAATAAAAAAATATTTTTTATGGTCGGGGGTCACCACAACATGAGGAACTGTATTAAAGGGTTGCAGCATTAGGAAGGTTGAGAACCACTGGGGTAAAATAAAATAAACCAAATTAAACAGATACACGGAACCCTGCAACCTCACGGCCAGGGCAGAATTTTATCATTTTTTTGTGTGCCAGGAACAATAGGGCTCCAGTTTTCTTGGTGACCACAGCCATGACTCCAAGTAAGACCAGGATACTAAGTGAAGCAGAGCTAATGAGATGCTTGCACATCGATTACAGTTCAGACAGTTCTGACACGGTGGGGAGACAGAAGCCTGAAGGTCTGAGGCAGGATTTCTTAAGCCGTCTTCTCTGGTTTGGAGTAGAATCCAGGCTGAAGAGTAAGATAGCGTGCTGAGGCGATAGCTCAGTGACAGAGGCGATAGCTCAGTGACACAGGGTTTGTTTAGCATTCAGAAGACCTTGGGTTTGATACCCAGCATTTGCTGTATGCGTATATGATGTATATGTATATGTATTTTTATATATAGCTGAGATTATATAAATATATCTTTAAGTCAGAGTCCACTTTGGGGATTGAGTAAAGGAGAAATTGCAAAAAGCTAGACATTCTGGGAAGGAACTCCAGATCCAGATATGACAGTGCACACCTATGATCCCAGTGTTCAAGAGGCTGAGGAAGGAGCTGTGATGGTTTGTACAGGCTCAGCCAAGGGAGTGGCAATATTAGAAAGTGTGGCCCTGTTGGAGTAGGTGTGTCACTGTGGGTGTGGGCTACAAGACCCTTGTCCTAGCTTCCTGGAAGTGAGTATTCTGCTAGCAGCCTTCAGATGAAGATATAGAACTCTCAGCTCTGCCTGCACCATGCCTGCCTGGATGCTGCCATGCTCCCTCTTTGATGATAATGGACTGAACCTCTAAACCTGTAAGTCAGCCCCAATTAAATGTTGTTCTTTATAAGACTTGCATTGGTCATGGTGTCTGCTCACAGCAGTAAAACCCTGACTAAGACAGGAGGACTATGAGTTTGGGGCCAGCACAGACTATATACCAAAACCTTATCTTAAAAATGAGTGGGAGAGGGTAGAGGAGCTCACAAGCCATTGTATATAGAGACACTAGCCTGCCATTTTTCTTTTGTACTCACATCCCTTTACCACGAACCACGCTGCAAACCACTGGAGGAGGAAGTCAGTGGCCTTGCGTGTCATGTCCCTGTCAGTCAGCCCAGGGCGTATAGTGGAGCCTCCAAGTCACTGCAATACCAACACTTTCTTCAGAGGCATAGGACAGTGAAGGGTAGCTTATTCTGCCCAACTCTGAGGACACCACCAATATCAGGAACAGCCGGGTCTCCTCATCCTTTATCCTCTCCCCCGCCCATGTTTGGCTCTTCTGTGCCATCATCCGAGGTGAGTATTTAGTGACAAGGTGCTTCAAGATGTAGCAACTGAGTCCCCTATCAACCTCCTGAAATTGTCACTTTTTGTGTATAAGGGCCAACTGAGTAAACTTCTGGCTCAGAGAAAGAGAACCACCTTGTACTGTCCTTCAGGACTTATCTCGCCTGTCAAACCTGACTTCTCAAACTCTAGTTATGGTGGTTAGAGAATGCTTGGCCCAGGGAGTAGGATAAGGTGTGGCCTTCTTAGAGGAGGTGGGCTTTGAGATTCTTCTCCTAGCTGCCTGGAAGCCAGTCTTCTCCTGTTTGCCTTCTGAACAAGATGTAGAACTCTCAGCTCCTTTTCTAGCACCATGTCTGCCTGGATGCTGCCATGCTTCCTGCTGTGATGTTAATGGAAAATGTAAGCCAGCCCCAATTAAATGGTGTCTCTTATACAAGTTACCTTGGACATGGTGTCTCTTCACAGCAATGGAAGTCCTAAGGCACAAGTTCATGGTACTAGTCCCCACACTGATCAAATGTGTGCTGTACCGAGAAACTGGCATTCTTCTTGACTGCATAGCAATAGCTGTCTACATCAAAACCTGCTCCTAAAACCACCCACCCAGGCTGCTGGACTGCAACCAAAGAGCACATTTGGAAATTGCTCTTTGACAAGGTCTCACCAAGTACACAGACTGGAATTTTTCTCTAGGGACATTCCTGAATAGTTTAAGGCGGCCGTCCTCAACCCTTTGGGATCATGCCTACGATCATCAGGAAACACAGATATTAATATTATGATTCATAAAAGCAACAGAGTTACAGTTATGAAGTAACAATTGAAATAATTTTGTGATTGGATTCACCACGACATGAGGAACCGTATTGAAGGGTCATAGCATTAGGAAGGTTGAGAACCTCTGCTTTAGGGGTTCACATGCAAAAGGAACTAACGTGGTGCTCAAAGGAGGATGACTCGGGGAAAGGCAAGAGAGATATTAAGATCACAACTCCACAAGAAAAGTGGTGTATGGCCAATTCTGTCATAGGAACATTCCCAAAACCATGGATAGGGTTTCCATGCAACTTGTAAAGAAGGGCCAATGAGCTACCTACTAAAAGTTCTTTTCAAAAATGCAGGATAGACATCTTATTTTCTCTGAAGGTGGAGCACGGAGAACTGAAGGATGCTGAGGAGACAAACACAGTCCTTTGAGACTCTGGTGATTGATGAATAGTATTGATGAATAGTGAAGCCCTTATTGTGGAAATTTCTGGAATAGAACCCTCTTTGGCTATCGTGATATCTAGTATCAATTACTCCTTTTACAAAGCAGGTTCTGTGTGACCCAGCCAAGGGCAAAACTCTGGCCTGAGACTTGCAGGCTTCCCCTAGCTTCTGTTATTTTATGACCATATTTCAACAATTTGAAGTCTTTAGAACACATCTCAGTTACAGCCTTGTTTAGTTATTCAAACCCCTCAAGGTTCCCTGGCCACCTTCCCAGAACTCTGAAGCAGGATGCCGATAGATTTCATTAGAAAGAAGTGTGGAATCAGGTAGGTAGAGGTGACCTTGACTTAAGGCTCCACCTCTTGTCTCTTCTCTTCTTTCCAGTCCCCATGGCATTGCCATTGAATTAACTTATTATCAGACATGCCGAACAGCCAATGACTGTCGCTCCACTGCTCAAATAAGGAAGGCAGATGGGTCATGTCTAACGGGACACTAAGTCATTGTTCACCTTCATCTGCTCTTGTCAAAACTTTCCACGGCTTGAAGCCATCCTGCAGAGCTGAGAATAAAAGCAAAGTACCAAACCAGGAATGCAGAATCCATGTCTGCATGTCTTTTCTTCAAAACAGATTGTCAGAGGAACATGCTAGTAGATAGAGAAGACCACAAGTAGCTAAACCATTCGTGTGCACCAGGAGAGAATACGAATGAATGTACGAAAAGCAAGGTGGCTGGGTTAATCTTTCTGGCGATGGGCCAATGTCACCTTCCTGGTCCTAAAAGTCCTTGGGGTGGAGCTTTAATCTTTAGTGCCTCAGAATGTAGCTGTGTTTGGAGCAGGTCATTGTGAAGAGGTCGTTGAGGTAAAAGGAGTTCCTTAGGGTAAGCTCTAATCCAATAGAACCCATGTCCTTCTAGGAAACAAGGTACAGACAGCACAAGCTGAAGGATCATCATGCGAGGACATGGGAGGTCCGGGGGAAGGCAGCCAAAAAGAGAAGTCTCAGAAGAGACAATCCGAGGAGTAGAACTCTCAGCTTCTAGCCCCCAGAACTGTGAGCCCAGCCAGCACATGCAGATGTGGAGGCTCTCAGCTTCTAGCCCCCAGACCCAACCCATGAGCCCAGCCAGCACATGCAGATGTGGAGGCTCCCAGTCTGTGGTTGCTTGCGGTAGTGGCTCTGGCTGACAGGCCCACTCACTGCTCTGCCTGCTCCCTTTCTCCTTGTCCCATTTTGTGACCCATGGGTCCTTTATCCTTTCCTTCCTTCATCCTGTTCGCTCTGCTCTTTTACTTCTTGGAGACCCTCCCCACCTCTTCCCTTTTGCTCTACCCCCTTCTCTCTTTCCTCTTCCTAAAGAGCTTCTCTCTCCATCTTCCCAGCCAGAGATGGAGCCTTGGAAAGGTGAGGACACTTGTGTCCTACACCCCCAGGTGTGACGATAGGCAGGTCTGTCCCCTGAAGCTCATGAGTACATCTGGTTCGCAGGGGCCACCTGAGCTGCTCACTCAGCATTTCTGAACTTGTTTTTCCAGCCATATTTTTAGATGGCCATATTAATTAGCGTATGATTTCTGTGAGGTTCAATTAAGTGTTTGCCTAGACCACATGGGCTTGAGTATGCTTGTAATCAATCCCGTCACTCAGGAGGCAGAGGCAGGAGGATCACAAGCTCAAGGTTCTCCCCTGCTATAGAGGAGATTTGAGACTAACCTGAGCTGCATAAAATCCTGTCTCAAAAACCAAACAATTCCAATATAATGTATTGTTAAACATTTTACCTTATAATCACTGTAACAAGTTTTTTAACCCAGCATTTTATGATGTAAAATAATGAAAAATATAATAACTAATCAATAAATAAGAAACTTTATAACTTTGGATTGCATACATAAAAGGATCGTCCATTCATTTTCCCTTCCCCGTCCCCAAACAGGTTTTCCCTACTTGAACTTTTTACCTCACCTTCACCACTAAGGCCACTTCTCACAAATCTAGCACAGTGCATTTAAGATAACTTCAAAGGGCATATTTTTAAAAGAACGACTGAGTGAATTACACATTATTTAAAGAAAACAGGCAGAGAAAGCAGTCCGCTACAGTAAGGGAATGTACTTTAACAGCAAGACCATAGCCCTACCTTTGGCAAGCACAATTAAACTCTGAAAAAGCAAATTAACAACAACAGTGTCTTTACTTATGAGAATAAGAAAGGAAAAGAAACGAAAACTGTAGCCCCTCTTAAGGCTCTGGAGAAGGTAGCTTAAACTCCTGCTATCTTTGCTTTGTTCGGTATGGCTAAATAGTGAATAGGATAATAGGCCAAATTGATCTGGCACCTTCCATGTGAAAACATTCTCAGTGAAATAAATGGATTCCCGTGCTCTACTGAAAACATTGTAATGCAACAGCAGAATTCTGATTTTTCCCAAGGCAGCAAGCTAGCTACCTGCAACCTGTGCTCTTCTTTTGCAAAGATTTTTTGGGAAACTAGGGAAGACAAAAAATACTGTCATGGATAGAAATAGTGTTATTTATTCTTTTAAAATAATACTTAAGGAATGGGCAACCTTGAAAACAAGAAATCAAAATCTCTTTTATTATTTTTTAATTGTGTGTACGCATACACGCATGTGTGCTGGTTAATTTTTTTTTTTTTTTTTTTTGCCACCTTGACACAGCTGGGGTCATTTGGGGGGAAAAAAACCCCAAACAAACAAACAAGCCAGCACCTCAACTGTGAAAAACGCTGCTATAAGATTGGCTTTCGGCAAGTCCTGACTGCTGTGGGAGGGGCTAGCCCACGGCAGGCAGTGGCATTCCTGAGAAGGTGGCTCTGCTTGTATAAAATAAGCCAGGTAAGCAGCACTTCAGGGCCTCTGCTTCAGCCCCTGCTCTCTCCCTGATGGCTGTAACTGTAAGGTGGGAACACCGCCCCCATCCCCATCCCCACCCCCACCTCAAGTTGCCTTGCTCGTGCCGTTCACAGCAGCAGAGGTGCAAACTCGGACAAGCATTCCTAATCGGAACCCCTGAAACCTGGGACGGTCCCAAATCCAAAAGGTTCTCAATCAGAGTCATAGTACCCCAAAAGGCCAACTGCCCACTGACCCCGAGTTAGACTGAAAGAGAGCTCCTCCCCACCATCAGGTTTGCAGGAAACGTGTAAAGCCAGGCCCTGGACTTTGGGGTTTCTGATAATCTACAATCTCCCAGGTGTGGGGTGACTCAAATGATGCACCTGAAAGGCGTCTCTGTCCCCTCACCTCACTGCCTTCTCACGGCTGATCTGAAATGTTTGTCAACTTGCTTCTGATTTTAAAAGCTTCAATATGAATAATTTCTCTGAGTCCATCTGAAAGAACCCTTCCTCTCTGATTTCATAGGGGAAGAATCAGACACTGCAGGAAACTTCAGCGTATAATTGCAAACAAACCTTGTTCTTTAGAAGCCTAAAGTAAACAAACTGTGTGGGGTGGGGGGTGGGGTGGGGGTGTGTGCGCGCGCGCGCGCTTGTGCGTGCGTGCTTGCTTGTTAGTACAGATAAGAGAGCCCAGAGGAAGGCACTAGGGGAGCTAGAGTTACAGGTAGGATTGTGAATCTGACGTGGGTGCAATGAATCGAACTCCAGAGCAGTCCTTAATCTCTGAGCCGTCTTCCCCACCCTGAGACCCCCTTGTTTTAAACTTTAGAAAGGACCACCTAACTTTTTCATGCCATCGGGTCACAATCCAAGCTGATTTCAAAAGCAAAGCTAATGTTATGACTTAGCAGGTGATGGCCACAGGACAAGGCGCTACTTGTCTACAGTGCGAGTGAACGCAGACACACGTGCTAAATGAAACATTACTTGAAAACTCATCCCGAGGCTCAAAATGGCCAGAGGGGCCAAGTCCCCTGAGCCCCAAGGTCTCCCAGCAACGCAGGCACGCGGTGGCTTGACGCTGCTTCCGCTGCCATGGCAACCTGCTTGGCGGCAGGCTTTGTGCTGTGTTGTTCTGCCCTGGCGCCTCGCACCTGCTGTGCCCGCCGAAACTTTTCAAATCTCTAAGGCAAGAGACTGTAGAGCCGCCAGGTCTTTTCAGGAAATAAAACGTGACCCAGGATTTCGGCTACACACTGCGGGGGCGGGGGCAGCCGGCAGGCAATTCCTCTTACCTTTCTCAGCATTTCTCCGTTAGCAGGGCGTCCGTGGAGCCATCGTGCGCAGAGCCGGGAGTCTGGAAAGTCACCAGCGGAAGATGGGCACCAAGTTCTCCAGGCGCGCGTTCTCCTCCTCTGTTTCACAAAGGCGAGACCTGCCTGACCACTCGGTCCCCAAGTGGTTCATCCGAGTGGTTGTTGCAACGGTGGCAGGAGTTCAGATGAGGGACAAAGGGCGAATGGTGCAGCTGCCTAAGGCTCACCCAGACTTAGGTCCACTGTCTGGTCGTCTAAGAACGAGCCCAGGATGAGGTAGCCGTTCTCTGCCTGGACTAGGGTTTTTCTTTCACTCTCCCGCCCAGCCTTGCTGTTGAATATTCATAAGAAGGTGTGGTCTCTGTCCATCTTCTTGGGATCCTCCAGGGTCTCACGTATAGCAGGAAAGAACTGGGGAAGATTTATGACTGAAGGAATCAGTAAGATGGGAGTAAGGTGATGAGACACTATTGTTCATACTTAAACTCGGGTTCAGTTTCTTCTCCCACCTCAGGCGGCACCGGGGTGCTTGCACACTCTCTGTCACCCCTACACAATGTCCAGATTGAGCAAATGAAGTTTCAAGTAAGTCTTGATTAAATCCCCTGGTATCGGACTTAAACTGAAGGACTTTCCTTTCTTGTCCATGATCTCACGATGAGCCTCTCATGCACAAAACAGTTAAAGAGATACATGAGCAGAACTTAGTAATTGCATGAACTCGGTTGACCCATCATAATGGATTACTCTCTGTTTTAAAATAGAAGCAGGCTGCCTGGATTTCTGATGCACAGTCAAGTTGCTGTTTCAAATGGGCTTTGGGGTGGGTTGGGGGGTTAAGAAAAATGGCAAGGCCTGAGGACCTGCATTGTTTTAGCTATGTGTCTACTGTGAGAACAAGACGTGATCAAGCCAACCTATAGAAGGGTGTATTTCCAGATGGCAGAGGGAATGCATGGCCGCAGGGGCAGGAAGCTGAGGGCAGAGGAGAGAGAATAAACTGGGACTCAGAGCCCACTACTTCCTCCAACAAGACCACCCCCCTAAACCTCCCAAACTTTCAACCATTGACCAAGTGTTCCAATGCTCTAAACCGGAAGTCCTCAACCTCCCTAACCCTTTAATACAGTTCCTCATGTTGTGTTGATCCCCAACCATAAAATCATTTTTGCTGCCACCTCATAACCATAATCTTTATTATTATTATTATTATTATTATTATTATTATATGTAAGTACACTGTAGCTGTCTTCAGACACTCCAGAAGAGGGAGTCAGATCTCATTAAGCATGGTTTGAGCCACCATGTGGTTGCTGGGATTTGAACTCTGCACCTTTGGAAGAGCACTCGGGTGATCTTACCCGCTGAGCCATCTCACCAGCCCCTCATAACCATAATCTTGGTACTCTTATGGATCGTAATGTACATATCTGCTATGCAGAATATCTGGTATGTGACTTCCAGAGGGGTCACGCCACCCATGGACTATGAGGACAGCACTTTCAAACCACCACACGGACCTAGTGATCTTCCAGGTGTTTCTCTCTCATCCTGAAACATTCACCATGGGAACTGTCACTATCTTACATCATGGAATTCAATCCAGCTGGCCACTTCAGGTTCATAAGGCAATGACCACAGAAAGGCAGGCTGAGGCTCCTTGCTGTCATGAATTCTGAATACTTTATTCATTGTCTTAGCTCCTGCTGGAGGTGCATATGGGTCCAAAAGGAGCCTTGGAAGTAGATTGCCTTTTCAGCAATACATAGCACACTACCCAGTTTAGAACTTCCTAGTGCAAGGGTTGAGCTTAAATAAATCTGTGCAGACCTAAGAACAAACCTGTTTAAGGCTCTCCAATTGCAGGAATGAAATATGCTGCCTTCTCTAAATTGGATGTCACCCTGTGGTTCAGAAGAGAGACAAAAGTACATAGGCTACTTTTTAAAAAGTTTAAATTACCTCTGTGTGTGTGCATGTGTGTATGTATGTATGTGGTATATGTGGTATATGTTTGTGTGTATGTATGTATGTATATATGTATGTATGTATGTGTGTGTGGAGTATGTGTATGTGGTATATGTGTATGTATGTGGTATATGTATGTCTCTGTGTGTGTGTGTGTGTGTGTGTGTGTGTGTGTGTGTGTGTTTGGGGAGGGCTGAGTACCAGAGGCTTTCCACGGAGACCTCTGGCCAGGCCAGGCCTGGTGCGAGGGTTCTGGTAAAGGGAAGTAAGTGTGGGCAGGGAGCCTCCATCTCTGCTGTGCCTTCCAGGTCACTCAGTAACTCCAAGCCGCTCTGCACTGAGTCGGGTCAGGCTGCACCCACGAGAGGCTGAGAGGCCGACTAGCCATGAGGAGTGCTGTAGAGCCTCATGCAGCACTTCGGGAGAGCAGATCTCTTCCCAAGTGATACAGTTCTCAGGACAAAAGGCTCAGACGATGGAGTAGTTCTCTCGCACCTTTAATTCCTTGGATAGGATTTATATACAGTTTTGGGGGTGATTCAGGGTTCCACAGCAGGTACCTCTCATTGGTTAGGACTGAGAGCTTGGGGAAAACCTTATTTGCATGTGGGAAGGCTTGGTGCTGCTCCTACATGACTGATAGCCACACACCTCTCCTGCGAGGGGCTGTGGTGGCGGTAACTTTGACAGGAGCCAGGGACTCAGAAGACATGATTGAACACCTTCTGTCCCATGTAGGTAGAAATCACCACCCATTGAGTCACCGGGGTTCCAGACCTTTGCTCAACTGGAGATCAGGCTGTTTGTGTGCAGCCCACTGCCCCACATACACACACACACACGTGAAGACACACACACACACATACACACACACACACACAGATGCACACACAGATGCACACACACACACGTGAAGACACACACACACACAGATGCACACATACACACACAGATGCACACATACACACACAGATGCACACACACACACACACACACACACACTGACTTGGATTATGAGAATGAGGGGAAGGTAGGTTTCTCAGTAGAGGGTGCTCAGTGTACTAGACATCTGTACAGTAAAATTAAACACATTGAAAATGTGGTTGGGAGCCGAGCGTGGTGGCTCACGCCTTTAATCCCAGCACTCGGGAGGCAGAGGCAGGCGGATTTCTGAGTTCGAGGCCAGCCTGGTCTACAAAGTGAGTTCCAGGACAGCCAGGGCTACACAGAGAAACCCTGTCTCGGAAAAAAAAAAAAAAAAGAAAGAAAGAAAGAAAATGTGGTTGGAAGTAGACCATTGACCTAAAGGTGTTAGATAAGACAACAAAGGTCTGCAAAAAATATAAAAGACCATTTTTAAGACATTAAGTGACAGCTTTTTAAACAGACTCCAAAAGCATAATCAGAAAGACTAATAGGCTGGTCTTCATTAAAGTGAAGACCGTTCAGGCTGGGGTATAGCTCTGCATCATAACTGTGCACCTTAGATTTGACTCTTAGCGCCATGATGAAGCAAAACAGAATGAAGAATTTGTTCTGCATTGAAAGTCATAGGAGGTATTTGCAATCATATACCCAGCAAGTGATTCCCTCTGAGCATTTAAGGAAACCCTATAACAACAAAACAAGATGCAAGTGATTGTCATTTATCTTTAATATTATTTTGCTAAGTTGGAAAAACAATTAGTGAAAGAATAAAGTTTTAAAAATGAGAATATTCAAACAGCCAATAAGTAGTATATGCTGACAACCACAAGCTAACAGTCAGTACAGGTTAAACACACAATGAGAGACCCCATCAGAATGGCTGGGGCCAAAGGACCAACACTTAGTGATTGAGACAGTGTGGGACATTCCTGGATTGTTGATACAGCTTGTTCTTTTGAAAAACTGTAATTCTATAAAAATTGTATATACACATACCCTGCAATTTCTACTCATTTGTATGTGCCCACAGAAATGTGTCTCTAATCCTACAGGAAGGCATATATAAAAATGTTCATGACAGTCTTCTTCACAAAAACAGGTGAAACTGGAAAATCCAAAGGTCTGCCCACTTTAGAACTAATGAGCACATTAATCACGGATGTTAGATGATAAGAAGTCAGACCTGACAAGCACGAGCTCCCACAAGACAGCTCACCCAGCGTTGAACATGAAATGGCTCTTCTCTCTCCAAGTTCCAAAAGTCCTTCTACAGTCCTTCTCCAAAACAATGTGACTCGGTCAACAACAATACCCCACTCCTGGTACAAAGTTCTGTCTTCATTAGGTTTACTATTATGGTGATGAAACAACATGCCCAATGGAAGTTGCAGGGGGAGAAAGACTTATTTGACTTATGTAACTAATTTTTCTATGCCTACTTTAATGATGGTTCTTAAATGCTTTAACCTCCCTTCTAGCCCACCACCCACCAGAGGTAGTGAAAAAGAAAGGATATTGGGGATGTGGACCTGTTTAGAAATGTTTTTTGGAGCAAATCCCATCTGACAAATCCCCCACACACCAAGAGCCATAGATTATCTAACAAATTATTAATATGAGACATGAGGAGTTTCTTTTCAAGCTGTTGGTCAGGGGAGTCCAAGAGACACCCCCCACATACACCCAGCCAATGTAGACTATGGATCTTGTCCTTGGTTGTCTCCTAGAGGTTGAAGATAACTCCCTATTGCTAAAGACACCCTACACATTGGACACAGACCTGGAATACTCAAGCTGGATCTGATTTAAAAGCCTCTTTTCCTCCTTGAGGACTACCTTCCATAGTATTGGAAGATACTATACAAGTTTCCAGGGGAGGCTGTAATGCCTGTGATCCACAAAGATAACCAGCATGGCAGGATAGCCCTAAGGGTGCAATAGTAACAGTCATATAACACATGGCAGTAACTAATGACTCTTTAACTGGATTTAAAATCCACCCAACAGAGGGAAAGCATGGCTGATACTGGAAAATTAGTCAATTATCAAGAATTAGTGACGTCATGGATTTTAGCAAAGAACCTACCCCTACCACCACTTTATCAATCCAGCATAATTCCTAACTGCATTATAGGTATTTATCCTTCTGCCCACAGGTAAGGGTAGCTTTTATTCCTTGTCAGGGAAGCTTCTCTTGTCAAATGATGGAGACCATTAGAGAAGACTACAAAATGAAGAGAACAAGTGACCGTGGGGTATCCAGTCCCATTGGATACATCTACAGCAAAACTCCTGCACTTAAGGCTCATGGAACATGGTGGATGAGGACTAGAAAAATGCAAAAACCAGAGTAACATAAAACCTTCTGTGAGAATGTCTCCTAGAAATAACAAGGAAGCGTCACCCATGGTGCCTCAACAATATGTCTGCCTAAACAAGACTGAAGAAAGAAACAACAGACATGCTAACATAGAAGGTGGGAGTTTTAGGGGCCCCATACCTAGACAAAGAACTACAGGTAACTAGGGAATGCTGAACGTGGGAGAAGTCTTCCTCAAGGGTGAGCCTGCTAACTGGTTATCCAATACCAAGTGGTCAGTCCTGAGATCATATATAGACAGATAACACGAGATGGACTGAGCAGGTTATATTTATATATGTATATGGATATTATGTATATATATATATATGTGTGTGTGTGTGTGTGTGTGTATATTTCATGTATATACACACACACTTTATATATATATATATATATATATATATATATATATATATATATATATAGAGAGAGAGAGAGAGAGAGAGAGAGGGGTATGAATTCCAGAGAGATCTAGGGAAGGATTAGAGGAAGGAAGGGGTAAAATAATATAATTATATTTTAATTAAAATGAGTTATATGTATCTGTGGTGTCGGAATATAAGCTGAGTATATGCCCACAAATTCAACTGCCCTCAAGGCCCAGAATAAGGCATCAGATTCCCTGGAGCTAGAGTTACTGGTGTTTGTGAGCTGCCTGACATGAGTGTTGGGAACTGAACTCAGAGCCCCTGAAAGAACAGAATGTACTTTCATCTTCCCAGCCTCTCCAGTGACTTTTTAATAAGAGCAAAATGATCCTCCTTCACAAAATACCAGGACAGAACAGAAGCATCTTCAGGGGAGTTTAGAGTGAAGATGGAAACTGCCAACAGTGGTCTAGCTGTTTCAAGTCACTTTGGACTCTTATTTCCCCCCATTTCCCATATTTTTTCTAATTCTTTTACTGTATTCTCTGAGGCTATCCCTCACCCCCTAGCCCCCACCCATACACACATTTGCTCCCTCCAATCCTTGGTGATCCCTCCTACATATCCCCCTTACAATTTCATGTCCTGCTTTTGGTGTTATTTTTGTCTTGGCTACGACCCAGATAGGGACAAGTTAGGAGCGCAAGGCTGACAGGGAAATGCCTGCCCGGGGTAATGGGGAAGGCATGGCTGTTTCACACGGTCCCTCAAGGCTACTCAAGTCTGACAGCTACGCTTGCTCTTTCCTATTTTAATCCATGTCCTTGAATTCCCTGGGACACAGGTATGACTGTGAGGTTGATTACATCAGGAAATATATGTTTGCAAAACCCGCTGACTTGACTCTCTTTGCAGTGTTACCTCTGTCCCTTCTCCCAACTCCTGAGAGGCAGGAAACTTTAGAGCCCCAGGTCTTGGCGGGGAAAACATCCGTGACCACTGGGGTGGTCGCAGCAAAGACCATGACGATATTGTTGCCTCTTTCTGAAGGCGAGGTCAAAGCTGGAGGAAATCCAAACTGTTTACCTAAATCTCTGCGTTGAAAGATGTTGACCACAAGGTTAACCCATCTAATACCTACCCTGTCTTTCTGTCTGAGACACATGGAGGCTCTGGGCCATCGGGCTTCTGGATTCGCGAGTGCACTCTCCAGACAAATTAGTTGAGCAGGCTCCACACTGGCCTCACCTCTGACAGAAGCATGCTGATATTCAAGACAGGTCTAAGACATGGGGTCTCCTCAACATGTCCTGTGCTCTGAGAACATCCTGTCATGTTGGAGATGGGTTTGCACATATCTGGTATCTACTCAACCTCTTCTTTCTGAACATCCTCAGAGTCTTCTCCTTACAGGTTAGTGAGCTTTCAAGAAGATGGCATTTTGAAATTCAGGACATGGTGGTACATATAGTCATTCCAGTGAGAGGGAGCAGATATGTAACATACAATAGACTACATGGAGGTGTTGGGTACAGTCTAAGTGCGCCCCACTCCATCCTGAGGGCTATCATGTTGAAATTTAATTCCCACTGTCTAGTATCTGGAGAGAAGAAACTTACTGTGCTGTGGTAGCTGGAGACTTGGGAGCCGAGGTGTATTGAATAACATTCTACAAAGTAAAAAGCTGCCTCCGTGACTGAATCCGGTTGTCTTCATAAGGAGAGAAAAGTCTCTATGCATGTATCTTCAAGGAGGCCTTTGACTTTCTAGAACCATGAGATAAGGAAATCTCTCTTCTTTATAAAGTAATCTAGCCTCAGGTATTTGATTAGAACAGCACTAAAGGGACTAATTCAATAGTAAGAAGAATGGAAATCTGTGTGTGCATACATACATGTATATGTGTATGTATATGTAGTACATGTCATATGCATGTGTTTGCTGTGACTTAAATCTACATAAGTTCATCAGAGTCCTCCCTGAAAGAGTAATAGTAGAGAAAGAAGTGAGAGAGAAGCCAGGCAGAAGTAAGGAGACATGAGCAACTGCACAGACCACAAGGTTGGAGGTGAACAGCATCAAGATGAAAAGATCTTAATGACTCTTTAATTAGATTAAAAGCATGGAGATCACTTCTTAGGTGGGTATATCACTTTGTTTTCTATGGCCTGAGTGTTTGTGTCTCCTGAGTTTGTATTAAACTCCCCTCTCCATCGGGCCTTTGGAGGGGGATTGTGTTATGAGGGTTGAACCACAGAGAACAGGGCTCTTTTCTCAGGAGAGGGCACAGCAAGAAGCTCCCATCTGTGACCCAAGAGCAGTCCTTAGCAGATTTCGGCTCTGCTGATCTTAAACATTCATCTTCCAGGACTGTAAGAAATAAATTTCTGCTGTTCGCAAGCCATCTAGTCTAAGGTTTTTAGCAACGCCAACAGACTAATACTGTATTTTTTTCCCAATTTTTATTAGGTATTTTCTTCATTTTCATTTCATTTACATGCTATCCCAAAAGTCCCCTATTCCCTCTGCCCCTTGCTCCCCTACCCACCCACTCCCACTTCTTGGCCCTGGTATTCCCCTGTA
>NC_034597.1:51469330-51495191 GCF_900095145.1 Mus pahari | reverse complement strand
GACTGATTTCCAGAGTGGTTGTACAAGCTTGCCATCCCACCAGCAATGGAGGAGTGTTCCTCTTTCTCCACATACTCTCCAGCATCTGGTGTCACCTGAAGTTTTGGTCTTAGCCATTCTGACTGGTGTGAGGTGGAATCTCAGGGTTGTTTTGATTTGCATTTCCCTGATGATTAAGGATGTTGAACATTTTTCAGGTGCTTCTCAGCCATTTGATATTCCTCAGTTGAGAATTCTTTGTTTAGCTCTGTGCCCCATTTTTTAATGGGGAGACTAATACTGTATTGATAGTACATTTCCACAATTCTATTCTTCTCTGGTCCATACACACTTCTTAGTTGGATAGCTATCCTTCTATGTACAGGAACTATGAAGACAATTCTCCCTTGAGATGTGAGAACAGGTTTCCATCTCAAAGTGCGGCTGGAAGCTCATCCTCCAGCAGGGCCAGAAAAGCTCTTCAGCTCCCAGCCTTCTGAGCAGGGCCTTTGAGCAAGTATGAAAACTTCAAAGAGGTTTTTGGTGGAGCAAACACAAACTAGACTTGCAAATGATGGAGCACAGGCTGCTCCTCGATCATGCTTCTGTAAAACAGTGGCTTTGGGACCAGGTCTGACTTTGGGTGACTGCACATGTGTGGGCAGTTTAACTCCTGTGCATGAGGGCACACCACCTGTGCAACACCACTCATGTGGCACAGACTGATAAATGGATTGATTCTACAAGTAAAAAGGAACTACCTGTGACCTATTAAAGCAGACTGGGGACACATGGGCACATGGTCTTGTTAAACCATATCAGAAACAAGAAAAGAAGGAGGAAGAAGAGAAGGAAAAGGAGGAGGAGAAGAAAAGAAGGAAGGACAGAAGGAAGAAAAAGAAAATAAGATAAGAAAAAGTCCCAAGCACTTTTCTATACTAACAGACTAACAAAGCAAACAATACTTTGTTCTGGACTCAGTAAAAGAGGGGACAATGCTACAGTGGCCAACGTCCATGGACTTATCCTACCAATCCTGTACATCAGTCAAGGGACAGATGGGCAAGAGGACCTGCTCTGGGGCGTCTGCTGAGCACTGTCTGCTATTTGACACAGTTTAATTGCTGTCAGTCTGTTCCTGCACTCATCCATTTGACAAGACTGGTCTGGAATTCACTTCATCTTAGGTGCTAGCCTACCTCATGTTGTGGCTCTGTGCCTCCAGCAAATCACTGGGGTTCCTTGGACATCTTATCTACCCACCTACAGTGACTCTCTACATCTGAGTTCATGGCCATCTTGTCTATCTCCTACAGTGACTATGATCAGACTGGCCTGTGGGCATATCTGTGGAGGATTTTCCTGATTGCACTTACTAAAGCACATAATAGTAAGATTAGAAGGCCAGGGATCTTCTGTCTTTGACCTTTGTCTGACGCTGTGTCCCACCCAGTATTGTTCCCCTAGAGGCCAGGGCAGTCCCCTGGCACCAACCCCAGCCCTTCCCCATCTCTCCTATTGTCATCTCAACTTTATGTACTTTGTTTTTATATAACCCACTAAGTCCAGTTTGTGTGGGGGTCATCCACTGGGGCATGGGCAGCCTACCAAGGACCTCTCTCCCAAAGAAAAGTCTCTCTCTCTCTCTCTCTCTCTCTCTCTCTCTCTCTCTCTCTCTCTCTCTCTCTCTCTCCCCTCCCCTCTCTCTCTCCCCTCTCTTTGTGTGTGTGTGTGTGTGTGTGTGTGTGTGTGTGTGTGTGTTTGTGTCAGCAGCTATCAACTGCACAGGCCACAAGGTTGGAGGTGAACAGCATCAAGATTAAAAGATCTTAATGACCCTTTAATTAGATTGAAAGCATGGAGATTGCTTCTTAGGTGGGTATATCCTTGGCTAGGTGTGGGCACTGGGAGCCCCTCCCCCTTTCATGCTAGAATGTTTAACCCTCTTGATCATGTAGAGGTTTTCTCTGGGTAACCACTGCTGCTGTTTGTTCATGTATGAGGGGCTATCTTGTCCAGAGGTTCACCTTTCACAGCACTCCGGCCCTCTTCCTCTTCCTCTGTTCCGGTCTCTGAACAGAATGTGGGAGTGCAAGAAGGGACGGAGAGCTGATATAGGTGTTCCATCTACAGCTGAGTGATCACAGTCACTTGTTCTGAGCACTTTCAAGTCTCTGCATTAACTACTACCCTCTGCAGTAAGAGGCTTCTTCGGTCAAGGCTGAGAGAAGCTCAGATCTGTGGATATAAATGTCTTAGTCATTAAATCTTGTTTACTGTGAGCTTCGTACTGTGGCCATTTCCCATCCTCCCGAGTTCCCTGCTCTCTACTCTGGAGTCACCTTTGTGAGCCTTGTCTGACCCCCATATATCTTCAATGTCTACCGCTTCCGGCACCTGTGCCTTCCCCACTGATAGTTTCCTGATAAGTTTCCCAGCTTCCCTTGCAGACAGACAAGGCCAAGAAGAGCCTGCAGGATAGGAACATGGGCTAGCTGCTATGTGGGCTACATGCCGAAATCATTTCTGGTCTTCACTCTGCCCATGTGAAGGGTTGTAGCCATCCCTCCACTGGTAGCCATCATCTCCCTTTGGTGGATATATGCCCTCTCACCACGAGCATCAGTAAGCATGGCCCCATCTAGCAGATGTCAGATGCCTCTATTTTTCTTCCCTTTCTCTAAGCTGCCTCAGACATCTAACATATGATGTCAAAACCCAGGAAAGCATCTGGAGCCACTGCTCCAGCAGGCAGCTCCAAGTCCTCCTTCCGGGACCTTTTGACCGCTTTATTGTCCTTGTGAACTCTTGGGACCCATTGTCTCAGGAGCACAGACACCTGCCAAGCTCAATATATACGCTGAACAGCCACCAGTAGGAGACCTCTGGCTTTTATGGCTTCTATGAGCCTCTGGCCCTAGAGCCTTTATTGACATTCTGTAAAACCCAGTCTGGACCAAGTGAGCCTGGCATGACCACCTATTTCTCTCAAGCAGCCGTTTCTTTTTATTCTCCACCTATGCCCTTCTCCCCTCTCACTTTCCTATGTTTCATTCTGACACAGTCTGACCTCTTGGTGAGGCCACACTTTCTGTATTCAACAAGACCAGGCATGCAACACAGCCAAGATATAGAAACAAGGTAATCCATGGGCTCTAACTTGGAGTCACCTGCTTAGGTCTTTGGGGCTCATGGGAGCCCTCCTCTGTAGTGTCTTGAGACTCTCTCAGTTGAAGGCACTGGGGACTTTCCTCTGGCTATGAGAATGCTTGGTCAAGAATTCCAGGAAGTCTTAACTGTCCAGTGTGATCCACCAGTCCCTAAAACCTGTCCAACAGCTCTGCAGCCTCTTGACCCTGGAATCATAGGATTTGGGATAATTCTCACACTACTTTCTAGGTATGGTTAGTCAATGTGAAACTTGGGGGATGTGCCTGGTGGCTGGATTTTGATCCCTGGCTTTACATTGGTCCTGAACCTAGCATGTGTTCTAAAGGATATATCCTTACCATGGCTGCACACTAATCTAAAACAGCTCCATTTGGGGGACCTTGGATTAAATTCACTCGCTGGGCTCTCAGTTCAAATATGGCTTTAATATACATTGTACAAAAGACCAGTTGCTGGCTCCAATTTAGAACTTTTGATTTTAATAACTAAACTGATTCATAAAATGGAATGGTAGTGTGGACTGAGGTCCCTCCCCCATACACTTTCCAGCTCATCTCAGCCTTTCTCTTCCCTGCCACCCAACTCCTGTGTGCAACTGCACCAAGACCTTTTCAGGTTGTCGACCATCACACACGCACACACACACACACACACACACACACACACACACACACGGGGGGGGGGTATGGATATGTAAATCACTGGGTTCAGGCTTATAGGGATCCAAATGTCTTTTGAGTTTGAATAATATTGGAAAGTTGTCATATGCTGTTTTACTAAACTGGAAAACTGGCTCTGGAGATGGGATTTGGCCTGCCCACTTTAGACCCAAGCAAGTTTGTCTAAAAGTTTCATCCAAAACCTCTGTCCTGATTCTGATAGGGAGAAGGAGACTAGAAGAACAGCCTGGGAAAAGGTATTGTGTGATTGAGAATGGCTAAGCAGTAAGCCTAAGAGAAAAAGAAGCTAAGAGAAATTTATATATAAAAAATTAAAATGACTAAATGTAATCACAGATCTTTAGGTCTCTGAATACTATATCCCCTCTTCTTGGTTTTGTTTATTAAAATGTTTCCCGATTCAAGGTCGT
This sequence comes from Mus pahari, assembly GCF_900095145.1. Taxonomy (NCBI): domain Eukaryota; kingdom Metazoa; phylum Chordata; class Mammalia; order Rodentia; family Muridae; genus Mus; species Mus pahari. Next base: position 51,490,951 of record NC_034597.1, on the reverse strand, counting down.
GTATATCTTGAAAGTTTTTGCTGAATATAACTTCTTATTTTCGGGATCTGTAAGACCATTGGGGTTTGTGGTTTTAAAAGGTTGTGAAATTCTAAGCAGGTAAAAGATAGCTTAAAACTTGTAATAAGAAAAGGTTAACAGTTATGCTACAGCATACCAAATATGTAACTTGAATGAAAATTTGTTTAGAAAAATAACTTTGTTTTGTTTTGGTGGGTGGGAGGGATGCTTGATGGGGTCACCTTATCATGGAACTGGTCTCACCTTGAGTAAAGAGCTACCGTATGGCTTGCTGCATCTTGGTTGATGACTTCATCGAGACTGAAATAGCCATGTGACTTGGCTGCTAGCTTTATTAATGTTTTGTGAAAGTATACTCTGAAAGGATCAAGAAAATGAGGTTTCTCGTCTCTCCAAGAATGTATTTATGGTTTAAAGTTTATTTTAATACTAAAGAATCTTCAATTCAAACATTGCGATTTTAAGGCTCAAACTTAGCAGGTATAAAATTATGAAATCATAATCTTATAAAGCATACTAACTTATGGTAAACTGTTAAAGATAATTGAGACTTACAAGTTAATGGCCACTCACCTTACAAATGATCAAATTCTCTAATGTACTCGGTACGATGTTTGTAGACGTGTTAAATACAAATGTAATTCATTTACAGAGACAAGCTTGGAGATCTGAGACCACTTTGTATCCTCCATTATATAGTCTTCTGTACATGTTTTCAAAATAAGTCTGAAGCAAGTAACTCAAAACAAGTTTAAGGTGAACATAAAGTTTGCTTAATGTAAAAATAAAGGTACTCAAAATCAGGTACATTTAAAAAATGGTTATGAAAAACTGAGTGCTTGAGTAAAACAGGTTAAAAATTAAAACAACTTGTGTGGCAGAATGTCACCAGGTCCAAATATTTCCCTTGAATGGAGCTCAGTCCCATAAAAGTACGCTGCATGCTAGCCATGTTATAAGGATGTGCAGAAGAACTTCCAGAAGTCTGCTTCTGTCTCTAGCTATATAGGTCTGACCAGAAAGACCGCCCCTCCTTATCTATAGGGAAGATTAGTTACTCCTCATCTCTCACATGACAGGGGAATGGATTCTCTTGCCTGGTGAATCTCCACCACATCCTCAATGTCTTACACAACAGGAGGCAAACAGCCTTTATTCTGCCCTCATACTGACATATGAGGATGCTGTGAACAGGGGAACCTTGTACCTAAGCCTGTAACTGAATAGGGCCTGAATCCTTTCAATTGGCCATGCCCTTTCCCTCGGCTTTCAACTCTTCCTCTCTACCCACTCATATTCCCTGATTAAAGGAGACTGATAGACACTCTGTCATCAAATTTATAATTGCGGGAAGTTACTCAGAATATCCAAGTGGTGTCTTTTGAACTTTGCTTGACAATCATATAAAGTGGACTCAATAGAAATCTGTTTTTCTTTTAAATTGTCAGGTGCTAGCTTTAACTGACTTTCTTTTACAAAGCTCTGAGTCTTGTTCCTTATGCAGAAGTCTGATGTAACAAACAGCTAACTACAGTCACCTCACCCTTCTACAGAACTCTGGCACATGATCCAGCCAGTCATACAATTGCCTTTACCCTTGTGTTAACTTTACATCCAACGTTCTATTAACTTACATTAATCTTAATATAAATTTTTCCTCATTAACTTTCTCTCCTAACATTACCCCACAAAGTTGTACAGCCATTACCTCCTGACTTACATTTTGGATTTTTGCCAACTGTTAAGTTTTAGATATGCCCCTTTAGATATGCCCCTCTTGGAGACACCCTGACAGTTGAACCCCTCATTGACCTTTTCTCAGCTTGAAGGAGTTAAAGAGATCAGCACCTCCCCCAAGCAGTGTTTCCTTGGAAGGTGGAACTAATAAGCCATGGACTGCCCAACTCATGCCCCTCTTTGCCACTCTGGGCATTGTCCAGTGGCTTAGTTAGGGTTTCCATTGCTGTGAAGAGATACCAAGACTAAGACAACTCTTATAAAAGACAACATTTAATTGGGGCTGTCTTACAGGTTCAGAGCTTCAGTCCATAATCATCAAGGTGGGAGCATGGCAGCATCCAGACAGACATAAGGCTGGAGAAACTGAAAGTACTATATCTTGATTTAAAGGCAGACAGGAGAAGACTGACTCCCATGTAGTTAGGAGGAGGATCTCAAAGCCCATCGCCACAGTGACACACTTCCTCCAACAAGGCTACACCTACTCCAACTAGGCCACACCTACTCCAACCAGGCCACACCTCCTAATAGGGTCACTCCCTGGGCCAAGCATATTCAAACCACTTCAGCTCATGTGCTCCATTTGTCCCTGAAATATTTACAAAAGACCTCTCAGATGCTGTGGAGACTCTGACTGCAAGGGGCCTTCACCCCTGCCACCACACACCAGATACAGTTTTTTACATTAGACTTTGTTTCCTCCTGTTTCTTCCCTTGCATGCTCTGCAGTTCTCTGTTGCTTCTGCTAGCTCACTTTGGTGCAGTTCTCTGTTGAGCTCACTTTGGTGCAGTACTCTGGGCAGTATGACTGTCACCCTGAATCAGCTCTGTGCCCACTTTCTCTCCTCAGTTCAGTCTGTCTCTGGGGCCTCTGCTCCTTTCCCCCCATTCATCTTCCTGAGAAATCTCTCAGTTTCACTCTGCCATCTGCCTACAGCCCTCTAATGGCTATCTTTCAAAAATCTCAAAAAAGTTCTTTGGTCAATGTGACCCAGAACTACCTCTCTCCAACTGTAAGAAATCTCTGAAGGAAGACCCCAGACTCAGTATGCAAAGACAAAGAGTGTTTATTCTGCAGAAACATCCAGCATAGGGGCTTGGGGGGGGGGTATGGTTTAACATTCTCAAAAATGGCGACCCCAGACAAAGGCATGCAGGCCTTCTTATAGGGAACAGGGGGAACTCTCTAGAAGGTTTAGGTAATCTAAAATGTCATTGATGGGTGCCAGGGGTTCCAGGTAGTCAGTGGTCTGCACTCCTTGGTCATGAACCATAGGATGAGATAGGGCTGCCCAGCACAGATGGCTCATTCTGAGGTAATATATTTCCCCATCTTTGTGGTTATCCCCAGGCTGTTCTTTGGGAGGAGTTTTATGATATTGTTTCTGGATTTTATGGTCTGTTCCTGGAGTTGGTGCCTCACGGCCTTCTTTTCTAAATCAGGCCTGGTCCTTAAATGGAGACAAATGGGGTTTATGTTGTCCTCTCACAAAGACGATCCTCCTCATCAGAAAGCAGCTAAGGAAGAATCTATGCCCCAACCCCTTTTCCTGTTTTTTTTTTTTTAAAAATATCTCTTTAGGGATTGGGATGATAGTTTCCTGCTAAAAGAGACTACACTTCCCAGCCTCCCTTGCTGCCAGGCAAGGCTACGGAGAGGCTGAAGGACAGAAAACATGGGCTGTGTGCTGCCATCATTTCCGTTCCTCACACCACCCCCTATAAAATGTCACGGCCATCTTTTCCCCTGGCAGATGCTCAGCTTCCCTTGGGTTAGAGTGCGGCCCCTCACCATGTGTACCTGTTCTTTTGCTACTTTATGGTTTTTCTTTCTCCCACCCTTCCAACCCCTAACTTTAGGTAGGAAAGAAGGAAGTCCCTGAATCTCATTTCTTTCTTTTTGTTCCTTTGACCTCGACTATCAAACAGCAGCCAACCTTCCCAAATGATCATCTACGACCAATCCACCAACAGCAACCCACCACCAGCAGTCCCCCTAGAACTCCAAACATCACACCATTGCAGAAACTATCTGCAGCTGGCAAAGATCGTACCCCTACTATAGCATGAGGCGAATTATAGCCAGCTTCAGTGAACAACCTGAAGCAGTCCTATATCCCACACCTGGGATTAAAATGAAAACGTATTCCCATAATATATCTGTGTTCTTTAAAGAAACCAAAATTCTCACTACAACCAAGTGTACCAACAAACATGGTCTCATCTACTGAAGGTCAGGTGACTGTTTTCTGCCTTTCATCTCTTAAAGCTGCCTCAGAAATCTAATACTCATTGTCTCTCAGCTTCATGGGTCTATTTCCTTCTATCCAAATTGCAACTTAGAATTAACTGAAGACTTTTATAAATGTAATTGGATTCTTTGCAAAAAAAAAAAAAAAAAAAAAAAAAAAAAAAAAAAAAAAAAAAAGAACCTACTACACTATTCTTCAAATTAATAAAGCCACATGAATTTGGTCGGCATGTACATATCATCCTCCACTGTATCAAAATGTCCTTAAGGACATTTAGCTTTTTTCTTATTTGAATTTCCTGGATACCTAGTTTCCTGTCTCAGACTTAGCTCCTTGAAAAATAGTTGCTGAATAGACAATGAACAAGACTCAAAATGAGGAAACAGTAATAGGGACAATGCTCACAGCTGTTCACAATGTCCACAGCTGTTCTCAATGTTCACATCTGTTCACAATGTCCACAGCTGGTCACAATGTCCATAGCTGGTCACAATGTCCACAGCTGGTCACAATGTCCATAGCTGGTCACAATGTCCACAGCTGGTCACAATATTCACAGTTGGTCACAATGTCCACAGCTGGTCACAATGTTCACAGCTGGTCACAATGTTCACAGGTGGTCACAATGTTCATAGCTGGCCACAATGTTCCCATCTGGTCACAATGTTCACAGGTGGTCACAATGTTCCCATCTGGTCACAGTGTTTACAGCTGGTCACAATGTCCACAGTATTCACAGGTGGCCACAGAATTTACAGGTAATAACAGTGTTCACAGCTAGTCACAATGTCCACAGATGGTCACAATATTCACAGATGGTCACAGTGTTCACAGCTGGTCACAATGAATGCTTTTGGGAAAATCAAAGGGACTCCTCTGGACCTAAGAGCTTACTAAAGGGTAAGTTCACCAAGAATCTGCAGTTCCCTCTCCACCCTGTGTGGTCTCCATCTGCCTGGTGGGCTGGAGACAAGGAGACCTTCTCTGCAGCAGCATATCATGCAGGCCTGCTGTGTGAGGGGTGTCAGGGTAATGACACTGTCAGTTTGCCCATTTGGTTTATGTGCTATATCAGGTGTATAATAAAAATGATAGAAAGTGATTTTCTTAGTTGGGGATTTATTTCTGTGAAAAGATACCATAACCAAGGCAACCTTTATAAAGACAAACATTTAACTGGGGGTTAGCTTACAGTTTCAGAGGTTCAGTCCATTATTATCATAGTATGAAGCATGACAGCATTAAACTAAAGCAACAGCAGAGCCAAGAATCTCCTAATGCAGTGCGCCCATATCAAGGAGCCCAGTGAACAAAGTTTACTCTTTGGCAGTGACCTCTGCCAGCCAACTACAGGTAGAACATATTCAGAAGAGCACTGTTCTTGTGATCAGCACATGCAAACTTTCTTCTCATTATTATTACAACACAGCATGTAACCAATTTACATGGCATTTGCATTGTATTGGATATAGTAAGTGGTCTTTAGACATAATGATGTTGAAAGACATGAGTAGGTTGTGTGAAAATATTATGTTACTTTACATAAGGAACCCAGTCATCTCCTATATTTGGGAATTCACAAAGGGTCCTGTACCCAACCCCCTGGGGATACACGGGGGACAACTGCACCTGCTGTTGCAAGAGGAATCCTCAGTGCTCAGCCAACTCTGGTTGGCTAAGCTATTGGCTTAGGAAGTAATTGACACCTCAGGTGTGCTGGGGTGATGGATAGTTGCTGGGAGCCAGGCAGATCCAAGGCATTCTCCAAGACCCAGTCAAAGGACAAAGGCAGCAGAGTTCTGTGTCTTTGCTCGGGGGTGACTTGGCAAGGTCCTGTCTGGGGATGGAACCAGAGCTTTGAAAGAGGTAAGGTTCTGTTTCCTGGGAACTCAGCTTTCCTCTCTGAAGGGTTGTGACTCAGTCCGCAAACAGCTGAGCCTGAGGTGTTCCCTGTTCTAATGTTTGCTAGCATTGCTTGATGTAGCTTTCTGCTGACCTTGGTCTGGTTCTCAGTGAAAACAGTGTATAAGATGTCATCCTTGCTTGGCATAAGTCCTATCTTGTGCAAGACCTCCTGACCCCAGCTTGCCTGTCATCTCTACCTTCTCCTTCCCTGGTCCATGCTCCCTCTCCAGAACCTGTCGCCGAGGTATGGCCTGCTGGCCCAGGTCAGATGGTGATGCCCGTGGTTTGACATCCCAGACTCTTTCTCATGAGGCTATGTCACAGAGCTCATCACAACAGGTTTATCTGACCCCCCCCCCACACACACACATCCCCACCACTTCTCTCCCTAAGTCTTTGGGTGAAGCTAAAATCAAACCCAGAAGTCCTGTCTAAGTACATTGCTGGATGAATGTACACCCAGCATCAGAGATGTCTCCTCCTTCAGCACTCTGAAGATGGACTTAAATGAAGACAGGGAAAGAAACATCCGAGAACACCTAGTGCAAAAATCAGGGCCCCAAAGGAAATAGTCTTGAGAGGTCAGGGTTATGAATGTGGAAATCTATCATCTATATAGCATAGACACACAGACACACAGATGCACACACACACACACACACACACACACACACACACACACCACATTATGTCTTTAGGGATTTATAGTGGGCATTGCAATGACTGAGTAAATTTCTTTTATATTGACATAAAAGTAAACCTTTAGGGGCTGGTGAGATGGCTCAGTGGGTAAGAGCACCCGACTGCTCTTCTGAAGGTCCAGAGTTCAAATCCCAGCAACCACATGGTGGCTCACAACCATCTGTAACAAGATCTGATGCCCTCTTCTGGAGTGTCTGAAGACAGCTACAGTGTACTTACATATAATAAATAAATAAATCTTTAAAAATAAAAAAAAAGTAAACCTTTAGGGCCTGGAGAGATGGCTCAGCACTTAAGAGCACTGACTGCTCTTCCAGAAGATCTGAGTTCAATTCCCAACACCCACATGGCACCTAACAACCACCTGTAACTCCAGTTTCAGGGGCTCTGCCACCCTCTTCTGGCCTCTGCAGACACCATACACATGTGATACATAGATCCATGTGCCAGCAAAAACCCATACACATAAAATAAAAACAAAAACAAATAAAAAAAACCTCTTAATGATGCCCATTCCAATAGATTCTGTAAATACCTATGTGTACACAGATGAAGATATATTAGAATAAGACTTTAAAAAAAAAAGATACTTATTTTATTTATGTGAATACACTATAGCTGTCTTCAGACACACCAGAAGAGGGTACTGGATCTCATGTGGGCACTGGTTCCCAGCAACCACATGGTGACTCATGGTTGTGAGCCACCATGTGGTTGCTGGGAATTGAACTCAGCACCTCCAGAAGGGCAGTCAGTGCTCTTAACCACTGAGCCATCTCTCCAGCCCCAGAAAGGGGCTTTTTATTTGCAAGTAATAATAGAGTTTATAATAATTTTTTTTTGTTAGTTTGTTTTAAAGCTTAAGAAAATGAGATTTGTAGTAAGTTCTAAGAACACACCGCTACATTGTTATCATGTGGTTCTGAGGTGGTCCTCACACACTAAATTTATGGTAGGACTTTCTGGGCCTTGCCTCTTCCTCTTCCATCTGGACCACATGAAAGGCAGACAGAATATCCTGTTCTATATTTAACTTTATTCCTAACAACAATACTTAGTCTCCTAACAAGTCCCATAAAAGACTGTATAAACAAACGCCACTCTATTTTGAACATCTGCAGTGTAGCATGCTGTTTATTCTCCAGCGGTATTCTCTATCACAAACTCATGATGCTGTGTGTCTTCCGATTGCATCCTTTCAACTTTGGAGATGTAAACTGTACAGCCACGGTTAGAAAGTTTCAATTCAACATAAGCCCTTTTTCTCTTACAAAGTTGACCACACCAAAGTACATTGTCTGTGTTGCTTGTGCGTAGGCTTTGTACAGGGGCATTAAGAGGTTGGGGGGACTCCCTTGCAATATAGAGCTACATTTTTGAACATTAAAACGTCCTGAGATCTCAGCTCCTTGGGTGACTGTGTACACAGCGATGCCCCATTTCATAAAAGCAGTTTGGAGGTATGTTGTGATTTTCGAGATGGATCAGTTGCAAAACTGGTACACACCAATTCCCATCCATTGTGATGTGTGTTTATACATTGTGCCTTGGGACACATTTCCTTAGGAACATGTGGTCTTTTCACAGCTGCTCCACTAGTATGACTGTCAGAGTTTCTGAGCATATGCTACTGTTGCCTGTTTTATTATGGAAAGGAGCCTATGAAATGGTCTGTTATGTCTTTGTTTCCCAAATATAACCCACTCTTTTAAAAAATGTAACTGAACATCTTAAAGGCATCCATAAAGTCACTTTCAACAGTGGTTGTTAAAATGTCGGTGAGCTTTTCTTGTTGCTATGCCAATATCTGTCAAGAAGCAACTTAAGGTAGGAAGTATTTATTCTGGCTCACACTTTGAAGGAACAAAGTCCATGATGGTGGAGAAGGCATAGTGTTAGGTGGCTTCATGGTGGCAGGAATGTGCATCTAGGACCCTTTACCTGACATCTAGGCAGAGCAAGATACCAAGAATAAGCAGTAAGTGGGGTCAGGCTATAAAGCATCAAGGCCCATCCTCTTCTTGTAGTGAAGTTTCTTCTATGAAGGGTCCACAACCTTCCAAAGCAGATCAACCGGCAGGAGATCACATGTTCAAATACAGGCACCTATTGGGGACATTTCACATTCAAACCACGAAACAGTCTTATGTAAAAAGAAGCTTTCTATTGCTTTTCTATTGCTGTGAAGAGATTACACAACCAAGGCAACTTGTAGACCAGTAATCATTGTTTAGTGTGGGCTTGCTTTAGAGTTTCAGAGAGTTGATCCATGATCATCATAACTGGGGGCATGACAGGCAGGCAGGCATGGTGATGGAGCAGTAGCCGAGAGCTCACATGTGGAGACAACTATGAGGCAGTGAATGGCTTGGGTTTCTGAAACCTCCAATTCCACCCCGAGGGACATATCTTCTCCAGAAAGGCCACACCTCCTAACCCTTCTCGAACAGTTCTACCACCTGGGGCCAAGCATTCAAATATACAAGCTTATGGGGTCATTGTCACTTAAGCTACCACAACAGGCATGAGTAGATACATCTCCTGGTAAGTATGTGACCAGGAGCCACAATTAAATTATAGGCCAGCCACAATTAAATGTTTGCCTTTATAAGAGTTGCCATGGTCATGGTGTCTCTTCACAGCAATAAAACCTTAGCTAAGACAGTTCATGACTTTTTAAAACTCTAGTATTTTATTTACTATATAGCTTTGTTGTAACTATTAGTGCATAACAATTTTATAGGTTAGTGCAGTAGCTCTCAACCTTCCTAATGCTGTGACCCATTAATACAGTTCTTCAGGTTGTGGTGACCCCCAACCCTAAAATTATTTTCATCGCTACTTCATAACTATAATTTTGCCATTTTATGAATCACTATGTAAATACATGTGTTTTTCCAATGGTCTTAGGTGACCCCTGTGAAAGAGTTGTTTGACCCCCCCCCCAAGTAGGGAACAACCCACAAAATAAGAACCACTGTGTTAGTGGCTTTCTCTTTGACATTTCTATACAGATTGTCAGTGTATTCACCAAACTGAGTATTCTAATTACCCTCTCACTTTCTCTCCTCTTCAGTTTCCTTCCATGAACATGATTCCAGTCTTCTTTTTAGATGAGTAATATTCTACTATCTATGTATCCCACATGCTCATCTCTTGCAAATTAACTAAGCTGGTGTGGTAGTTTGAAGACACTTGGCACATAGGAAGTGGCACTATTAACAGTGTCACATTATCGGAGGAGGTGTGACTTTGTTAGAGGAAGTATGTCACTGTTGGGGCGGGCTTTGAGGTCTCTGTGCTCAAGCTCCACCAAGTGCAGAAGAGAGCCTCCTCCTGGCTGCCTTCAGATCAAGATGCAGAATTCTTGGCTGCTACAGCACCAAATCTCCTTGCAAGCTACCATGCTTTCTACCATGCTGATAATGGACTAAACCTCTGAAACTATAGGCTAGCCACAATTAAATGTGTGCCTTTATAAGAGTTGCCATGGTCATGGTGTCTCTTCACAGCAATAAAACCTTAGCTAAGACAGTGTGATAAGGGGAATGTTAAAATGTGACTGAAGAAATAAGACAGGGTTTATTTCACCTTATGGCTTATGGTCCATCACTGAGTGAAGTCAAGGCAGGAACTCAAGTAGGAACCTGGAGGCAGGAACTGAAGCAGAGACCATGAAGGAGTGCTGCTTACTGGCTTGCTCCCCATGGCTTTCTCAGCCTGACTTTTTATACAACACAAGACCATCATCCCAGGAGTGGAACCACCACAGATCCTCCCACATCAATCATTAATCAAGCAAATTCCCCCACAGACTTTCCTACAGGCCAATCTGATAGAGGAATGTTCTTGGTTGAGGTTTGTCTTTAAGGTTTTGTGTAGGTTTATGTAGAACTAAAAAAGTAAATGTAACACATGCTGTGTACACAAGGCAGTCCCACAGCAAGGGGGAGCCAGCCTCAGCTGTCACAGTCAGATCTGAGCAGGCTGTAGATGAAGGCTATACAGCCAATAGTACAGGGCTAAGTATACTGTATCCTGAAAACTAATGAAGAGCTACTTTTAATGACATCTTCACCTCTATAGCAACAGGAAAGCATGTTTTTTATCTTGAAAATTTATAAACATAAAAATAGAAAAATATCATAATAAACTCCATGAACCACGTTTATGTTTCATCCATTACATTTCACATACGCTTGCCCTCAAACTTATTTTCTTATTGAAATAACTTTTCAATACAATATATTCTGATCATGGTTACCCTCCCTCACCTCCTCCCAGATCCTCCTCACCTCCCTACCCATCCAACTCTGAGCCCTCTTTCTTTCTCTCTCTCTGTCTCTGTGTCTGTCTCTGTCTCTGTCTCTCTGTCTCTCTCTCTTTATAAAACAGGTTTTAAAAAACTCATCCAAATGGTCAAGAGCATGTTGATTCAAACTTCTAGAGTCTGACACCGGACAGTTTACTGTGGGCATATTTAAATATAGTGCAACTCAGAAAAAAGTCTCCTTGTGTAACACAATCACTTGAGCACAAAAAGTCACAATTACATCAAAACTCTTCTCAAAGTATATGTCACTTCTTCCATGAAGATGCGTTCTAGAGATAAGCTACATATATTATCTTAAGGGCCTAGGGGAGGACCTGAAGTGGTCTTGGTCATACAGATAGTGTAGAAGTCATCTGGGCTATTAACTACCTCTGGTCATCATTGCAGGAGCTTGGCAGAGCACCTGACAGTACAAATAACACAAAGGTCACCTAGGCCATTAGCCATCTCTGGTCCTGCTTATGGGAGCTTGATATGGCCTGGCCCTACAGACAGCACAGATCACTAGGCTATTGACCACATCCATTCCCAGACTTCTGGGTGGAGAAACTGGTCGTACATCTCTCACATTGAGGAGACAACCCTATGTGTTCAACATTCTTGTTTTCCCTCATGTCTGTTTGTGAATGCAAGGACCTTTGTTCTCCCAGCACGTGACCACTCTGTGTTGAAATGTGTTGTAAATACAGCTTTCCCACTTGATTACCAAGACATAATTTTTAAAAATAACTTAAATCATTAATTAATTTTATATTGACTACATGATAAAATAATCTTCCTTTGAATGAATTCATTAAGAATGTTATAACTACCCTGATATAGCGGTCTCTTGTGAGGCTATGCCAGTGCCTGGCAAACACAGAAGCGGATGCTCACAGTCAGCTATTGGATGGAACACAGGGCCCCTAATGGAGGAGCTAGAGAAAGTACCCAAGGAGCTGAAGGGGTCTGCAACCCTATAGGTGGAACAACAATATGAACTAACCAGTACCCCCAGAGCTCGTGTCTCTAGCAGCATATGTAGCAGAAGATGGCCTAATCAGCCATCATTGGGAAGAGAGGCCCCTTGGTCTTGCAAACTATATATGCCCCAGTACAGGGGAATGTCAGGGTCAAGAAGTGGGAGTCAGTGGGTAGGGGAGCAGGGGCAGGGGGAGGGTATAGGGAACTTTCGGGATAGCATATGAAATGTAAATAAAGAAAATATCTAATAAAAAAATCCAAAAAAAGAATGTTATAACTATTAATGTTGGTTGTTATAAATGATTAAAATTTTTTACTTATTTATTTGTTTATTTATTTGTGTGTGTGTGTGTGTGTGTGTGTGTGTGTGTGTGTTTTGTCAAGTTGACACAAGTTAGGGTCGACTGGGAAGAAGAAGCCTCAGTTTAGAAAATGCCTCCATTGATTGACCTGTGAGCAAGTCTGTGGAGCCTTTTCTTGATTAATGGTTGATGTGAGATGGCCCATCTGATTATGGGTGGTGACACCACTGGGCAGGTGGTTCTGAGCTACATAAGAAAGCAGGCTGAGCGAGCTATGGAGAGCAATCCAGTAAGCAGCACTTCTTCATGGCCTCTGCTTCAGTTCCTGCCTCTGGGTTCCTGCTTTGAGCTTCTTCTCTGACTTCCTTGATGGTGAACTGTGACATGGAAGTGTAAAAAGAAATAAACCCTTCCTTCACCAAGTAGCTCTTGATCATGGTATTTATCACACAGTAGAAAGCCATGGAGACATCGCCATCTATATATTTTTAAAGGTATCATTCATAATCCATAAAGAAATTTCATCTGATAAGAAACAGTTTAGGCAAAAGCTCTGTCAGTGTCCTGGCCAGTGATGTCCCGAGTCTGTTCCCCTGTGGACCTCTTGCCACCAGGATGAGTATTGGGTGGTATTGGTTATCATTTTCCTTCAGTAGGAGGTCTTTTTCTTTTTCTTTTCCTTTTCTTTTGTAAAGGGCACCACACTCATTACTTTTAGAAGGTATTTATTATTTTATGGTTGTCAGATACCCTGGAGCTGGAGTTACAGGCAGTTGTGGACCAAACGCTGGCCCTCTGGAAGAACCAGTACTCTTAATTTCTGAGCCATGTCTCCAGCTCCCCTCCCCCCCCCCACGCACACAGAGTATTTACTTTTTAAAACTGTGTCAGTATGCACACAACTGGAGCTACCATTGTTCACTGTTTATGAGTGTGGAGTTTGAGGAAGTAAGTTTACCTGCCTTGTGGGCCGTCCTCGCCACCGTCCCCCTCAACTAGAACTGCACATTCTCCAGCCCCAGTAGCCACTCTCTGTCCCTCTTCACTTATACTAGGAACCTGATCCTACTTGGAAAAAATAATATATCATGCTTACCAATGTGGCTCTCCACAAGTCTTTACAGTGAAGATTGCTCCTCATGACAGCTGTTGCGTCAAGCAGTGGGCTCTAGATTTTCACACATCCCATGGTGCATTTTTTTACGTGCTTTTTATTTGTTTGTTTGTTTTTAATACTGTATTGTACTATATAGCCCAGGCTAGCCTCACACTTGTGACCCTTCTGTCTCGGCCTTTGAAGAGTGGTAACTATACAGATTTGCATATGGTCTTGTATATATGTCTTGGTGAGCATTAGATGGGGACAGTATTTATTTGGGGTGGCTTCTTTTAACATGTTTTTGCATTGATGGAACTGGACAGCAGACAGAAATGTTAACTGGTTGGTGTCATCTTCAGCAGTCCTGTGATATGATTGCATGTGACACCCACTCTCTGACTGAGCCTCAGGTCCTCTCTTTCAGAGGCTGCCCTGTCACTTCATGGACTGGCTTCTTCACAGATATCACTTCCCATCACCTACCAACTGGCACAGGGTACCACTGGTTAGGACAGCTCCAGAAAGAGGCCATGGCAGTGCACACTAACAATGCTGATAAGCCTTTCTGGGTGCCAGGAGAGGTGGTGAGGGAGGGACATAAGGAAATCTCATCTTTCAACGCAGGAGGTCCATGGTGGCTGACGACTGAATAAACCAAGAATTAACATGCCCAGTTGTCATTAGAGAAAAACAAGGACCAGGCATACTGGAAGCCACTGACTGATAGCCTCTGTGGGTGGGGCCAAGCACAGCTTCGGACCAATCAGACTTTTAAAGCTGTGTGCTTGTTTATTTTGGACTCACCTAACTAATTAATAACTATCATATAATCGTTAAATATTACTGGATTCATAATAGCTATCTTGTTTATATTTCCTATAAATATGATTCTGTACAGACCTGACATTCTCAATGAAAAAAATAATAATTTCTACATTAGCAGATATATATATTGGGAAATACCTCAGAAAAGGTGGAGAAATGTTTAGGAAAAAAATAAAATGAAAATTATCTTTCTCCTTTCTATTTTATTAACACACACTTTATGTGTGTTTTAATATGTTCTATGTATTGTTTAATATGAATCTTTATATATATTTTCTGTATTTATATTATTTTATAATACATAATACCTATGTTATTATTTACAACACAATAAGTAATTATGTTATAATGTAGTTATATAAAATGCACAATAAATATAAGCTTGTAAGCATAATTGACATGTTAATAATAGATTATTGTATATGATACATTTTAATAAGGTCAGACCGAATCTCTGTCTACTGTGTGTTTTATATGCATAAGTACTTATTGGAACCTAATATAGCTAATATATTTAAACAATTGACAAAATAATTCTGTTCAAGAAAACCCTTTTATGAAAGTCCAGTCCTACAAAGAATTTAAAAATCAAATGTATGCCTAGCTTTTCAGGAATGCAGCTGTCATTTCAAGGATGTGGGCTTGCACACAGCACCCCCTAAGAAGGGTGTGATTACTTAAAAATGTGTGAGAACTTTCTGCCTCATTAATGGTTGCAAACTGTTCTTTCTCAGACAGGCAGCAGAACCAGCCTGTTTCCATGTATAAACTCACAGGAGAGCAGATCCAGAGAGGCGAGCGCAGTCTCCTCCCCTGCAGATGCTGTGGTTTGAGTGTACACTCAGGAACAGAATGCAGAGAGACTTGTCAAAGCCAGACGTCTTAAAGACCTGGATAGGAAATTGGTAACTTCACCTTCCAGTTGCAATCCTGTGTCCTGTGTCAGTCACGCTCTCAAATGAAGACTAAACAGTGAATTAGGTGTGGTGACTCAGGCTTTTAATCCCAGCGCTCGCAAGGTAGAAGCAGGTGGATCTGTGAGTTCCAGGCCAACCTGATCTACATACACAGCAAACACCAGACCAGCCAAAACTACGAAGAGAGACTCACTCTCAAAAAACAAACAAACAAACAAACAAACAAACAAACAAAAAAAAACAAGGAGTAAAGAGATGACTCAGCAATTAAAGCCACTGACTGCTCTTCCAAAGGTCAATTTCCAGCAACCTTTATAAGAGTTGCGGTGCTGGGTATTGTGCCACTATTGTACCAGTGTATCATACAGGCAGTCACCACTCTAAACCTTGGGGTTCATAGCTGGGGTATGTCTTATCTAGTAGTGTACAACCTACCTTCAAATGCCATAAACACTACGAGTCAGTAGGAGTGAGGGCTCTAGTTAGGCACCAGCTCAAAAGTCTTCAGTGTGTGTGTGTGTGTGTGTGTGTGTGTGTGTGTGTGTGTATGTGTGTTGTTGTTGTTGTTGTTGTTGTTTCAGCAATAGGGCCATCAGCTTGTAGAAAACAACCAGTACACTTGGCAATAATCTAAGGTATTTAAGGATTTTTTTCATTGGGCCCTTTGGTCAACTACACAATGAGATGTAACCTATTCTTGGAGGTTTCCCTTTGTGGCATAAGATGTCTAGTTGTCATTGATTTCTTGCCCTTGAAAAGCCCTGTTTACTCACATGTACTGTAACTATATATCCCCCCCCCTTTCTCTCTTTATCTACACCCTCTCCAGAGCCTTGCTATCTCCACTTAACATTATGGAGCATCATTACACAGAACAGAGCCTTGGCATTTGCTTAGGTTATAAAATACTGCACTGTGCCACATTCCTAGTAGGATTCACCCCACTAACCCTCATTGGGTACTTGAAGAATTGGTCCCAGTTTTCTGTCTGGAGGTTTTGATTTTCCTTACAATGCTGCAGCAGAAATTCTGCACAGACGCAAGTTTGAACGTACAGATACATTCATAGGCTACATAGCCAGGAATAGAAGAACTCAATCAAAAAATAAAGCGTTTGAGTTTGGACAGACGATGCTACTATTTTCCTTGGAGCTGGCTCAGTTTACAGTCTGACCAGCTGTGCTTGGCACAATCAGAAGGTCACTGGAAGTCCTTATTACATCTCCAGAGAGAACATGCTCTCTGATTAGGAGGTATCCACTTTTATGTCCAGGATTCCTTTGTATTTCTTCTCTGTTGTCTGTCTACTCTTCTGGCCACTTTTCTATAGGATTGCTGTCCCCTGTCTTGTGTAATTTCTAAGCACACATTATTTTATCCCCAGTTCATCCATCCCTGGCAAATATCTAGGCTTCTGTTGGACTATATGAATCTTTCCTTCTATTCACACTTACAGCAAACAGAACAATTAAGACTATCTGTTGGTGTTACTTCTCTAAATTAAGTCTAAAGAATCGCCATCTTCATGGTACCAAAACTTCAAAGGCAAGTACACGACTTTCTTCGCTCTGTCCAGGGTTCTGCTGATTTCTTATTCCTGTGTCTCTGTGATTTCTTGTTCAGTAATTCTAATAGATTTCTCATTCTCGCTATTACCAGTGGACTATACTCAGTCAAATTTCCAGACAGAAACCCATGACCCCACTTGATTGGATAACCTCAGATAAAGGTAGAGTCTACAAACATGTAACTAAGCAAGAAAATTCAGGGGCGGCCTTACACCAGTCAGCAGTGCGGGCCTCTCATCCTACACCATGGCAGGAATGATTGAGGAGGAGGAGTTACAGTGACAGAGGCCACCAGAAAGGAGCTGTAACAATGGTTCAGGAACATGCTAGGCTGCTGTGATTCCACCAGGGACCTCGGCATGGAAGAGGAAAGGAATATGCTCTCTGCTTCCGGTTGCTCACTGAGGAATTCGCTCCCTGGTTCTGGCTGCTCATTCTGAGATCATCTATTGTACTTCCCACTGCTCAAACTCTACACGAGGGAAGAATGTGAGAGAGTCCACTGACAGTACAACTACATCTTCCTGGGCATGCAGCAGGTGGAGTTAGTAGGAATAGCCCTAGAGGCTAAACTGCATCCAACTTGATATTTTTTCCACGGAAACTACTAGCTGATATTTTATATTTGAAAGACATTTATTTTTACGTATTTTAAGGTGTAGTTTTTCACCCAGTAAAACTCAAAGATTTTAAGAGAATAATTAAATAAGATTTATAACATATACAGCTATGAACTCGCCACAAAAATGGAAATTTATGTGTGCTCCTTCAGGCCATCTGTCTTCCCCAACCTGGGTATAAGAAAACAATTTACCAGATTTTTTCACTATAATTTAGTCTTTTATAAATTTTCATATAAATTTCTTTGGGGTCTGGCGTCTTTATCTTACCTGAAATTTTTGAATTAATCAAAGTTTGTCGTATGGCCATGCTTGGTGGCACACACTTTTAATCTCAGCACTCCAGAGGCAGAGGCGGACATATCTCTATGAGTTCAAGGCCAGCCTGGTCTATGTAGAGAAGTCCAGGCCAGACAAAGCTGTATAGTAAGAACTTGTTTCAAACAAACAAACAAACAAACAAACAAACAAACAACAAACTGACAAAGATAGCTACACACACCAGAAATTTATTCTGACATTTTGCTAGTATCTTTCATGATCTGGTACGAGACCCTTTATTCTCGGTAAATAAGGTTGTGAATTGGGGCTATCTGGATTGTTTCCAGTTTGAACCACTAAAAATAATGTCACAGAGTCCTGCCTTCAGTGTTTGTATGTGGATCCATACATATTTGCTCTTGGCTACAGAACTAGGGATGGTGTGCATTTTCCGATACTTATTGGCTATTTTCATGTGCTCTTTTGGAAAATGTCTGTACAGATTTTCTGTTCAGTTTTTGAATGAGTCATTTGCCTTTTTATAAGTAAGTTCCTGTAGTTCTTTATACGTAGGACAAGGACCTTTGTTAAATATATGCTTTACTTTTCTTATTTATTTTTTAAAGAGCTCTGTCAATAAAACGCTAGAGGCAGCCGCCCCAGTCAGAGCCCTGTTGAGGAGAGAGCAAAGCATTGGATCGTGACCCATGTCGCACATGGGCCTCCCTAAGCTTCTGCTTCAGCACGAGGTCATGGATTTTATCTGCGGCAGGTCATTTTTGCTATTTTCTTTAAAAAAAAAAAAAAAACCCTTCAATTATGGTTTCTATTTTCCTCTTCTAATGAATTATTCAAGAGAATTTAAAGCACTTCCAGAGACTAGAGGCACAGCTCAGTGGCAGAAGGCTTGCCTGGGCTTTGTCCATCAGCACCTCTGGAAAAAAAAAAAATCTAATTGAGATTATTTTACAATTTCTCCTTTTGTCAGAAATTATTATTTGATTGTATTGTAACCAGAAAATCTTGTTTTGTTTTGTTTTTTTCTTTTTGGGGATGGGATTTATTGAGGCTTTCTTTGTGGTCGATTAAGTGAGTGTATTATTAGTATTCCATGTCCATTTGGAGGAAGATTAGCTTATGCTTTCTAGCTACAGATTTTGTTTTGTTAACTTTCTATTGATTCCTTGTGAGTCTCACATCGTGCACCCCAACCCCATTTATTTCCCAGTCCTTTCATATCTACCCTGTGCCCTTGCAACCTCTTCCAAAAGAAATTAAAAAACAAAAACAAAAGAAAACACACACACACACACACACATCTCATGGTGGAAGCTGCAGTGTGACACAGTGTGACACAGAGTATGCCCTTTCTTCCACATGTCTTCACTTGGAAGTGTTCGAGGCCTCTGGATCCTCACTGGGACTCCTTTTGTATATCTGGCTATTGCCCTGTGTCATGGAGACCCTGCCGCTTCGGATCTGCAGGACCAGCCCTTTCACATCGTCCAGCAGCTTATAGATGAGGTAGATGCTGGAGTGGGCCGACCCTGAATCTGGGCCTGGGTGGTAGCTGAGCTGCTCAGTCTGAGAACTCTCCCCAACCCCACCACCAGGGTGAGCTCTCCGGCACTGTCCTGCTAGGTCCCTCAAGGGCAAAGCTAGGACTCCTGATCTCATTCCCTCGGGGCTGGCTCGCTCACACCTATACCACCAGAGCCATCTCCACTGTTCTGCGCAGGTGAAGTCAAACTACAGAGTTTTTAAAATGTTATTATGTTTAGGAGAGCTGATCCGACCTCTTGTCAATGTCAAAAAAAAAAAAAAAAAAAAAAAAGCAGTCTAGCCACTGCAGTGCGGAGAGCTCTCCCTGGTGGTGTGGAGAAAGGAGAGCCAGCAGGTGGAGCAGCTCTGTTACCACCCAGGCCCAGATCCAGGGCTCTGAGATGGCCCACCTCAAAATCATCTGTGAACCATTGTGACACATTAAAGGGCCAGTTCTCCTGATCCAAAGCTGCAGGATCTCCATGACACCGGGCAACAACAGAATAACTGGGAGGAGTCCTGATGAGGATCCAACACTGATGGCGTCACAGAAGGCAGAGATCTCGAACCAGACCAATGACTCATTGCAATGAGTATTTGAAAGTGAAGATGTGTGGGCAGAGGGGTATACTGTGACACACTACAGCTTCCAGGATGAGATGTCCTCTATGCCTTATTGTTGGTTGGTTGGGCTGGGTTTTTTTGTTTTTGTTTTTGTTTTTTTGTTTTGTTTTGTTTGCGGGGGAGGGGGCGTTGCAAGGGCAAAGGGTGGATATGAGGATATGGGAGGTGGATGGAACTGGGATGCATGATATGAAACTCACAAAGAATCAATAAAAGGACTTTAAAAATGTTATGTGTATGGCTGTTTTGCAGGCTTTTATGTCTGTGCACCATGAGTGCAGTTCCTGCAGAAACCAAGAGAGGGCGTAAGGTCCCCGGAGCTGGAGTTGCGGGCATCACTGTAGAGTCTGTAAACCAAATAGCTCCTCTGAGATTATTCTCCATTGCTGAGCCATTGCTCCAGGTCCTGGAATTTATTTGTTCAAGTTCCTTATTGGGTTGTTTTGTTTTGTGTTGTGTTGTTTTTTTCTTTTTGTCTCTACCCTGGGCTGGAAGTGTGTTAACAGCTGCTACTTTTACTATGTATCTTCTTTATTTCTTGCAGTTCTAGAAATTTTTGCTTAATGTTATTAGTGCGCAAGGTTTTTGCTTTGTTTCGTTTGTTGATTTTTCCTGAATTGCGCCCTTTAATATCGCACAATATCCTTTTGCCCTTACATCATACCTTTCCCCTCGATTCCATCATGTCTGCTATTAAATTTGTAGCTGATTGGCCCCGGACAATTTTTTCATTTTCAGCCTTTTGAAGTCACTTTTTTTTGGCAGGTTTCCTGACCTAGCCACAACATGAAGTGAGCTTTGTGAGTGCATTTACAAAATGCACCCTTGTGTCAAACATGTCTCATCTTAGACTGATTGTATCATTTTCAATTTTATATAAATTTTATAAGTCTCTCATTGGGTCATTTGCTTTGTTTATACTTCAGATGAAAGTGTCTGTGTTCTAGAAAATACTTGTTACTCTAGGTCACACCCACTTCCTTTTAGCAGATACCAGCCCCACTGCTAATATCTGGCTTTAGTATTTATTGCTCACTAATGAATTCCCATGGGTAACGTCATTCTTAATACAAATACATTGTTAATTATCTATAAAAACAAATCTACTAACTGACTTTTCTAACCTGTGGCTATCCTTCCAGAATTTTCCCAAATTCATTATGATGTCTAGCCACATATTTTTGTATTGTTTCTATGTGTTTTAATAGCACTTAAATTCACATTTTTACAACTTTGTTGGCTACATTTTAATATTTAATAGCACTTAAGTGAGTTACAGCACTGCTTTTCACTGGTTTAAATTGCTTTTTCACTGAAGTTGGGTCAGTCTTCCCCCTTCCCTCCCCCTGAAGCCCCACTGCTACATTATACCCTTGGGGAGGCACAGTGTCAGGAGGCTCCTAGGATGCTGTAGGAGCAGGGCCTGCAAACCTTTCAGGTTTTAGAAGTCCTGTCTGTCTCTGTTGCCATGGAGACAGACTCCTCCCTACACTACAGCTCATCCATGGAATTCTTGGACACTCTTGCCTACTCTGCTTCTCCAAGTCAAACTATCTCCAGGACAGACCTCTGTAGCCAGGCCATGCAGACGAAGCTGCTGAGAGAGAGAGAGGTGACTATATTTCAAGAGAAATTTTTTGTTGGGGTTCCCTCAGCCCCATGGCTAGGTGCCACGCCCACTCTACTAGTGATTCACAACAGGCCTGAAAACCTGGAACGAGTCCTGAGGAAACGAATCTCAAGGAGATTCAGTCTCCTAGAGTCCTGGCATTTTCTATAATCTATATACACGAACCCTATCCGCATGCTAGTATGATATATGCTCTCTTTCAATATTATTAATGCCTTTAAAGATTAAACTTTTACCATAGGTGAAATTCCCTTAAAGCCAGTGTTCCAAAGTCCTGATAATTCCTTAAAGCCAGGAGCTTGGAATTCAGCAATAAG
>NC_034597.1:51457619-51468900 GCF_900095145.1 Mus pahari | reverse complement strand
TACACCCTCTCTCGTGTGGACTGTCTGTCACTCATCCGCCGAATCCTCGCTCACCTGCAACCAAGAGACCCGTTCCCCACAGATCGGGGACCCAAAGTGAGGTCCAGTCTGTGGCAGCTAGGGCCTGTCACGTTTCTGACTCTATCTCCCAGGTCGTTCAATCAGATGGCAGCTAGTTTGGGCAGCCCTTATATTCACAGAGAATGCTGGATGGTTTAACCGTTTATTATTTTCATCTTTGGTTTTCAGGGGAAGGAAGCGATATTAACTCAGTAAAGCTCACCTCCAACAGATGCCGAGACAGGGCTTAGAAGGAAACGTAATGGCCACCCGCAGCCCTCCGCACTCAACATCCCACTTCCTACACATTGTCAAGAAGCTTTGCAAAGTTCCTCAGAAGTTTCCTGGAAGCCCATTCTCCAGCGAGAAATCAGTGCTGCACAGGAGGGGGCGGTGGCTCATTTCTACCTC
Organism: Mus pahari; assembly: GCF_900095145.1. NCBI lineage: Eukaryota > Metazoa > Chordata > Mammalia > Rodentia > Muridae > Mus > Mus pahari. Next base: position 51,468,429 of record NC_034597.1, on the reverse strand, counting down.
CATTCAAAACAGTCCTCGGTTCAGTCCAGATTCCCATGTTCGATGACCTGGTGAGGTTCTGAGCCTTTAATGCCCTCGGTCTTCATAGACGTCCCCTTTTACACAGCTCTTCATGTTGGACAGGGTTTGGGTATCATCTCTGGGACATTAACGCCCCCTTTAAATCTATTTTAACGAGCTTTGTATACATTTATATTCAGAAACCTGTCTCTCTCTTTTCTTGGAAGATGTTTCAGCTTTCCTAGGTGTATAGCTGTCTTCATTTTACAATCCACTCCCATAAACACATCTCCACTTCCACAATCTGGTGTGATAGGCCAGGCTTACAGACACTTTACCATGTCGCTGGGATTTCATTTCCCTCTCAGTTTGAAGCAGATGGCCTTAATTACCAACAATAGGTAACTGAGCCCCAGCAATTCTGACTTTGGATATTGCCAGTAAATTAGTGCCTGGGCAAAGACCTTTTCTAACTTATTTCCATGACCTTCACTGTGGAGAAGGAATAAGACCACTGCAAACATGACAGGGTGACATCTAAATTATTTTCCACTCAGATGAGGAGATCTGGGTCATGGTAGAGCAAAGCCTGCTCGATACTCCAGCCTGCCATCTACAGGTGCTCCACAGCCTGTGTGTGGCGGCAGCTGTGTGAGGCAGAGGCTCATGTGCACTTTGGGGTCCCTCAGGATGTTTTCTTGGGGGATAAGGATGCTGCATCTTCCTCTTTGTGTGTGAGTGAGGGAAGGGTTCAGCCAAGGTGAGGGTGGAGCATCCTATTTCAAAATTGACTGCCCTGATTCCGCCCCCATCCCAGCTGGCCAGTGGTCTAGCACAATGGCCTGACCCTTCCCCCACAGGGTGCCAAGCTTTCCCTTTGAAAGCACAAGTTAACCCTGCGGCTCCCACAGCTCTCCTTGGAGTCCCGAAGCCACCAAGGCAACTGCATGTGCTGAGAATCTCCTTGTTTGCTCCACTTCTGACCATATTAGACATGTTTTATGGTGTACAGTTCTGCAGCTTTTAAAGGATGGTAACACTTAAAACTTATTTTAAAAGTATCGCTAGTGTTATATTCTCTAGGGAAGGTTTTTATAAATTCTCAAATCTTAGGAAAAAGTGGGCTGTGGATGTGGCTCTAGGAGTTTCTGCCCATCTTCAGGTGGGTCACAAAGCTCCTGAGGTTATTCACTGACACTGAGATGCCCTGGTAACAATCCTCTGAGTCTAGTGTGACTGGAACAATGACCACTTCTCAATGTTCCCCACAATGATGATGACGATTAGTGGATGCCTGAAACAGTGGATGGTCCAAACCCTTTATATAAACTGTTTTTCCATATATATGGCTTGGCACTGGAGCAGTAGCTGAGAGCTTTATGTCTTGATCTACAAGCAGCAGAGAGAGAGAGAGAGAGAGAGAGAGAGAGAGAGAGAGAGAGAGAGAGAGAGAGAGAGAGAGCCAGAGCCTGGTATGCAGTTTTGAAATTGAAAAGCCTACCCCCAACAGCACACCTCCTTCAATAAGGGTGGTCGATTTACTACAAAGAGCAAAAATGGTTAGCACTCATCCTGGTGACCAGGTGACATCAGGAGGGACATGGGGCAGTGTAAGGGGATCTAGAGATGTTAACTATGTCTTCATGGGATAATGGTAGAGTCCACATGTAAAATCTCTCTTCATGTAACTTCAGAAGCATGCACTGTTGTTCATAAATTATGTCAAATAATAGAATTAGGACAGTCTGGACATCTTTTGCCTTTGTTTTGTCTGTTTTGTAACAGAGTCTTCTTAGGTAGCCCTGGTAGGCCTCCAAGTTGATGTCCTTTGGTCTCTGTCTCCAACAAGCTGCAATTAGTCATGAGTTAGCTCAATCAGCTATTTTAACTATCTTGGACTTTATATTTGCATGAAAATGTAATACCTTTCTATTAAATTAGGCAGAATATATGATGGACTGAGCTGAGCGGATTGGTTGTATAGTTAGAGAAAATCTTGAAGAGGGGAGGGGGAAAAAGACTAAATCTAAGTGGCCACTTAAAAACTGTTAGTATGCATTGATGGCACGGAGGTACATTAAGACATTTCCATAGGTGTGTGAAATATATTTTATCATATTTACCCATTTGGGTTAGTCATCGTATTACTTTTCTAAGGTGGGGCAGAGACAGAACAGTAAGCAAGTAACTTATTGGTAATAGCTGGTCACCTCAAGACACCTTTTTTGTATTATCCCATCAGTGACCCACGGCTTGCTCATCTGGGAGATTAGATCTATCATTTATCCATCTATCTATCATTTCTACTTATCTATCTATCATCTATATCTACTTATCTGTTTGTCATCTATCTCTCCGCTCTCCCTCCCTCCTCATCTCTCAAGTAAATAGTCTAACTTCAGCTTACGACATGGTTTAGCATGAGCGACTCCATTTTGATTTTTCGTATGGCCCATAGAGGCACCATCCAGGGGCTCAGTCCGCAAACAATGCCCTCATAATAAATTTCACATATCACCAAGATACATGAAAAAAAAATTCCAGTTATAAGAAAAGGAAGGAATAGGTGTAGCTGTCCTAAAATGCCATCGAGACAGCCGTTGAACATTTACCGGTTATATCGCGCTTTCTCAGGACAGTGACCAGGAGTTTGCAGAAGACTTCCAGTGGATGGTCCCACCCCTACTGAGAACACACTGCTAGTCAGGCTCAACTCACCAGAGGAAAGGGGGAAAAAAAAAACCTACAAGAGAGTGGATTCCCCTCATTCTGCAATGAGTATTTTTGTTGTTAACATCTGTGTTTTGCTTCTGACTCGGTTTGCTTTTGATTGGACACATCAGGAAATCCAACAGATGCTGGCTTAAATAGGCAAGAGACTGAAAGCCTCACAGAGTGGATTTAACATTTCCATCCTTAGTGGGCGAACCCGGCAGTACTCTTGCTGTGCTAGGACCTGTGCCTGCAGCCCTGCTCTGCAGACCGCAAGGTGGGATTTGGTTTAAGTTTGATGCTCTTGCAGGGCATTGTAAGACAATTGTGGCAGGTCCTACCTCTGTCCCCATTTCTTCAGGGTGAAGCCCTATCTAGAGCAAAACAGTGAGGGCGACTGTCCCCAGAATCTCCAGCGAGCCACTGTGCATCTTGTTTGTCCCAGGTCCTGCAGGACACATCACTACAGTTTGTTGCTTGTATGTTTGGTTTTATAGCTGGGAAACTATTGTCTAATTCAAAGTAGCTACTCTTAAATTTTCTTCAGTTTCATATCTTACATGTGAGTTTGTGGTTGATTTTGAGGTAATTTTAGTTTTGGTATGAGACAGAAACCAAATTTGATTTGTGTGTGTGTGGTGTGTATATGTGTGTGTGTGTGTGTGTGTGTGTGTGTGTGTATGTGTGTGTGTGGCTAGTTGTCCCTTGATCATTTGTTGGGAAATATTTGTTGTGTTACTTTTTCTGGGAAGATGTGAATGTCTGCTCACCCCAAATAGGATCCCAGTGGCAGCCCAAAGAGATGATTCCATCTCAAATCCAACTTGGTGAACCAATGAGTTTATTAGGCTTATTTATAGGAACATGAATGATGCTCCCAAAATAGCCCACAGGTAAGTCTATGGGGCACTTTCTAGACTAATGACTGATGTGTGAGGGATCAGCATATTGTGGAGCATCTCAGCAAAATCTCAGCTCTGCAGGAGGGACAACTCCCACAGCCACACGGATGGAGTCATCCATCCAGTTAACCTTCCACCATCTGTGTCTACAAGCTTTTCTGGAGCAGGGGCAGCTGTGGTCGGGTTATATAAGCTGGTGACAGGTGCATGTACTAGCGAGGGGCTGTAGACTCAGCTGATGAACCTCCCCCACTCCTTCTGTAAAGGAACATTAAAGGTCCTAATCCTCCAAGGATCCAACAGCTGCTCTGATTTCAGGATAGCCCCTTTGTCAAAAATCAACTAACCGCAAACGCAGAGCTGTTTGTAAATAGCTCTGTGGGTCTGTATGTGTACATTTATGAAACTCTTATACTGCTGGGATTATAGGAGCTTTAAAGTAAAGGTTTGAAATTAGGAGTTTTGGGTCTTCCAACTTTCATAAGGCTCGGAATAGAGATAGAAGTTTTCAAAGATGCAGGTGTCAATTTCTGTCCAACAGGCCGCTGGGATTTTGACAGGAGTCATGTTAAATCTATAGATCAAGTCAGCACCTTAGCAGTGTTAAGGCATCCAATCTACAAAATAGACATCTTTTTTTTTTTTTTTTTTTTGCTTTTATTTATTTATTTTAAACTTAACAAAGTTTTATAGTTTTTAGTATTCAAGATGTGCTGGTTAGTTCTTGGCAACTCGATACACACTGGAATCACCTAGGGTAAGATCCAAACTGAGGCCTTTCTACTATCAGATTACCCCATAGGCAAGTCTATGGGGCAGTCCTCCCACCTCCCTCCATGGTTTTGGGTTGTATAGACAGCAAGCTGAGCAAGCCAGTAAGCAGCCTTTGTCCCTGCGGCCTCTGCTTCAGTTCCTGCCTCCAGGTCGCTGTCCTGGCTCCCCTCAATCTAATGTGTTAGAGTTATTAACTCCTCCTCTCCCACATTAGCTTTGATGAGCTTTGATTAGTGTCTGATCACAGTAACAGAAAGCAACGAGCACCATAACTTTGCACATTTTTTTAAAAGAGTATGTTTTTTAATTGTATTTTATTATTTTAATGCTACTATGAATCGAACTGCATTGTTAATTCCATTTGCACATGTTCAGATGCCAGTATATAAAAATGCAGTTGATACTATTTGTGCATGCATGCATGTACATGTGTTCAGACGTGGAGACCAGTGGTTGACATAAAATGTCATCCTTGATCGCTCTCTGTCCTTTGTGGAGACAGGGTCTGCCACTGAACTTAAGAGTTCATTTACTGAGCAGCGAGGTCTACGGACCAGCAGGCTCCAGGGACCAGCAGGCTCCAGGGACCAGCAGGCTCCAGCCTGTCTCCACCTCCTCAGTGCTGGGATTGCAGGCAGGTACTGACACACTTGCATTTTTACATGGATTTGGGAGATCCAAGCCCAGGTCCTCTATCTGGGGGAGCAGAGAACGACACCCGCACATTTACCATGTCTTTTCTGCTTTAAATAATCTGATCCTTGCCATGAAAATATCCCTAACATTGTAAGGGACCAGAAAGAAGTTTTTGCTGGACCTCATGACCAAGGTTAGTAATGCATGTTAAGGTCACTGAATATGTAAGACAGCTATCCTACCATGTGCTCAGTCCATTTGTTTAACCTACCTTCAAGAGACACAATAATGACCAACCTCACTTGCCTTGGGTTTCTTGAGCAATCAGTTTTTACAACCTCAGAGAGTGGTAGCTGTCATCTCCTTATGTTCTCTTCCATGACCCTGACCTGCTTGTGTGTTTGCAGTGATAGACATACCCACCATAAACACTGAGAGCAGCTTTCTTCTATTGATTTGTAGCCATATTTATTTGTTTCTCTGGGTGAGTTGGGGTCAGGTGGGGTGAATAACTTAACCCCTTGTAAACTCTGCTAAAGATTTCTGTAAAGATCCCCGGTTCATGTGCTGCTTTCTGTGCTGTTCAATACATACAGAACCAAGCCCTGTTAGGAACAGACACATGGACACAGGGACAGACAGATTCACAGGGCAGCATTCAGGCAGGCACAAATTCGGACAGAAAACCACAGGGAGGGGGAAGGAAAGAAGCAGAATTACTCAAAGGGGAAGTGTTTTTTAATTTTCTTTCCCTAACACAAGGGCAGCACATGACTGGTGTCTGAGGTTTTCACTAATGCACTCAAACGGATACACCAGCACTCTTTAGATAGCCCACAGAGTCTGTAGCTGGTCTCTGCTACTTGGTAAGTTCTTTTTTCCCACCCTTTATCCATTGCCCACCCCCTTTAACCCTTTAATATTAGGTAGGAGAGAAACAAGGATAGAAGGGAGAGAGGAATTAGGAAAATCCCTGAATCTAATTTCTTTCTTTTTGTTTCTTCTTTGACTCCAACTACTAACAAATGGCAAATAACCTCCCTAAATAACCACCCACCCTCACCTCTCAGGGCCTTCGCATTTATATGCACTCTGAAAAGTTTCCAGAATTCCAAATGTCATACAATGATAGAAATTATCTGCAGCTGGCAAAACCACACTTTTGCTAGCGCAAGAGGCAAATCATGGTCAGCTGTTGCAGACAGTCGGAACCAGCCCCACATCCCTACACCTGAGGTTAAAACAGAAGCACATTCTTAAAATATTTCCATGTGGCTTTTCTTTTCTTTTCTTTTCTTCTCTTCTCTTTAAACCAAAATTCCAGAATTCTCATTACAGAGGTTCACTCTCTTGTTAAAATTCATTGACTATTATGCTTAAGACAATGTAACTGCATATAAAGTGTACCTCAGCTAAAAAAAAAAAAATATTAATGTACGTTTAAAACCCTGAAAAGGGGTAATTTTTTAGAGTGAGAATGTCATAATAACAGAAAATATTCTGTGTTTATGTAATCGTACCAATTTGCCATTAAGAAAGGTCCTGCCCAGGGAGAAAGGAGAGGTGGTGTTCAACAGAGCGCAGCTAACAGCTATGAATGGAGAAAGAAAGCCATTCAAAGCTAATACCCCCCCACACCAGTTAAGTTGCCCCACTAAGTTGGTAACTATGGAGATGAAGGACAGTGTTGGCTATAACTCATATTACACTGACATTTAGTTTGTCAGAGCAATCTTGCAGACACAGGTTTGTTTCTCCTTCCTTCCTTCCTTCCTTTTTTTTTTTTTAAATACCACATCTTTGCAAATGCTTATTGCATTTATATACATTACAATCAAAGAAGAGGCAAGTGCAGGGTCCCCAGGTTCAGCAATGCTTTTCCCATTTAGATGCCCCTAAGAATGAACACCATGGCACCATGGTATCTCGGCTATGCCCCTAAGAATGAACACCGTGGTATCTTGGCTACATGCCAAAAGCAGAGACTGTTGCTTGACACTTATTAGTGAGAAGTGGCTCTGTGCAAAACTTCTCCTCATCCTGCAGGTTTTCCTGACTCCAGAGATAGGCAGACCCTTCAAACTCAAACGCACTGTGCATCTCCCAGAGAGCTCCTGACTGGAGGAAATGTAGGGAACACTTATGACTGTGTGGGTTAGTTTTTGTCAAGTTGACACATGCCAGACGATATGAATGGAGGCAATCTCACTTGAGAAAGTTGAAATTCATCAGATTGGCCTGAAGCGAATTTTGGGGGGATTTTTTTTTTTTTTTTTTTGATTACTAATTGATGTGGGCTCACTGTGGATGATGTCATCCCTGAGCAAGTGGACCTGGGTGTAAGAAAGCAAACAGAGCAAGTGGTGGAGACACATCCAGTAAGCATTACTCCTCCATGGCCTCTGCTTCAGTTCCTGCCTCCAGATTTTTGTGCAGATTTCCTGCCTTGACTACCTTTCATGATAGACTATAACCCTCAAGGTGAAATACTCCTTATTCCCTTCTATATTACTTTTCTTTTTTTCTTATTTAGTTTTTATTCATAATCATAAGCTTACCTCTGTAATCCAGCTAGACTTGGAGGGGAATGAGGAAAATATGGAACCCCAACAACTTCAGTGAGAGCAAAGATTACAGGGTATCATGAGCAGATGAGGGGAGAGGTGGTGGGCTTTCCTGAGCTACAGAAGGAATGGTCTGGTGGGTAAGACGACAGCAAGTCAAAAGCATTAGAATTGTCTGCCATCGGATATGGTGATCTTCTTGCTGGTCTTGCCATTCCTGGACCCAAAAAGCTCCTTGGCTTCCACAGTGCTCATGTCTGCGTTCATCTTCCCAGAGACCACTTGTGGCCACCCAGCCACTCTGTCTTGGCAGTGCAGATAAAAAACTGGGAACTATTTGTGTCTGGACCAGCATTTGCCACAGACAAGATGCCAGGACCCGCCTGCTTCAGGATGTCGTTTGCATCCTCAAATTTCCCCCTGTAGATGGACCAGTGCCATTATGGCGCGTAGACACCACCCTGGTACACAGCTCCTGGAATAAGTCTGTGAAAGGAGGAGCCCATATATCCACATCCAATCTCTCCGGTGCTCAGAGCACAAAAGTTTTCTGCTGCCTTTGGAACTTTGTCTGCAAAGAGCTCAAAGGAGATGCAGCCCCAAGGGTTTGCCCTTGGCGACCATGTCAAAGTGCATGATGGGATTGATCATGGCTGCAGCAAGCTGCCACAGGGGACAGTGGTATCTGCAAAGCCTTGGTTACTTTTTCATTGGTATGATAAGACACCATGACGAAGGCAACTTATGAAGGAGTTTATGGGGGGCTAACAGTTCTAGAGGGTTAGAAACATGGCAGCAAGCAGGAAGGCTAGAGCAGTAGCCAAGAGTGCACATCTTAATCCACCACAAGACAGAGAGCGAACTGGCAATGATGTGGCCTTTTAAAACCTCAAACCCCACCCCCAGTGACACGCCTCCTCCAAGGCCACACCTCTGAATCCTTCCCAAACCATTCAAGAAAATGGGGACCAAGTATTCAAACATATGAGTCTGTGGGGATCATTATCATTCAAACCGACACACTTTCCCAAGCTGCTCTTGGTCCTGGTGGTCATCACAGCAGTAGGAAGCTAACTAAGAGCTGCTTTGATACTTCCAAACACGAGGGCCTTTAAGAATTTTTATGTATGAAATGAAAGAAAAGTGAGGCACGTATGCTTTCTCACAAGCAGAATAGTTCCTCTCCAGAGCCAGTAAGCTTATCAAACCTCAGGTAAAACAACCCTGAGTGCAGCCAGCGGGCGCTCACGGAAGGCAGCCTGCTTCTTATATGAGCTGCTATTGGGGGAAATAACATGGGTGGTTTTTATATTTATTGCAAATAATCACCCTTCAAGAACATGCTATCAAAATGCTATTAACAGCTGAGTACAGTACCAGGCAAGGCCCCCCATGCCTTCACACATGGTCTTTAGTCTAGTGAAGTAATGAATCTCTTTAGTTATTTTTTTTTAATAAAATGTGTTAAAATGTCAGTGTTAATAGACTGGTCTTGAGAATAGTTTGATTAAAATTTAATAAAATAAAATTTTTGGCTACCTTGGAACTCTCTGTGTAGACCAGGCTGGCCTCAAATTCACAGGCTGGCCTCTGCCTCCCACGTGCTGTAATTAAATGTATGTGCCACAATGCCTTGGCCAAATAATCTTTTAAGATAACTTTGTGGAGCTGGGTGTGGTCGTTTGTGCTTTTAATCCCAGCACTCGGGAGGCAGAGAGGTAACCTCTGTGACTTTGGGGCTAACTGTATAATGAGTTCCAGGACAACCAAGGATACGCAATGAGACCCTGCCTTTAAAACATATCTATTTATGTACCAGAATGATGGCTCAGCAGGTAAACGTGCTGGCCACCAAGCCTGAAGTGAGGGCCTGAGTCCAATCTCCAGAACCTACACGGTGGAGGGGAGGGATTCCCGAAAGCTGTCCTCTGACCTCCACACGTGGGCCACAGCATGTGTCCATACACAAAATAAAAACGCGAACTAATGTAAAATGTTATAAAAAATCACTTTACATTTACAAATGCAATAAATATACATTACAAATGCAATAAATATAAATTAACAATATGTAATATTATAATTACATATAATAACAATATACATTATTAAATATAATAAATATACACTGACAAGTAAAATATCAAGCATGTGTGAATGTTTGTGGGTCAATATTTTACTTCATAAAATAGTTATGACTTTTCTCCTTCCAAAATAATTACAAGGCTATCTAAATTCACCTCTGTGCTGAGCCTTGGATTCTCATTGGAGGATGAGCCTATCTGTCATCTAGAATCTATTAGGAACGACTTTGGCTGAGCCCTGAATGTGAGCTGTCATGTATCAGTTACCCAGGAGGGAGCTGACATTTGCTTCCTGCCAGCAACCAGGCACCCAGTTCCTGAGAATTACCTTGTTGATTGCTATTGCAGAAAATGTGTCATTGACCTTTGTAGGAAGCTGGGGGTTTTAAAAGCTGGGTCGAAAGGATGGGTGCAAAAATGAGAACTTAGGATTGGGGTACCCTGACAACCTTAGGATCCCTCTGGGTGGTCTCTTCCGATGGCTGACAGAAGCACTGACAAAGCTTTCTCTTCCTGCTAGAGTTGAGCAGAAGGAGGTGGTAATGAGTCCCCAGTTCCCTCCTTGAGCCTCCATGAAAACAAAGACTGAAATGTTAAGACCAGGAGACCCCTTCAGCAGTGTCTTCCAACAACTGCTTCAGAGACCAGAAGACTGGGGCAAAGGTTGATGGACCCTGGTCTGAGCTTCCCTACTCCTTGGCATCTCTCCTTTCCCGGGTGCATGGATGGGATGGTGTTCACCGAGGAAGCTTTTGCTGGTGTAGGGATGGACTTCGGTCCTAGGCCACTGAGTGACAGTCAGGATGAAAGTGATTTTCTGATGCCAGGTGCATGCTAGTGCAGGGTATTCAAAGGGTTACAAGGGTCCTGGCCCTCTAAAAAACAAAAAAACAAAAAACAAAAAACAAAAAATCCATTGGGCACATACAGAGGAACCAGAATTTACTCCAGACCCTTCCTTCAGGACAAGTGGCTAACCCAGGTGCTCTGAGCACCAGTGTTTGCTTCATCACGACAGCTATGGACAGTTAGAGATAGCCTGCTCTGCTTCAAAAAGTGCTACCTGTAGTCTTTTTTTTTTTTTTTTTTTTTTTTTTTTTTTTTTTTTTAAATTTCGTGTGCATTGGTGTTTTGCCTG
>NC_034597.1:51406795-51457588 GCF_900095145.1 Mus pahari | reverse complement strand
GGGCACATACAGAGGAACCAGAATTTACTCCAGACCCTTCCTTCAGGACAAGTGGCTAACCCAGGTGCTCTGAGCACCAGTGTTTGCTTCATCACTAGAGTTTTTGGGGACTTGAATTCAGGTCCTCGGGCTTTTACTTACTGGCTTCTAGTGATCTTTTTTTTTTTTTTTTTTTTTTTTGATTAATTTTTAAATTTCGTGTGCATTGGTGTTTTGCCTGCATGGATATCTGTGTAAGGATGTTGGCTCCCCTGGATCTGGGGTTACAGACAGTTGGGGGCTGTCACTGGTGCTTGGAACTGAATCCAGGTCCTCTGGAAGAGCAGCCAGTGCTCTTAACGGCTGAGTCATCTCTCCTGCTCTCCAATTTGTAGCCCAGGCTGGCCTCCAACTTGTGACTCTCCTTTAGCAAATCCTACAGGCATGTGCCACCACAACCAGTGCCTCCTACAGTCACAATAGAAGTGAAATTAAGGTCAAAGAATTCTAGTGCTGCTGCAAGCCTCTCTGGCCAGAGGGAACTGGTGCTGAAGTGGTCAGTGTTGGATGGACGCAGAAAGGCTGACAATTTCTGGCCTTTTAACTCTCTATGCTGGATGCTGAAGCTGATGGCTTCTGAAAAATTAACTTTCTTGTTTGTTCTGTGGCTGCATACCACTGACTGCTTTTCTCTTTTACTCTCTCAATGCTTTATTAAATGCTGTATCTTTACTTTATCACTCTCTGTTATTGTTCTGTGCTTCATTAAGCGCCGAGGAAACTTAACACTTTATTGCTCTTATTATTTACTGTATAGTTTTCTGTACTGATTAAGCACTGGACACCTTAGCTCTTACTTCATAAACTTAGTTTATAAATCTCTGGCTGTCTAGCAGCTGGGAACTCAGTAGAGGATTTACTGCTAAGACGCCTTTCTCTGTTGCCCAGAAGCCCCGCCTCTCACTAGCCAGGTGAAAGGAAGGCTTGAAGCAATTAACACTTTTTATAAAGCATTATTTATTTTATGTATATGAGTACATTCAATCTGTACACACCAGAAGAGGGCATCAGATCCCATTACAGATGATTGTGAGCCACCGTGTGGTTGCTGGGAATTGAACTCAGGACCTCTGGAAGAGCAGTCAGTGCTCTTGACTGCTGAGCTCTCTCTCCAGCCCAGCAATTAACTTTTATTGAACCAGAAAAACAAAGTCATGCTCTCAGTAAGAAATACTTTTATACAAGCAAATATGCATAGATACATACACAGTCATACATACATTTCATACATGCACACACGCACAGACATGCTGGGCCCAACTCTCTGTCTCATGAACTCCACAGTATTTATGTATACACACACACACACACACACACACACACACACACACGCACGCACACGCACGTGTGCACGCGCACACACACACACCTCTATACTTACAAATGCATGTGTATATTTGGTGAATAGAGCAAACGTCCAAGCTCCAGCACAGAAAGAACTCATCCTGGAGGAATAATGAGCTTCAACCTTTATTGTATAGAGAGATGAAAAGCTTCTATCGGCCTCGCTGTTAAGCAAACTCCCGTCCCATGGTATGGAGAAGCCTGCCCGAGGCTTTCTGCTCTCTCTGCAGGTTCTTCTTCTCCACTCTCTGTGCTCTGTCCTGCCTCACCTCTCTCTCCTCAGCCCAGTTATACTTCTGTATTCCGCTGTCTCTTCTGCTGCTATTTTTCTTCGACTCTGCTTCTTTTCAAGTCTCCTTTGCTTACTTGATGTTTTTGTTCCTAGTTTTCTGTATTTATTTAGGTGAGTAGACCACATAGTATTCCAAACCTTTTTTTCCCCCAAAAGTTCACAAGTTCAAACATAAATTAAAATCATAATTGAAATAAGAAGTTACAACAGAGAGGTTTACGTGTGTTTTCATTAAGTCTAGTTATCTAACTAAGGATTCATTATCTGCCACTAGCTCCACAGGTAAATTATAGTTTAAATCTACAATTCTTAGGTCTAAGTTAGCCAATTGTCTGCTAAGTGTTTCATTAGTATTGAAGTCTTAAATATATAAATCCAGTCAATATTTTATCTTCTGCCCTTGTACCTATAATAAACTGTTCACTCACAGTTTAAGACCTTCATTATCAGATAATAGTTTTACAACCAGAGAGGAATGTCTGATTATAAATTTGTTACATGCCTGATTTTTATTTTAGTACAATTAACTCATGGCACGTGAAGACTTTGCAGCCCTTTCTATAGTATAAACTTAGGAATTCTATAGAATCATTATTAGGAATTTAAAAACCATCCATTTGTCTACATAGCATCACTACAAGGCAGTACATCATCGATCTGCAGGAAATCTGTTCAGTAGCATGGGCTAATGTCCAGGGATTATTATATCAGTTTAATAATGACAGGAAAGGCATACTGATAGCAAGAGTCAATCCTGAGATGAAGTTTCTCAGGCCTTGCCTCCAAGAGCTCGCCTATCACAGTCCATTTAAAAAAAAAAAAAAAAGGTAGGCCATCTCCAGGAAAGTCATAAAGTCATCTTTAACCTATCCTTTAATCTATTCTAGATGGCCCCTGCCATTATACTATGCAGGATCTATGACTTACACGAATACAGCAGGCATAACACAGTCACCAACAGGCTCCAAGACTTCTAGCCTAGAAGGTGCCCAAGCCCCTCCTAGAACCCTGTTTGCCTGGAACCTCCATGAACCCTTCAGCACATTTTCTGTCATCTCTAGATAGATAATGTAAAGCCCATGTTAGGTGCCTACAGGGTACTGCACTTGTGTGCATTCAGCACAGGGCTCAGGGTGGGCCAATTTCGAATGTTGCTTTGAGGAACTGTACTAATTTGTTTTCTGTTGCAGCAATAAACACCACGACCAAAAGCAATTTGGGGAGGATAGGGTTTGTTTCTCTTTGGGATTATAATTTATCATCAAGGACAGTGGGAAAAGGATTGCCAGGCAGGAACCTGGAGGCAGGACTGAGACCGAAGCCATGGAGAAGTGCTGCTCCCTGCTCCCTGTGGCTTTCTCAGCCTGCTTTCTTACCCCACCAGGGACCTCCTGCCCAGGGATGGCACTGTCCACAGTGGGCTGGACGCTCCCATGTCCATCATTAATCAAGAGAATGACACATGTTTGCCTACCTGCCAGTCTGGTGGGGATACTTATTTTTAGATAGCATGTGTCAGGTTGGCAAAAACAAAAACAAAACACCCCAAAACTGATACAGGACCATTTTGGATATTTACCCCAAAATATTTTTCATCTGTGGTTGGTTGGCTGTAAAAACCATGACTTACACATATTATCCTATTTCAAACACTATATATTTAAATATATATATCTTAAATCTTTTAAATAGAAAAATATGCCAGACTATAAATGCCTGCACTTACACATATATGCATTTTTGTATAATAATTAGGTTGTACGGCAATCTATTTATATTAACAAGAGAGTGTGTGATTCTATCGAATGGCACAGTTCTAGAAATAAGATAAACTCTTGAACTGCCTGTGGAATATAAAGTAATTCTTCCTTGTCTAAGAAAAGGACTGGTGTCATTTCTGAAACACCCCAAATATCCATATACTCTTAACCATCAATCTGTAGTAGTAGACACCCCAGATTTCAGCACCACAGTCCATCACACTCCTCCCAGAAGTCAAGGGATCAGACAGTATAGGCAATATTTGTGCCTGAAAACTGGGTGTAAACACATAGTCCTTGAATTAGACCAAGGCTCAGCAAAGTGTGGCTTTCTAGTTCCCCACATTCTGACTCGATAATATTTACCAAATACTCTCCTGACTGTTCTCCACAAGATGAGCAGTTTGACTGATCGTAGGAGGTAGCATCAGTCCGGGTAAGAGTGAGTCCCTTGAAGATGTTTCTGCCAGGTGACCACTGGGTGGCCCAGTCTCGCTGCTGCCTCTTCTGGAGAATCCCGACTCAGCAACACTGGTTTGAGAAGATGGTTTAAGAAGAAGAAGTTTAAGATGGTTTGAGAATCCCAACTATCAAGTAATCTCAAGTTCTGACCATGTCTTATGGTAGAAGGCTTGGCTTCCTAAAGAGTCACTCTTGGGAGCTCCTGGTGGCCTGGAATGACCATGAGAACGATGTCTGAGATCTCATGACATCGTCCCCTTGGCCACCTAAACTTCTCTGAGACATTATTTAGTTGTGTGGGGGTGAGGGCTATGTGGATGCTTTTGAGGACGACTTGTGAGAGTCATTTCTTTCCTTCTACCATGTAGGTCCTGGAGATTTGTGGCAAGCACGTTTACTGGCGAAGTTCCCTCTGGCTTTATCCTCAGCCTTTTATACGAAGAAGTAGGCTGAACACTCACACCTTCGTTTCCTGAGGTCCGGATCTGTTTCTCCTATCTCAAGGGCAGTAGCTAAAATAAGCAGCACCTTCTACTTGGTGGCAAATGGACACTCTCACCACCTGCTTGGGCATCTTTCTTGGCATGCTCCACATTCTGCTCCTCTGACAGAGCTCTTTGGTCAAATAAATTAAATAATATTTATTTCCATTTGGTGCCCAGTTCCTTTTTTCCTAGTTGCTATGTTCAGAGATCACTCCCTGGCAAGGATTTGGTGGTGGTCTGCAGGGGGAGACCTTAACTGACTTTTCTCTTGCTCATCTTCTCTAACAGTGACAGCACTCTAAATGGTATCCTCAGAACCCCAAACCCACCTTACAAATCCCAGACAGAGTGATGAGAAGCCAGACTTTCTGCAAGGTAGTGGGTACAAGCGGGGTTTGCCTGAGACGAACAGAAGTGAGTCTGTGTCCATCATAATAACATCACATCCAAGGCTCAGGACAACTGACCTAAGCGAACTCTAAGAGGAATTATGGCATGGGCAGCTGTGGTACTCTGCATCTGTCTGTGTGTCTGTGTGTATGCACATGTGTGTGCCTGTGCGTGAGTATGTGTGTTTGTGTGCATCTCTGTGCAGATGGGTGGATGTGTGTCTGCATGTGTATATGTGTGCATGTGTGTATCTCTGTGCATATGTTTATCTCTGTGCATGTATGTGTGAATGTATGTACACATGTGAATGTGCATGTGTGCGTATTTGTGAGTTTGTGAGTGCATGTGTGCACATGTGTGTGCATGAGTGTGTGTGTGTATGTTTGTGAGTGCTTGTTCTCTGCCTTGAAATTGAGTGCTTGCCTCCTTGAATGACACCCAATTATTCAATAGAAAACTCAACATTTAGAACAAGGGAATATTCTGAAAGTAGAAATGGGAGTGAGGGTCAAACAGGCTGAGTCAGCAGGGTCAGACTGGAAGAGGCCAAGTAGCTGATTCTTCCATCCTTTTTTGATAACTTGGAAGACCATGACAGTATCAGGGTCCTTGCTAGACCCTAACCCTGGCTTTGGTCACAATCACAATCAGCTATAGGAGGCTGGCAAACAGTAGCTTCCCCCCCACCCCCCATGGCTTCTCTCAGCATTCACAGGTAAGTAGTGTGACTTGTCAATGTGAAGTTTATATAAGGATCTGGAGTCTCCGGGGGATTTTGTTTTGAGATAGAAAAATATGGTTTTAAAAAGATTAGCAAGGAAGATTTATGGGACCTAACTAGGGCTGTGATCTGAATCTATCATAGCTCGTGCTACAGTGGTCCTCAGCGTAAGAGCATTGTCAGGTGGCATATGCTTTAGAAAGCTTTGGGGTCAAAAGCCATCAACCCCTATATCAATCACGGGCCCCTAGAAGAACAGAACTGATAGGTACATATTATATACATCACATATCTAATATATGTCATATATGTTAAATTCTCTATATTAAATTGACTTGTGTTAAAATAATAGCAACAGTTGTCTCACTCCTGACAACTAGGAGTTGCCCAGTCCACAAGGCTGGGCACCTCAGCAGTCCTAACCTGGTCCTTAGAACCTGAGAATGCTCAGAGAGGCTTCCTTGATAACAGAAGCCTGCATGTGCTGGTTCTGATGTCAGCCCCAACAACAGGGTAAATCAATCAAGGGTCAGGAGGGAAGCCTTTGAGGAAAAGGCTGCTAGACGGTCTTCCCTTCTGGTATACTTGTTTTTCTCTGTGCTGCAATCATAAAGTGCCACCTGCGTTTGGGGGTGAGCCTCCCCCACATCAATAAGGCAACTAGGACAGTTTTTCAGGTGAAGCTTTCTATTCAGGTGATCCTAATTTGTAGCAAATTGACATTGAAACTAACATCTAAGCCCTAGGCCCTTCCCTGGAGAGAGGATGTTTGTCCTCTCTAGAAACCGGATTAACCACCAGATCTTCAATTTATGAATATCATGTATACTCCTATAGGGGTGAGAGGGGGCACACATTCCACATGCGCATGTAGAGGACGGTTCTCTCCCTCTCCCTTATGTTGGTTCCAGAGAGAGAGCCCACAGCACCAGTCTTCCAAAGCAAACATTTCTACCCACGGAGTCATCCTTCAGGCCTCTGTCAGAGTGGATTGTGTCAGTGGACAGATTCGAAAGCACTAATTTTTATTCTAGAATTGGGCAACATTTCATTTCAGAAAACGGAGAGACTGTCCCCACAGACTGAGGCAAATGGATGGATCTACAGACAGAGAGGGGCTGAAGAAAACAGAAGCAAATGCCTTACACTTGCAGGGATGTGGGTAGCTTTCCCCCCTACCCCCGAGACCTGTGTTCACTAATCTTCATAGCAGAGGACTGGCCTGGTTTCTGAGAGATGGAGGAAGCTAGAGGATCCATGACCTAACTACTAAGACACTGACAGAGGTGTGAAACTTGCAGGAACAACACAGAACGGAGACTGGTCACTGACAGAAGCTCGTGGGACTGGGCAAGCGGTGGTGAAGCAAAAGAGCTATTGCTACCTTGTGACACGTGACCACGGCCAACATGCGAAGAGTTGCTTATAATGACTGGCAGAACACCTTGGCCCTCAGCTATGACAATAGTATACACAGAATAACAGTGACTCTCTGGGGATGGCATTGAAGCTATGAATGCTCCCTCCTAGAGAAGGGCTCTCACCGGATCCTGACCTGAGGTGCCAGCCACTGCTTTGCTCTACCCCACACGATCCTGGAAGTGCTAGAGTAGATAGAAGTGGAAGGATGACTAAGGACAGGAACTCTAGGGCCAGGCTACTCCCATGAGTCATCACTCTCCTCGTTAGGTTCCTACTGCTGCGATGAAGCACCATGACCAAAAGCAACTTAGGGAGGAAAGGGTTTTACCTCAATTCACGTTTCCACAGCCCAGTCCGTTATCCAGGGAAGTCAGGACAGGAACTTGAGCAGGGCAAGAACCTGAAAGCAGAAGCGGATGCAGAGGCCATGAAGAAGCGCTGCTTACTGGCTTGCTCCTCATGGCTTGCTCAGTCTGGTTTCTTATAACACCCAGGACCACCAGTCCAGGGATGGCACCACCCACAGTGATCTGGGTCCTCTCACATCAATTATCAATCAATAAAATGCACCCACAGCTTACCCATAGGGCAATCTAATGAGGATATTTTCTTAATTGAAGTTCCCTTTTCCCAGATGATTCTCTCTCATGTCAAGATGACACAAAAGCCAGCCAGCACAGTAACCCATGCTGGGATGGGACTTTTGGGTGATTCAGCTACCTTTGACTCACCCTTGCTCCTATAAGTGATTCCGGTAAAGTTATTAGCTCACCTGCTGGGCTTGGGGGAAATGTGACTTTGGTTTATCATCAGTGCTCTGTCAGGAGTAAACACGTCTCCTTAAATCTCCCCCAGGAGAAATCCTGCAACAACTCTTCTGGGGGCTAAGCTAGGACCTCCTGTAACAAGACAGTTCGGGAAGAGCAATCAGACATTTAAAACCATTTTAGCCAAGAGGTGGGCCAGAGGAATTAACACATCCCCAAAGCAGATTTCATGCGGATTAAGCTTCAAGCTTAAATACCCTGTTTGTCCAGAGCAGAGGAAAAAGGGCATAAACAAAGGCCTGGCTGGCTGTTCAATGGGGGTAGTTTTTTTAGGCAGCTTGATGTAGGTGCTTTCCATGTCAGCCACTGTACCCAGTAACTGACTGTCCCTATGCAGGTGTGGAGATGGGGCCACTCTGACATATAGAGAATTTCTTTCAACGATGTCACTCTCTTTCACTGCCCATGCAGTCTTGGGCTGAATCAGAGAGGGTGAGCTAAGCACCAGTAGTCATCTCTCTTTGACTCTTGACTATAGATATGTCATGACCACACACTTCCTGCTCTTGTTACCAAGCCTTCCCACCACCATAGACTGCAGTCACTCGAACCATGAGCCCAAAATAAGCCCTTTCTTCCTCTCACTTGCCTGTGTTTGGTGTTTTATCAGAGCAGCAAGAAAAGCAACCAGTACACTAGAGTGCTACCACAGCTGAGTGTCCAGGAGAAAAACCGTAGACCTCATCTGATGCCCTAAAGCCTAGAGCAGTTTGATTTCTTCATATTCTCTTCCTGGGACTGCTGACCAGCCACTTTTTCTGCTAGTGTTAAGAGTGGAGAAGCCCTAACTGCCACAGATAGTGTAGGACCGCTCAAGTGAACCCATACCTAAAAAAACGAGGACACATGGATTAGGCCACAACGAGAATAGCTTTTCCTAAATATTTCTAGCAAATATTTCAGGACTTCGAGGGATTTTTCTTTCATGCCCATTCTTCTGCTTTGTTGGTCTCCCAACTAAAGCCCCACTTGCCTCCTGGGGAGCTCAGCCTTTCATGTGAGCCTGGGAGTTGTCGCTGTCCTGTGCCTGGCTCTCTCCTGTCTCCCCAGGGCTGCCTCTCTGATACTCATTACGGGGTCAGGCTTCCCAGCTTTGTGTTCCTTTCCAACACAATCAGTGCCGGCTGAATGCCTGAGCAGCTCCAGCACTGTAGGATGCAGAGCTGCCAATGGCCCTCATGTGTGACGATGCTGCTGGAGCATGCATGATCTTGCTTGTGACCCCACTTTGCCCAACCCCCACACTTTGGAATAGGTTTGGTGGAACAGAGCAGATGTCTTGGTGCCCGCAAGTCCCTCAGAGTGCAGCCCGGCTTCAATTCAGAACACAGTTGTCTCTGCAATTCCCCTGTCCAAGGACTTCTTAATCCAAAACTTAATATAGTTAGCACCTCAAAATCTACTTAGTTAATCTTAGATCAAACGCAAATGAAAAGAATTGCATCTGTACTGAATACGTACAGACTTTTCTTCCCTGATCGCATTACTTAAACAATGCACAGTTACATCAGAAGGTAGTGTAAGTTATTCAGAGGGGACTTGAAAGAAAATGTATTAGCTCTGGACCCTCAAGACTAAGCTCCCAGACCAAGTTCTCAGCACAAAGATTTATTTGCCCCAGAGGGTCAGAGGGCAGAGAATAAGAGACAAAGACTACAGGAGATGGAGGATGAGGAAGAAAGGGAAGAGGACAAGGGAGAGAGGGAAGGGCTATTTGTCCCAGAGAGAACAGGACAAAGGACTACTCTGTGTAGGGAGGAGACAGACTATGGCTCATAGGTAAACAGTTTATAAAGGTACAAGGGGAATTGTTTAACTTAAATTGGGCATGTTAATTAGGTGAGTCAAAGGAGGCTTTTGATTGCTGGACCTCAATACTTTGATAGCTAGGTCATGGTAGCCAGCCTCAGGAGGAGGGATTGCACAAATAGTGGAATAGACCATGGTGTGGCTAGCTTTAGGAATGCAATCTAATGGTTTTTAGCAAGGTAGAAGAAATGGGAGAGAAGGGCGAGGCCTGCCAGAGCCATGCTCGCCATGCTCCAGCTGGCCAGGGTCCCTTCAGGACTTAACATCGAGAGGATGCTCACAGTTCCTACGCACATACACATTCTCTGAGTGGTGTTGAGCACTTGAGCAGCCACAGGGTTGAGTAGTGACAGAGTCTGGGGATCAGTCACCCTGGACTGATGAATGATGCACTTTCTTTCAAGAAAGGTGTCTTACACAAGCCAGCAAGATTTTGCTGAAAGGACCCTGATATAGCTGTCTCCTGTGAGGCTTTGCCAGTGCCTGGCAAATACAGAAGTGGATGCTCACAGTCATCTAGAGGATGGAACACAGGACCCCCAATGGAGGAGCTAGAGAAAGTACCCAAGGAGCTGAAGGGGTCTGCAACCCTATAGGTGGAACAACAACAATATGAACTAATCAGTACCCCCAGAGCTTGTGTCTCTAGCTGCATATGTAGCAGAAGATGACCTAGTCGGCCATCATTGGGAAGAGAGGCCCCTTGGTCTAGCAAACTTTATATGCCCCAGTACAAGGGAACGCCAGGGCCAAGAAGTGGGCGTGAGTGGGTAGAGGAGCAGGGCAGGTGGAGGGTATAGGGGACTTTTGGGATAACATTTGAAATGTAAATGAAGAAAATATCTAATAAAAAATTAAAAAAAGAAAGGTGTCTATTTGTCATAAAAGGCAGCAGATGGGGTCACCCAATTGTACGGTTCGTGGTGGTGAATAGACACTATTGACTTGGCTGGGTTTGTCACCACTGTCACCAAGTGTGTCCTCAGGGACTATTCCAGAGAGATATAGCAATGAAGAAAAGCCCCGTCCATGGCAGCAACATTCGATTGACTGGCCTCCTAGGCTGATTTAAAAAGAGAGGATGGCCTGGACGCCATGGTCCATCTCTGTCTGCTTCCTAGGCTGCAGGTGCCACGTGACTGCCATTTTGTACTCCCACCATGCCTTCCCACGGTGACAAGCCATATCTCCTCACACCAAGAGCCAGAGTGAACTTTTCCTTCCTTAAGTTGCTTGGCGTCTGGTATATATTGTCGTATCAAGGAGAAAAGCAGCTCACGTAAAGTCCTGAGTCAGACTGAAATCTTGTCCTGGAAGAATTCATTAAACAAATATTTTAAAGCCGCAGCCTTATGGGGCTGTCTAGCTCTATATTTAGAAATCATCAGACAGATATTTTGCCTTCTGACACTTTCAGGAGAGGCAAGCACACAGCGGGAAGAGGCTGAGCAAGACACTCTGGGCTTGAGTCTGTGACTAATGAGCTGGGGACTGGCTGGCCTCCCCCAGCCTCTGTTTCCTATGTGAAGGGCAGGGGGAGTAGACTTTCCATCTCACTCCCTGGAGCTCACTGTGCTGCGATTGCTACTGCTGCTTCATAAAATTTCCTCTTCCTCTTGTGATGTGACTTACAGTTAAGAACTCCATAATTTTTATTTCCCATGGGCATCTGGATGTTAATAACTGAAGCGCAATTCCCCCCAGAACTCATTTGTAGATCACCTGTGTCTGTGGAGATGTCAGAGCGGGCTGCACCTTGCTCTTGTGCATATAGGCAGCTTCAGCTGTTTTTGCTGGACCAGGATGCTCTGTAAACTCCTGTGGCCTCTTCACTTCACATATACAGAATTCTGTTGGTATTGACTTCATCTTCTTCTCTGAGTAAGCTTTATTTCGTCCTGGTAAGATTTGAAGATTCTGAAATGGAATGTTAAGAAACAACAGGAAGCCATTCTCCACCTCAGTCCTCAGCTCACCTAAGAAGGTACTCGGTGTGGTGGAGCCTAGTGTGGATTCACCCAGAACCACACAGCAAGCCTGAAAGTGACAGGGTTCCCCGCTGACCTGGGCAATCAGGGTACCATGACTAGCTGCTCCAAGAGCCAGCACCCCAAGAACACTGCCTCATGCTTTCCTCCCTTCAAGCAGCTCTGTTCCAGCTTCCCAGGAGGGGCAGAACAGAGGTGGGGGAGCAATGCCAGAGCATAGAGTTTGCCCCAAGCTCGGGGTATTGCTTGGCATTATAACTCTCTAATAGCACCTGAATCTCTAGGTTTCCAAAAGCTTTGATCCTGACCTACCTAGCACATCAAGAACCTGACTCTTGGGACCCACCTATCACCTCAGGTGGTCTGAGGAATTCTCAAAGAACAAGACAGAGCCTCAGACAGAAACAGAGACTCAGAGCCTCTGGAAGTGCCCGTTACCTAAACACACCATTGCCATCGACCCTGCTCCCTTTGGGATGTGTCTAGGAAGCAAATCTTAGCTATTTGGGGACTGGTGACCTAACAGGACTTGCAGATAAGAAGGTGAAGGAAGGAAATTAGGAATTTTAGAGAGAGAACTATGGGTTCCATGCTTACTATGTTGGATTTGATTCTTCTATTTAATTTTATTTTATGTGTATGAGTGTTTTGTCTGCATGCATGTCTGTGTGTACATGTCTGTGTACCACATGCATGCATCCCTGGTACCCATTAAGTCCAAAAAAAGGCATTGGGTCCCCTGAAACTAGAGTGACAGATGGTTGTGAGCCATCATGTGGATGCCGAGAGCTGAAACTGGTCCTTTGGAAGAGCAACCAGTGTTCTTAAGCTCTGAGGCATCTTTCCAGCCCCCAGTCTGCCGAATTTGAAATATCTGGGCCATCTAGGATAAACATCATCAAGCAAGGTAGCAGCTCCATTGAGGGACTGAGCTTAAGAAATCAACTTTGAGGTCCACAGTGTGTGGTGGTCACTGTAACCTTATGGTGTGGGTCATGTTACTCAGGAGCTCATGAAAGAACACATGCAAGAGACAGGAATTACGAGAGGAAGAGAGACGGCATGGCCTCCCCAAAGCTCAGACTTAGGTGCTTGATAACACAGACAAAATTATACAAAGCTTGGCCCCGAAAGAGACAACCTAAAGGCTGGCTCTTTGAGAGTAAACAGATGGCTGCTGATGGCAGCCCAGGGTCTAGAGCACAGGAGTCTCTTGCTGCACACTTGCAGAGGACAGGCTTCCACCCTTGGGTCAGGGTGTCACAGCTATGGAGTGTGCTGGTCTTGTGACACATCCCCAGATGTGCAGCATCCTTCAGTCACTGAGCAGAGTTCCTGTCCCATGCTGTGGCGATATCCAGAGCCTCTCCTCAGGTCAACCTGAGGCGGAACATGGAGTCTGCTTCTTCCCTGCTGGAGGCGGCCTTTCGGAGCCGGCAGTCGGGTTAGTCACTCTTCAAAGACATTACCTAAGGACCACTCTCTGAGTGTCTGGGGGGGACAGGAGTCTTCTTCCCTTGGCCCGCAGCAGTCCTTACTGCCTGGTCACCTGTGTCCTGTCACTTGCTGCTCACTCTTGGTGACCCTCTTGTTGGTCAGTGTGCTACACGAGGCTCTGATTCTACTGTATGTGTCTGTCCTACACAGCAGCCAGCGTGCTCACGGTGAGGGAAAGTTTCCAGAGAGAGGCTGTACCTGCAAATGGAAACCTCCTGCAAGGTTGCCCGAGAGATCAGGATCCCCATAAATCTGGAGAGGTTGGGATGTTGCAGTTCCAGAATTGACTGCGATTTATCTTGCTCATTTTAGCCCTCTACATAGACAACTCCTGGTCCTCTGGGTTGGATCTAACATCCTTTGACTAACTGGTAAGCACTTTTTATAGAATATTAACAAAACCCTGGTTTCCACCACTCAAAGGGCTAGGAATGCTGTCAGACAGCATCTCAGGCCTATAGCAGAGTTCTTCCTATTTTCCTGTAACGGGCCCCTCTGATGTCCCTACCAATATATTTAAAAAGTGTCTTGATTTATGACTTTCTTTGTTCCGTTACTGTAAAAAGCTTTGTGAAATTGCTTCCACATTGAAACACAAAATTTAGGGTAACCTAAATCTTTATTTTTAGGCTATAATGGCTCATATTTGGCTCCAGAATAAACTGTTTCTTATCCCCTTTGAAGTGAGAATTGTGGTTTTTTATGACATTGTCGTGTAAAAATTATTAAATGTGAGATTTTACTATCAAGTACTATAAAAACTTGTATTTTAGGGCAAGGAATTTTCAAACCTTTTTAATCTCTCCCACCTTTGAGATTTTTATGCAAGTGTTTTAATCTCCCATACACCCAGTAAAGCCTTTGTTTGTTTTTTTTTTTAAAATAATTCTGAAACCTTTTTAATTCACATAGCAATTTGTACATTGTAGCAAAATTTGCATTATTCAAGAATAAGTTACTCATACAGTACATAAAACAAAGATTTGCCAAATACCTTCTGCTATAATGATAGAAGATGAGATTCCCTGTTTCTGTGGTCGCAATGCTGCTTATTCCGGCCACACACTGGCCATTAGATGTGTCTTCATTAGGAGAAAGCCTTTGTTTTAAACCTGCTACATCCCTGGATTAAAATGAATAGCCCCCTTTCCCTTGACTTCCTTTGCCCCATTTTTAAAAAGCAGTCGATCATCAAAGACTGACGTCAGAACCCGGCTAATGGGGAAAGACACAGTCACAACTGCTTTAGAATAAAAGCCAAGTGTACTTCCTGTCTATGTGTGTCAGATCTTCTGAGCATACCTGCGGTGGTTTGCATAGGTTTGGTCCCCACACATTTATGTATTTGAATGGTTGGCCCATAGGGCGTGGCACTATTAGGTGGTGTTGCCTTGTCGGAGTAGCTATGGCCTTGTGGGAGGAAGTGTGTCACCATGGAGGGAAGCTTTGAGACTATATGCACTCAAGCTCTCCCCAGTAACATGGTCTCCTGGCTGCCTGCCGATCAAGATGTAGAACTCTAAGCTACTTCTCCAATACCATGTCTACCTGCACATTGCCATGTGAACCACCATGATGATAATGGACTAAACCTCTGAAACTGTAAGCCAACTCCAGTGAAATATTTTCCTTTAAAAGTGTTGCTGTGGTCATGGTGTCTGTTCACAGCAATGGAAACCCTAACTAAGTCAGCACCCTTGATTAAAAGTAAAGTTTTCCTTGTTCAGACACGTCAGATGGAGTGGTGATCTCTTTCTTTGTGACCCAGAACTGATTTCTAACAATAGATATGCATAAGCTCAGATGTACTTGGATCGGTTTTTGGTCAGGTGTACCACCAAGCCACTCGGTGAGTTTTGCTGTGGAAGATGGAGCCAGGCATCTTGATGGATGAGGTAACACAGTCGCATGTGTGTGGAGCACTGTGTGTGTGTCCCAGAGCCTGCAGCCTCATGAGATGGAGCTTCAGAGTGAGTACCATCCCAAACCACAGAGCACCAGTCTGTGAGACCTGGGTAGTGGAAGGGGATAACTAACTCAAATAACTTGTTTTTTGACACCCCTCCCCCCCACACTGCAGCACACATATTAAATCCATGATAAATGAATGAGTGGCAAAAAGAAGTTTGTAAGAGTGCATTGTGCTTGAGAAGTGAGAACGCAGCCATCTTTCCTACATTTCCAGTCTAGTAAATATCCTGATGTGCTAAGTCTGTTAGCAAGATTAGGAGGCTACCTCACTTTCTATGAACTATTTAACTTCAGTGACAACTTTATTTGCTTGAGAAGTTCAAAGGAAGAAAGGAAGAGAAGGAGGTGAAACCACACAGCAGGCAGCTGAGACCACACAGCACTTCACAAGAATGGTCCATCCATTGCCACCTTGGGCTGAATTCCTGGGCATATTTCTCAGGAGACCTGCTTGTGGCTGGCTGTTTTGAAAACAGGAGGAGGAGGTTCAGAGTTACCACAGGTCTGCCGCTTCAGTATCAGCAAATAATGTTGAAACCTTGGCCAGCTGTAGCCACTCACTCCTTATCTGATTACTTTCATTAAACCAGATGCACATGGGAACTTGCATCAGCTCAGCATGACAAGTTTGCTTCTTCTGAGCGCTGGAAAAATTTTAGTGGCAAGAAAGAAAAATTCAACTAAACACAGGTAATCTAATTCAAGCCCTGCTCAAATGAGACAGGCCTCTGGGGACCCTGTGTCAGTTACTTTTCTTGCTGTTATGACCAAATGCCTGTCAGGAACTGAGGGACAAAGGGCTCATTTTGGCTTGCCCTTTGAGGTCAGCACAGTCTATTGAGACCAGGAAGTCTGGACTATGGCCGCAGAAGGGCGAGACTCTTGGCTCACACCTGGATGGATCAGAAAGCAGAATTTAGCTATAAACTTAAGGACCTGACCCAGTGACCAACTTTGTTTAGCTAGGCTCCACCTCCCAAAGATTCCACAATCTCCTCTAACAACTAGGAGCCAAGTTTTCAAACTCCTGAGACCATGAGAGACACTTTACACCAACTCATAGGAAACCCTTAAATGATGACCTTATTGCAGACAAGGACATTGTGGGAGAACAAAACACATGGAAGTAGGAGCGTCTTTACATCTGACTCCAGAAGGAGATGCGCTCACCCTGCCCAAGGTTGGCTTTCAGTGACCTGAAGGGGAAACTTCTAATTTCTTTGGAAAGTCAGTGATGTCAAATGATATTTTGCTGGGGCACACAGGTGAAAGGATATTTTGCTAAAACAGACATGTGAAAGAAGAATGTTTTGCTGAAGCAGACACAGGTGAAAGGATGTTTTTCTATAGCAGACACGGGAAAGGACACATGACGAAGGAATATAAATATGACCCCCCCCCCAGACAGTGGGAGTTGTAACATTGGTTTGTTTTGCTCTACCTGACTATTCTTTGCTAATGGCACATATGTATTGTTTTGCCTTACATTGCAGTGTGGTGATGCTAGAGAGAAACTAGACAAAGAATTGCTCGTGAGCTTCCTGCGACTTCTTGCCACAGCCTTGGGACAGTTGGTAAGCATTGCAGTTTCTCCAGGATTGAACTGCAGCTGCTGGTTCATGTGTGGTGTCTGCCAACCGAGAGGACTAAACTGCTGATCTCCTGACAATGAAGATTGGACTCACCCTCAAAGAAATATTTCTAAACAGCTCTACTTCCCCTGTGTCCTAATAACTTTTCTTTTCTACTACCTCTGGTGGGTGGTGGGCTAGAGGAGAGGTTGAACCCTTATTAAAATAGGTTGGAAAAAATTTATGCCTACAGGGGTCCTCTCCTGTGCAGTGTGGAACATTCACAAAGCAGCAAGGCATCCAGCTGGAGAGAGCTGCCTGCTACTTCCCATGGCCCCTGATAAGAGTGTCAAAGTTGATACCCAAGAGTTCATGAGCTGGAACCTTGGTCCATCACTGAAACAGTGCTAGGAAGAGGATGTGGTTGGACATGTTGAGTCACGAGGAACAGGGCACTAGTGGGGTGTAGTAATCCTTCCCCCAGGAAGTTCTCCATCATACAAGACTGGGTTGGTTACTGGCAGCAGGTCAGCAGACTATGGACCGCCCCTCTTGCCTTCCCTCTTCTGTATATGCTTCCTGGGTCAACCCACTCTTTCCATTCGTTGAAACAGCATGAGATTCAGTTCCAGAAACAAACCTCTATGCTTCATAAATAACCCAGTCCTGTGAATTCTATTATAGCAACAGAAACTGGGCTGAGAGGAACTGAGTGGGTGGTGGGCTTTTACTAAAGAGTAGCTGCTCAGCCCACAGACTTCAGAGGCAACAGAGAGCTCTACCTCAGATGCACAATGAAAGTCTGTATTCAGCCAGCCCCTTCTATTTCTGGGAGAACATGGTGGAGGAATGGATGCTGAGTTGTCATGACGAAGTACACAGGGGTCATTCTGCATGAAGAGATCTCTCCCAGAAAACACTGGTCTTTTCCACATCAGCTAAGAAGTTGTCCAAATCCTTCTCACTATAGAAACCAATGGTATGTGTGCTCCTGATGAGAGGTGGAATAGAGGGATGGCTAAACTCAATGACAGACTTAGTGGGGGAAACTGAGTTCTAGTCCTGACTCAACACAGGGGAGAACAGGGTGAGTCCTGAGTGAATGAGTATTTCCTTCACTCCTGGAGCCCATTCCTGCGGTGGTCAAGATGTGGTATCCTTGTGCTGACACTGGATTCCAAATGGAAATATTGAGAAATGGTGGGCCTTTCTAGACGGAGGTGAGACTAACCGTTTGTGCAGTTGTTTGGGGGAGGGATGACCCATAGTCCTGTAAGTAGCTCCTCACCATGCTCTGTAAATAAGCCGGATGCACTCATTGGTTGGCCACATTAGACTAGGTTACTACAAGAGTATTACAACCGAAGGTGGGAAAACAAATAAACAAACAGAAAACCCACCTAGAATCCTAACACTTGAGTTCAAGTTTAAGCTCGGCCTGGGCTACACAGGAGTTGACAGCCAAACTGAGTTACACAGGGGGTTTCTGCCTTAAAATAAAATAATGTATTTCAGTGCAAGGCCCTGGGTTTGAAGAGAGAGAGAGAGACTAATAGAGAGATTAACAGAGTTCTTTTGTGACTAGATGAGAACGGCTTGCAGTAAACTGAGCCCGTTTCTGCTCACACTTCTGTTTTCCTGCCGCTCTAGAGCACAGTGAGAAGCTCTCACTGGGAGCCAGCAGATGCTCTTGGACTTCTGGAATCTTCAGAATATACCTCTATGCTTTGTAAATCACCCAGTTGTGCGAATAGGACCGAGGATTGGGGGAGAAGGGGAATGGGGGTGGTGGCGAGGCGAGGCAATGGAGTCATGTGACAAATCTCAGGAACTCTGACTCTGGAAACCAGCATCAGGGAGCAGATCTGAGTTTATCGCCCAGCCCGTAAGCTTATATATAGTGTTTGAGCCAATCTCAAGCCCCTAAACCCTTGGCCAATCGTATCTCCCACCATCACCGTGCTCCAATGAAAGCCCTGCCTAATGAGGTGACTCAGAAGGAGAGAGGGGATTATGGTCTCCCTTGAGGACTTCTGTGAAGATGGGGGCGGGGGAGTGGCCATGTCCTGGCCTCAGCTCTCACCGATGAGGTAGTGAATATTAGCTTCAACGCTTTGTGTTCCTGGCCGGCCACGCTGTTCTAGCTACCCGCCAGGCTCTCTTTGGAAAGACACACACACACACACACACACACACACACACACACACACACACACGTTAGCTTATTTTTACTATGTCTTTTAACTCAATGTCTGGGCACGTCTCAGCCTCCGGAGGCTTGCATGATTTCTCTTTACCCCTAGCCCAACACCTCCTGAATCTACCCTTAGCTTTGCTGCCCTGTTACCTTCTGTGGGGCCCATTGGTCTCTGCTGCCCAAGATGCTTCTGGGCGGCCCTTCTGGGGCCCACTTTTTCTTTTCCCTACATTTCAGCTGATATCCTGTAGCTCTAATTCTGTTCCATCTCTCTCCCCCCGGATCATGGCGATTTCTCTTCTCTCCCTGCACAACTCTAAGAGTCCCACTCGGTCTCTCTTTTTCCCAGCCATTGGCCACTGGCATCTTTATTGATCAATCAAAAACCAACTGGGGACAAAGACCTTCAGCCTCAGTACATGCAGATTCCCAAATAAATAAAATCATCTGAACTACTTCCCTATGCACCAGTGTTCTGGGAAACATCTTAGATCTAACGCCATGTAGGGTCTTCATCTAACGCTGTGTAGGGTCTTCGAGTCACAGGAACCTGTGCCGCCTCGTTCTCCATCCCACTTTCTCCATCACAAAGTTGACTTCCATACCCCCCACACCCAGTCTCCCATGTTCAGTACTAGTCACAGAAAGTGCACGAAGGTAACATATTAGAAACCTGTCTTTATCAGTTACATCAACAAATAGGTTCTAATTTTTTTTTTTTTAAGGCAAACTTCTGACCTCCTTCCCAGAGATGCTGATTTGAGAATTCCTTCCACGGGAGAGAAGTAAACAACCCCTTGCCTCTTTTCAGGCTCCAGTGACAAACTCAAGTGTGGTTCCACTAAAGTCTAATGTGGTAAACCACTGAGTGTATTCAGCTTACTTACAGAGCATGGTGAAGGGCTACTTACAGGACTGTGGGCCGCCTCCCAAGCAACTGCGCCACCTGAAAGCCTCACCCCAGCCTAGATGATGACTTCCCCTTAGCCACATAGATGGAGTCCTCCCTCCGGTTTAACCTCAGTCCGTATATCTCAGCACCTCCTGAGACCTGCAAGGCTACCTGCAATTAGGACAGAGTCACATAGAAATGGCAGGGAGGAGCAGGAGGGAGCCATGGAAACTCAGTCATGGGGTCCAATAACCTTTCCCAAGACTTATCTGTAGAAGAGAAGAAGGTCAACAGTCAGCAAGCTGGCTAGGAGTTCTTTGAAAGTAGCCTGACTTTTCTGATGACGATGCCAGCCATCATGTTTAGATGACAGCAGCCCACACCAGATGCTGACACTCTGGGTGAGAGTCATCTTAATGTGCCCCACAAGATCCAGATACAGACAATCCATGAACCATGATGTTAGTGAAGTTCTGACTGGCTCCTCACAAGTTAAATTAGGCTAATTTCTTCTGTGAAGTTTTTCAGGGGTGGGTGTGGACAACCTTTAAAAGTATAAATATAGAACTACTTTGTAACTTGAAGACATGGAACAATGCAAGGTGGTCTTGTGGATAGAACCTTTAGTGTCTTCCATAAAACCTTTTGGATCTCCCAGTAAAATAGTCCAGACTTCTCATGAGGCTTATAGAACATTGAGGTAGAGAGTCTTTCTTTACGATTTCCTTTGTTTGGTTGATTTTGTTGCACTAGAGATGGAACACTAGGCACACAACTCTACCTCTGAGCTACGTGACCAGCCCAAGATTTTATCTGCTCTGTTGTGCAATTCCCACCTTCTTGTGTATGTGTTTTTCCCTCTCCAGATCTCCTCAAAGCCCAAGGCTTTCTTGCGTTTCTAGCTTTGTGTGCCCTTTGTCAATCAGTGTGAGCCCAGCTGCAATTTGCTTGCAAGAGTCTTTTCAAGTCCCGAGCTATCAATCTTGTCATGAAAACGTTACCCACACGGAGCTGTCACTGCCACATGTTTGTGGCAGATCTAGGGACATCACGGACATCCACAGTGGCCTCTGGGACATTATTCAAGCCCTAAAACTTACTCCAGCTTTGGTCATCATTGCTTTTCTTCCAGACTTCCTTTGTGATGAGGAGCTGGACTTCTCAGGGTCTTTGTCCCCTTAGGGTGCCTGGTGAGGAGGGGTTACACAGGCCTCATCTCTTCCTCCTCAAGATCCCTGACACACAGCACACAAATCACCCTTCCATCTTCTTTAAAGCAAATGGCTGTGTGGCTCCATCCGCTCTGGTGTGGCACCCAGTGAACAGGCTGAAAGGAATGTGGAACACTGAGTAAATAAACAAGTGGCAGAGATGGCAGTGGAGAGCCATTAGTGAGAGAACTAAGCTCTAAATGTGGGAGGCAGGCTGAGGTTGGAGCCTCCTAGGCATCCCCAAGACAGCATGGATCCTAGTAAAAATGGCACCAGGAACCACATATGTAGGAGTTCTGAAAAACTGTGTAACACATCCACACTTTAAGTTCCTGTCATTTCCCATTACAAATATATTCAAAAGTTATTCTTGGTTTAGTGGTAGAGTTAAAGGAGATCAGGCCTCATGATAGACCAACTATTCAGGTCTGACAGTGCGCATAGTGTGCATGTGTTGGAATATCACACTGTACTCCACAATACAGAAGATTACTATGCATCTATTAAAAATTAGAATGCCGGGCTGGTGAGATGGCTCAGTGTGTAAGAGCACCCGACTGCTCTTCCGAAGGTCCGGAGTTCAAATCCCAGCAACCACATGGTGGCTCATAACCATCCGTAACAAGATCTGACTCCCTCTTCTGGAGTGTCTGAAGACAGCTACAGTGTACTTACATATAATAAATAAATAAATCTTAAAAAAAAAAAATTAGAATGCCTTGGGCTGTGGACGTAGCACAGAGGTAGAACTTTTTCAACATGGGAAAATCATTGAGTTTCATCCCCACCATAGCAAAAAATTAATTATCGACTATTATAAAAAAAATTACAGGTATTCCTTGGTATCCACAAGGGATTGGTTCCAGGACCCTTATGGGTATCAAATCTACAGATGCTCAAGTCATTTACATAAAATGGTGTGGTATTTACCTATTTATAATCTACCTATGACCTCCTTTGTGGTTAAATCCTCTCTAAATGAGCTATAATGTGCAATACAGAGCAGGTGCTTTAAATCTGTTATGCTGTATGGATTAGAAAATAATCACAAGATATAAAGTTCAGCACCAGTGCAAACACCTTGGGGTGGTGGGCAATAGCCTCACTGGGTAGACGATGGCAGCATCCTCCTACACGTGTGTGACTAGGCACCTTGGAACAGAATGTATATGGAATGTGGATGATGGCATGTGAGTTGTGGGTGTGCACTCACCTCGTCTGTCTTCCTCAGAGACATGCAGGGTTCTCACAAAGCAAGGGTGCAGGGAGTGGGGTGATGAACAGTCATCATTGCCTCTGTGACATAATTGTCTCAGAAGAAAAGCAGCCAAGCTGGTACACAGAAACAATATCCTGTAACCGGAGGTTCTGTTTGATGTGTTTTTCTTAGGGAAAAATTACTCTTCTCTCAGTGCATCTGTGGTGTCATTAGATTAGAAAAGAGCTTCAAAACATCTCTTCACATTAGCACCTTCTAGAACACACCCACTGGGGGAAGTGTGCTCCTGAGTTACAGAAGATGTGAGAAGGAGGGAGGGGCTGAGAACAGAGCATTGCATGAATGTGGGGCCCATCTTCCAACACTGCCAGATGAATGGGATGAAGAGAGGGGCTTCTGACGGGCCTGACATGATGCTAACAGACATGAGCCCCCAGGAAGCAAGATCTGCTGGATACAACTTGGCTTATAAGAAGACATTGGGGAGCATATTCTTTAGTTCCTAATTCCTCACACTTGGCAAGCCTTGGGGAGGAGCTTATATACTGCCTCAGACTTACAAAATTAGAATGAGTGCTCTGACATGACCTCCAGGTTCATAAGCATAGAAGTCTCAACAGTGCTGGGATAAAGCTAAAGAGAAGACATGGCCTGGGATGGAGGCAAGACAGTGGGACACGGAGACCTTCATCCCACACAGATGTGATTTGTGGACTTTACAGAGAATGAGAACATCTATTCTGTGTGTGGCAGTTCAAATGAGAATGGCCCCCATGGGCTCACGTGTTTGAATATTTGGTCCCCAGTTGGTGGAACTATTTGGGAAGGATTAGGAGGTGTGGCCTTGTTGGAGGAAGTGTGTCACTGAGGGGAAGGCTTTGAGATTCCAAAAGCCCATGCCAGGCCCAGTTAGTGACTTTCTCCCTCCCTCCCTCCTTCCATCACTCTGTCCCTCCCTCCCTCCCTCTCCCTTCCTCCCTCTCTCCTTCCATTGCTCTGTCCATCCCTCCTTCCTTCTCTCCCTTCCTTCCTCCCTTCCTCTCTGCCTCCTGCTTGTGGATCAAGATGTAAGCCATCAGCTAGTGCTCCAGGGCCATGCCACACCTACCTGCTGCCATCCTCCTCATCATGATGGCCATGGACTCATGCTCTGAAATTGTAAGCCCCAAACAAACTCTTCTATAAGTTGCCCTGGTCATGCTGTCCTATTATAGCATCGAAAGGCAAGTACTGAGGTAGGCTGCTCGATGCTTTATCTACTAGAGTTTGAATGTGCTCCCCAAACTATGTTTACATAGTTGGGGGGATTGGGGGAGGTGATTGACATTAGGAGAAGTCATAATGCTCCCCTAGTGGCATTAATTACTTTATAAGTGGAGGTGACCCAAGCTGGCTCATGCCGGCCCTGTCTCTTCACGGGATGCCCTCTGCTGTGTTATAGTACTGCTAAGGTTTCTCTCCAGCTGCTGGCTACTACATATTGAACTCTTCAGCCTCCAGAAGAATGAACCAAGAAAACTCTACTATTTTATGTCTGCTGGCCTGCAGTATTCTCTTATAAGCAGCACGAAATAATCATGGTGAAGTCAGAGACCTGCATAGCACTCAACACAACAGTCAACAGTCAACACCTGCATAGCACTCTACCCTCTTCCAGGAGCCTTGCGGGTATCCTGTCACTATCCAGTCAGAGACACATAAAGTGACTTCTAAAATTCTCTCCATACCTGAGATTCTAGGTTTAAGTGACTGCCCCAGAGCTCCCAGAGATGGCAAGCATCAGAACCAGGACTCCAGCTTAAGCACAGTTGCCCCAACTCTGGAGTCTCTCCACTCTGCTCCTGAGATTTCCCAGGTCTCAAGATGTTTGCACTTGGTTTTTGTTCTGGTTTTGCTGAGTATTTGGCTTGCTCTGCTTTTTAAAAATCCTTCTGACTCTGCTGTCTCAGAAAGGAACAGGAGCCTGATATGTCCTGGGCCCCTCTGGCTCCTGTCTTCTCACCTTTCCCTGGAGCATGCAAATGGGAAGCCCAGGGTCCATGTTCAGCCCATGATGTGTCTTGCTTCTTTATAAGTGTCTTAAAAATTAAAAACATTTGTTCAAAGCCAAAAATTAGAGGTATCACATGACCCAGCTATATAATTATTGAGTGTATTTCCAACACACCACAGAGGCACCTGCATGTCCATATTTATTGTTGCATTAGTTATGGTAGCCATGATATGGACTCAGTGTAGATGAACATGAATGGAGAAAGAAACTATGGTGCATATGTACAATGGAATTTTACATAGCTTCAAAAAAGAATGAAATGACACACACACACACACAAACGCAGGACACACATACATACACAGTAAAATGTGGAAGTAGAAAGTGGACTATGAGAAGGGGAAGAGGTAGAAAGAGAGGGGCCATTAGGAAAAAGGGAGAGAAAAGGAATATATGTGGCACTGTACAGCAGTTTCCTCCAAATGGAAACACTCCTGTCTGGACTGAGGGAAGTAGTAAATGGCTCGTAAAACTCAAGTTTAGACAGTTTTGATTATGGAAGTCTCACCCCATGGCTATAAAAGCAAAAGCAACTATAGGGGCGAAAAGACTCTGATGGCCAAGCTGCCTATGTCACAGCAAGTTTCTTAAAGCAAGGGGTGCAACTTTTTAAAGTCATTACCCAACCTGAGATGGGCTTCTTAGGGATGAATCTACTTTCAGGTCACCCAGTAAGCAACTCCTCACTCAGTTCCTGTGAGCTGCCCCAATAAACTCACTAGCTTACCAAACTAGAATTGGGTGACATTGTGTCTTTGGTCTATTGTCTGCTCCATGTCTGTCTTAGGGTTTCTATTGCTGTGAGCAGACACCATGACCAAGGCAACTCTTATAAAGGAAAACATTTAATTGGGTCTGGCTTACAGGTTCAGAGGTTCAGTTCATTATCATCAAGGCAGGGGCATGGCAGTATCCAGGCAGGCTTGATGGGGGAGGAGTTGAGAGTTCTACATCTTGTTCCAAAGGCAAACTGGAGGCGGACTTCCTGGCAACTAGGAGGAGAGTCTTAAAGCCCATGCCCACAATGACATGCTTTCTCACCAAGGCCACACCTACTCAACAGGACCACACCTCCTAATAGTGCACCTCCCTGGGCCAAGCATATTCAAACCACCACAGTGTCTGAAATGAACACACATTTGCTCACATCCTTACAGGGGAAAAAAAAAATCACATGACAGACATGTAAACAGGCAGGAAGAGATCCACTTTGAGGGTGGATGGCAGAGAACAGCAAGGAGTAGGGAGAGGAGTGGGAATTGGGACAAATTGAAACAAAGTATAATAGCCCGTATGTATGAAAACATCACAGCAAAACCCATTTCTTTGTATACTATCCAAACAATTAATTTAAGAACTTTATGCAAAGGTCTAACTATTCACATTTGCTCTTTCTGGCTCTCCATGGAGACACACACACACACACACACACACACACACACACACTTCCTGGGGGCTTATTTCTGGTTCTTATATGGATTAGTTTGTCTTGTCACAAAATGACATCCTCTCCCATTTGTCTCCTCTGTTCTCTAAGCTGCAGGAGAATGCATGGCATCCACTAGCCACTGGTGTCACTCCAGACCAGCACCATTGCTGATCCATACTTACAGCCTTTATTAAAATATAGACTAGGTGTAAAATGTCCAGAGTAGGGAAGAAGGCAGTGTCCAGAGGAATGGGCCACCCAAGGAAGGCTGGGGATCAGCATAAGAAACATGGAGGAGAGAGGCTTCTGAAAGCCATCATGGTTCACAGCCATTCAGAGACAAGCTGTTGGGAACTCCCGCTCCTCTTCGAATTGAACCCCAGCCCCAAGTTCCGTGGAAATGTGCCACGTTATATCAAGTAGCTGATTTCTTAATAAGCTAATTCATCTCTTTCTTCACTGTAGCACTCTCTTGCCGCCATTCACCATCTGTCCTTCTGAGTATGTATTCGTGGACCCCAGCCAAGACGTTCACAGGCTCCGAGCAGGAAGCATGTGTGTGTGTGTGTGTGTGTGTGTGTGTGTGTGTGTCTGTGTGTGTGTGTGTGGAAGGGAGGGGGTGGCTCCATTGCTGGTGGTACAGTGCCATGGCCCAGAGCCAATCAAGATGCCTTGCCTGTCCTCTTTTCTCCAAGTGTAAGCATGTGTGGCTCGAAGAGACACGGAAATAGACTTTTTAAGGGAATGGTGCTGTGCTGTCTTAAAAGACAAGGTGAATAAAACCAGTGGCTTTGTGACTTTTCTGTTGGAAAACCTAAGGCTTCGTGTTTCTATGTGGAGATGCAGTTCTGGGATATAGTTACAACCATGAAGGAAGAAACATTTGGCTATAGGAGCTTGCTTCAAAACCAAATCTCCACTTAAAGCAAGAGACTATTTTCGTCCACTTGCAGTAAGTAACAACTTTTTTTTTTTTTTATCTACTGGGAAAATAGCCAAGAGGAAAATCAAAGTGGGGAATCATTTCTGGGAGGCAGAGATGGATCCTGAGATCTTTACCGAACCTGAGATAGAACTGTGAATCCCTTTATACTTTCTCTCGCTCCCTTTCTCTCTCAATAGATTTAGCCACGCTTTGTATTTGGTAGACATGATGGCTAATCTCTCATGTTTGATTTGATGAGAGTTAGAGTCATCGTGGAAACACACCTCTGGGTGTGTCTGTGAGAGTTTCCTGAGAGGTCTGACTGAGGAAACCCACTTCAAATGTAGACAGCACCACACCCCAGGGCGGGGTCCAGAACTGAATATAAAGGAGACATTGAGCTGGGTACGAGCATTCGTCTCTCTCTGCTTTTTGACTGTGGACACAATTCCTACCACAGAATCTCCCCAAAATGATGGACTTTAGCCTCTCTGTGAGTCCAAATTAGCCCTTCCTCCCCGAGTAGCTTCTTGTCAGCTATTTGGTCTTAGCAACAAGAAAAGTTGCTAATCTAGGAATGCTTACACTGTTGAGTTTTAGCCTTTTCCAAGTTCCCCACTGTGGCTGGGTTGGGAAGCAGCCCCCTCTCGCCTGCAGCCCCCTCTCGCCTGAAGTTTGCTTTCTGTTACTCTGGCTATCTGCTGTTAACCACCATCCAAATTCTTTTTTATGGAAAATTCCAGGAATAAACAAACCACCAATTTTTTTTTTCTTTTTTAGTTTTTCGAGACAGGGTTTCTCTGTGTAGTCCCGGCTGTCCTAGAACTCACTCTGTAGATCAGGCTGGCCTCGAACTCAGAAATCCGCCTGCCTCTGCCTCCCAAGTGCTGGGATTAAAGGTGTATGCCACCACTGCCACCAATTTTAAGTGACACCGTTTTGGGTAGCATGATACAATCAATTGATCCATCCACTAGGGAGGGAAGTCATTATTTATCCAGTCTGTCCACAATACACACACACACACACACACACACACACACACACACACACGTGTATATACATATAACCTGCCTACTGTGGCGAGCTGTCTTTGTGCTCAGTCTTCCGCAGTCAGTAGCTGATGTTCAAGAACTCCTGTGGAATGTCCTAATACTACCATACAGTCCCCCCATCACTCAGTTGTCCCTATTGTCTCACCCAGCACTGTCCCACTGTGTGTCATCACCCAAAAAAGGCTGGGGAGAGTATAATGAGATATTTTGAAGGAAAAGAAAATCACATCACTTACTACAGAAAATTGTTATGCTTGTTCTGTTTTATTTTGAAGTATTCCCTTTTAAATATTTGTTTGATTTTTATCTCTTTGGGGGTTGGGACTGAGAGACAGACAGAGAATGCGCAAGTGAGTGGTGAGCACAAATGCAGGACAAAGGTGAGAGGAGGGCATTGGATCCCCTGGAACTGGAGTTACCACCCAATGGCAGTGATTGTGAACTGCCCAGTGTGGGTGCTGGGAATGACCCTTAGGCCCTCTGCAATAGTGGCCAGCACTCTGAGCTACTGAGCCATGTTTCTAACTTATTATTCTCATGTATAAATTGTAAGTTAATTTGTCACAGGTGTACTTGTATAGAGCAAAACACAGTAAAGAAATCCCCCACTCAGGAAAGGACATTGTAGTGATTTGAGTATGCTTGGCCCAGGGAGTGAGTGGCACTGTAAGGAGGTGTGGTCATGTTGGAGGAAGTGTAGTGGGGGATGGAGAGGAGCGTGTATGTGTGTGTGTGTGTGTGTGTGTGTGTGTGTGTGTATGCATGTGTGTGTGCATGTGTATGTGCTTGCACA
This sequence comes from Mus pahari, assembly GCF_900095145.1. Taxonomy (NCBI): domain Eukaryota; kingdom Metazoa; phylum Chordata; class Mammalia; order Rodentia; family Muridae; genus Mus; species Mus pahari. The sequence goes on along the minus strand of NC_034597.1, from coordinate 51,429,236 downwards.
CATGCCAGCTTAGGCTATCAGGCTTGGTATCACATTTTCACCCAATGGCTCACCTTGTTGGCCCCTCGCAGTCATTAAGTAGGATAACCCTTGAACATAAGAACTGTGTTAGCGATTTGTGTTGAGTTCAACAGAGCTTTTCAGGCTCTTGGTGTCCTTTCTGAGGACTAGGGTTCTGGAAACTCAACAGCTACCAAAACTACTCAAGCCTGTGGGTTCCAAACTCATAATCTCATCCCCCAGATTAAGGAAGCACAGGAAAGGAGTGAGCAAAGCAAATATGGATTTATTAAGGAAAAGTGGGAAACTGCCTGAATACGAGAGGGGCTCCGAGGGACTCCCAGCCTTGCCTGGTGTCCTGTATGGGTCTCATGTGGGTGGGAACTGGGGTGACCTTTCTTGTCACTGGTCATTTTTTTTTAGTGCATTTTTTGGGCCAAACCTGTAAGAGTTCCACATACCTTGCCAGCTGGAGAGTTATTTGCTTATTTCAGGAAGGAGTCGTGAATCCCACATGAGTAGCTCATGATCCACCATCAGCCTGCCCTCACTGAAGTTAGTTCCTGTCTCAATACTCCAGCAGTGGGTCTAGTCACTGAAATGGCCAGGTGTCACACACAGTATGAATCGATCAGAAGGAAAGGTCTCCCAGGCAGGAGACATACAAGGTGAGGCTTCACAACCCTATTCAGGCCACCATGAAATTTAGGATGCATAAGTTGTTTACTTCTGTAATTTTCTATTTAATATTTTAGAGGCTACAATAATTCTTTCCTGTATCATCCTAGATGCCAAGGACTTGACGGCCACTGTCCTTGCCTTCACTTGCTCCCACAGAGGGACTCATTTTGCTGAGCAGGTTTTGTTGATCGTTTTAGTCTCTCTCTGAGTTCTTTAGAAAGCAACATAAAGGCTTTAATGCTTGAATTCCTTTGAGGACATATGTTCAGTTCTTTGAAAAGGATGCTTATTTTTCAATAGCAATGTTAGAGTTGAGTATGGTGTGACATGCCTGCATCCATGCCCTTGGGAAGAAGCAGCAGGATCAAGGGCAGTCTGGGATACATGGGATGTTGTCTAAAAAAATAACAGCAAGAACAAAAATGTCAATGAGAAACTCCTCAAAATAAAACGTTTTCTTGAGGTTGCTCTTGAGCAAGTGTTTTAAGTGTGTAATCTAGTTAAATATGAATCATTTGAAATACATGCATTCCTGATCATATAATTCTGAGAAACGTGAGTAACTTTGTAAGCACTAATCTAAGCTTCCAGAGGATCTGCAGTTTTGTTATTGCCCCTGTCTCCAGCAACAGTTGTGACTGCCATCTTCACAAGCTCACTGGCTTAGCACATCAAAGGTCTGCATCGGAAGCTCACACGTGCATCTTCTAATGCAGTCCCCCTGCTACTCTATGAAGCAGGTGCTAGAGGCTCGCATGTGCATCTTCTAATGCAGTTCCCTTGCTACTCTGTGAAGCAGGTGCTATAGGCTCCCAAGTGCATCTTCTCCTGCGCTCCTCCCATGTTCTCTGTGAAGCAGGTGTTATTTGAAATGCAGGAAGAGAAAGAAATATGTACGAGACAAATGGCAGAAGCCCAGCTGAGATTGGAAACTGTGCCCTGAGGCTAGCAGATGGCTCAGCTGGTTAAAGCACCTCACTGCCAAGTCCAGCCTCATGACCTGGGTGGTATCACAGGGACCCACATGTTGGAAAGAGAGAACAGATTTCTACACATTGTTTTCTCAATTCTACTTGTACGGCATGGTACACACATGCCCACACACCTACAACCACCCAGCCCGACAAAAAAACAAACAAACAAACAGAAAAAGCAAATTTAAATAGAAGGAAATGTAATAACTTTTCTCAGAAAACAAAACAAAGTAAAACAAAAACAACAAACAAACAAACAAACAAAACCCCTTCCTTGAGCTTTCCTCCATGGTGGCATGAAGGGTTACAAGGAAGGTTCTGCTTAGATTCTTCAGGGAGGCCATCTGCCTCTGCCGATTACCACCCAGGACACGTTAGATCAGTGCCATAACCTCTGGGCCTCAGTATTCTCACCTGTGGGATGGAAACAATGCGTATATCAAAGTCCTTGGAAGGTTAAAGGAAATGAGCGCACAGTGCGTGGTGGCAGAAACAGAACTTTCCTTCAGTCTTCCTGTGGGCACATCTATGTGAAAATGCCCATCATGGCTCTGGATGTCGAGTTTCCTTCTTCCCCATGGTCCCGGCAGCAGTGGGGTGGGGGTCTTCGCCTGTCCAGATGGAGTATCGTCCATTACGCCAGGCTCCTATCTCTGTGATGCTCAGATGCTCAGCAACTCAACTCCTCATCAGATAAAGGACAACAGTGACTTACATCCCACTTCAGTCTTCATGGAAAAAAAAGATTTCAAATCTGGTAAGACAGAGTGCTAACACACTTCAAAGCTCCCGTTACATAATTCAAAGGGAGTTTAGAGGCTTGCTTTATTTATCTTAAATTATTCACAGCATAAGTCTTTAAAATATTTAAACTTCAATACCGTCAAAGGAGAATGCTGATGGAGTGTTTTCTACGGAGAAAGAAAAGTGGCAATAAGGATGCGTGGATGCGTGGATGCGTGGATGCGTGGGTGCGTGGGTGCGTGGGTGCGTGGACCAGCACAAGCGTCAAAGGTGATCCTGCATGTTCCACTTTCTGGATCGAGGAATGCTTTCCTTTGGGGATCGAGGTTTTGCCAAATGAGTTTTTTTTTTTCAAATGCTGCTCCCAAGGAGGAGCCTTTAGCAGAACATGCAAAGATGTGAAGAAGTGAAAATGTCCTTCCCTCCATAGCTAATGAAACCACTCATTAGCAGAACACCGGGGTGCTACTAGCTAGACACTCCTGCAGCTGGCACTCATTCTGAGAAGGATGATTCATTACCATGGTTACTGATGCTGGAAATATTACCTTCTGCAATCAGCATGCACACAGATCCTTTAAGGGAGTGTAAAAATCAGAGCACTGTAAACAATTCGTGAAAATTGTCAGCTGCTGGAGGCTGAGCTCACCCAATGCTACCCTCAGGGCATCAAAGCAGAGTGCACCTTCCAGAGGCAAGACAGGAACACAGGCTCCACTCCCTGAACCTCCCCCCCAACCCCCACCCCCGCGCCACTCTGCTCCCCCTCCCCCACAGGCTTGTGATAACGAACCTGGTAGACCGACATCTGCCTGCCTGATTAGTGTTTTTATGAGCAAGTTCTGTTTTGCCAAGTGCACAGTCAGTGCACAGTCAGCTTTGCAAACACTCTTGGTAAACGACTGCCCATCATGCTGAATGAAGTATTGCTAAAGTCCGATGTGGTTCCTTGGAAACAAGGTAGGATAGAGAACTTTAGGAAACAGCCCAAAAGTGCCTCAGGGTTGGAGGGGACTGGGAAGAATATGGGTGTTGGGAAGATGGGGAGGGGGAAGGGAAAGGAATTAGGTTTATTGTTGTTTTGGTGTGGTTGTTTGGTGGTTTTTGGAGACAGAGTTTAGGGTTTCTCTGTATAGCCCTGACTCTCCTGGAACTAACTGTGCAGACCAGGCTGTCCTTGAACTCAGGAATCTGCCTGCCTCTGCCTCCCAGTGCTGGGACTAAAGGCATGCACCACCACACCCACCTAAGAAACTAGTTTTGAGGAAGGGAAACTTGCTCCAAGCATACAGATTTTGATTTTAGCTGCTCTGGATTATTTCCCAGTGTTGGGAATGGGAAAACAGAGACGCCATCTCTGGGAAACCTTTAAGTGTGAGGGAATCGCCCTTGCCTATTTTCAGCTCTACGGCAGGAGTATTAGTGCGTTCCGGCACTCCCTGCTATATCATAGGACCTTGTCCAGACTCAACAGGTCCCTTCGCTCACTCCCTCTTGTTTGTAAGTTGCCCTCATGTGAACACACTCTGGCAGGAAGCCTTCCCTCTGCAACACAATACTCCATGGGCATCACTGTGGTGGATGGTTTATGTCACCTTGACACATCTAAAGTCGTCTGAGAGGAGGAGACCTCAATTAAGAAAACATCTCCTAAATATCCAGGGGTAGGGCGTTTTCTTAATTAATGAAGGGCCCTGACCACTATGGGTGGTGCCACCCCTGGGCTGTGGTCCTGGGTTTCCATGAGAAACCATCAACACTATCACCACCATCACCACCACTATCATCATCATCATCATCATCATCTTTGGACAAGGTCTTACTCACTAGCCTGGGCTGGCCTGGAGCCCATTATATCACCCACATTGGCCTCAATCTTGCAGCAAACTTCTCTCCTCAGACTCCTGACTCCTAAGATTACAGATGTGAGGTGCCACATCTGGCTGATGTGATTAAGCACATATTCTTTTGAAAAATAGCAGTTTACCCGTACTATAGTGGCTATTGGGATGAGGTCAAGGACAGCCAGCTTGATAAACATGTATGCACCTCTACACATCTACATAAGCAATGCCATAAAGGTATAATCTCCACTCAGCGAGGATTTGCTTGTAATTATCATTGGAGCCCAAGCATGTAGGAAAATGCTTGAAATATAGTTTTCTAATATCTACAGTTCATGGGTGTATGCATGCATTTGCGCGCGCACACACACACACACACACACACACTTGAATCAATAGGGGGACTCTTTCTTTGGAGTACAAAGAGTTGTTGATGAACCTGATTCTCACAGTCACCAGTCTCTGGAAAGGCACTTACAGGGTGTCACACTTCTCGATGGCACACACATTCTTGCTCTCGGCTCTTCAGCTTCACTCTCCTGCCTAGTAGCTCATGGTCTGCCTGGTGTGAGAGATGGGTGTCACTTTCTGTTCCCAGCCCAGACCTTGAGTCTCTAAGCCCAGACTGGAGGAAACCTTTGATTCTTCATGTTTTGGACTTCAGTAGCTGAGAATGATGACACACCCACTCTTCAGATCAGAATATTTTACCATGACATTTCCCTTAGCACCAGTGGCTGACACTGAAATACAAATGGTCCCTAACTCACCAAGGTCCAATCCACAGTATTTTTGTATGTTGGTGGGAAGAAATACTTGCTCAGTCAAATCACACAGATTCGTAGAAACGCCGTCCTTACTCATTTAGCTTGTGTGTGGGCAAGCACGTGCATTTCATGACACACCCGTGAAGGTCAGAGGACAGCATCTGGGATTCAGTTCTCGCCTTCCACCATGGGAGTTCCAGGGACTGAACTCAGGCCATCTGGTTTGGCAGCAAGCACATTTACCCACTTGGTCTGCGTATTTGGAATTTTGAATGTGGTTCTTTTCCTGAGCAGTCTGATCCTGTCTTGATGCCAGGCACCCGCAGCAGCAGCAGCAGCAGCAGCAGCCGCAGCAGCAGCCGCAGCTGCAGCTCCCAGCCATCCCCACACTCACAAATATGCAGCTGCTGTTCTAGAATATGCTATGTTGCTGAGATAGGAGGTTGCGTAGGTTTTGAAAATTCAATGCAGTTTTGACTTGTGATATTTTCAACCTGCAGTGGGTTTATGGGACAAAGCCCCTCTGTAAGTTAAGGATCTCCTCTCGGACTCTATTCCACTGCACGCCCAAACACAGCAGGAAAGCCTTGGACAGGTTGCTTCGAGAAGCTTCACCCAATAGCTCCCCAGAAGATTTTATCTGAAGGGATAGATATGGCCGCAGTCATGTGCCATGCTTTTTTCTCTTCTGAAGAATTCCATGCCCTCCTGAGAATAGACCTTAGTCAATAACATGCCTGCTCAGACACCAGAGGAATCCTGAGGAACTGTACAAGATTCAGAGAGCTCATTTCTCCTAGGGCCTGACTATGGAAGGGTAGGAAGACCTTACGGGTTCTCATTGTTCCCCTCCATATGACAGCCCCATGTCCATTGAAGAACCCTGAGGACAGACAGACAGCCTTTCCAGACTGGCTCTTCTTCCTTCGTAGGGACTGAGATGGAAAGAGTAGGAACACCTGCTTATCAGTCCATTCCAGGTGGACTCTGAGCTCACCTCTGCCACTAACTTCTGAGACATGAGAAAAATGCATCACTTCCCTGAGCCTTGGTTCCTGGCAGAGGAAGTCACCTACCCAGCACTAAGAGAGGGAGTGGGTCACTGGGACAGACACAGAAAGTTGCAGTCTGCCTTCCAGGAACACCCTGCTTCCAGGCCAGCTACCTAGAGGTGGGGAGCCCTGTCATGCACTTCCAGCACCACATCTTCCCCATTATTGCGGACAGCACCCTCTGGGTCTGTAAGTTACAGCATCCTTCCCCTCTAGTTACCTCTTGTTGGGGATCCAGTAGCAGAGATGAGGTGAGCAGCTGCCGCCAGGTGATGATGGTTCATGGATATTTTCCTCAAGGTTTCTAAGGAGTCAGTAGGGAGGACTCACAGCACCCACCATTCAGAAGAAGCGGTGGACTCTATCGTTAGACACCTTAGTTCTTCCAGGGGTTTCCTCTCCATAATCAACTTCATGTCTTCTGCTTTCCTTGCAATAGAAAATTTAAAGATCTCACTGGATACCCTGAGAAATATCCATCCAGTCCCCTTCTCAGCTTTCGACCCTGCACAGACATGGGCTGAGACTGCATCGTCAACTTGGACCTAAAGCCTTTCCGTTTGCTCTGACCACATCTCTGGTACTTTCCTCAAAGTACCAAAAGAAAATGGAAAACAAGCTAACACCCATATAAGAAGTAACAAGTCCCTCCCCTTTCTAGATCTCTGGGGCCCGATCTGTTCAGTCCCTTATATATAGTACTTCTGGTCTGTAACAGATGGCTGGTGTTTCTATCCCATCATGCCTTGGGAAAAGTTTGACAGGGATTTTGGAAGTGTGGGGTCAACAGCTTCCATTTGCCCTAGGAAGTGAACCAAAGCATGCAGCCTTGGCATCCCCTGAGCAATTAAACAAGAGGCCTGGCTTCCTGGCAGGATACAGCTCTCTACCAGACCCCTTCTCCACCTAAGTGAGTGCATATGTGGTTCTGATCCCATCTGGAGACCTGGGCACATACGACTCCTCTAGATATGGTAGTAAAAGGTAGAATTAAGCTTTATCCACCAATGCTCTGAGTCTGAATCTTGGATAACAGGCGGGTTACTTACTCCATCTGGGCTTCAGTTTTAACATCTGTAAGGCAGGCTCTAGTGATTTGAATCAGAACAGTTCCCGTAGTGGACTGAATATAGCTCCTATATTCAAATACTTAATCTCTAGTGAGTGGAACAGTTTAGGAACATTAGGAGGTGTGGCCTTGTTAGAGGAGGTGTGTCACTAGGGGTGGAGTTTGAGGTTTCAAAAGCCTATCCTACACCCAATATTTCTGTGCCTCCTGCTTGTGGATCAGATGTAAACTCTCAGCTCCTGTGCCAGCCAGGGCCATGGCTGCCACCATGGTATCTCCTCACGGCAGTAGAACGGTGACCGACGCACAGGCATACTTCTTCAGTGCACTGCAGTTAAGACCCAGAACTTGACATCACAGAGTGGTGATCTCCTCCTGCTTAGTCTTGACCAGCTGAGTGTGGGCTTCCAGTCTCTGCCTGATTGGCTTCATTCTGGAAGAAGGCCACATGTCTTCTCAGAAGATGGCTCCTCTGTCACTGGAATGCACACTCCTCTGCCCTCCCTGGATTACAAAGTCACCACGGTTTTTCTCAGAGAAGAGAGACCGAGACAGCGGTCATCAACTTCTATGATTTTTGTCAAACCTCTAACCCCCCAAGAGAGAATTGGGGATGCCTTACAGACATTTTTGACTTTTGTAGCTGGCTTGAGGTGTTAACTGATAAAGGCCAAGGAAGCTGCTGAACATCACAGAGTGACAAGGACAGACCCTCACAGCAAGGGATCCTCAACTCGAGATGGTGACAGAGCTGAGGCAAAAAGCAAAGACTCAACTAAATCTAGTGGGTCTTTGGGTTTCATGTGCAGCTCCAACATATATGCTCATGGATAAACAGTATAGTTTTTTACTAATGGAGAAGGAAGTTATGGGAAGCAGCCACGTGAAAAGCTCCCTAAAAGACAAAGGGCGAGGATGACCGTTGTATCAGGTGAGTAAGTCCTGAGATTATTTTCCATTGGTTTAGTGGTTGTCTGTCTCTGTGTGTGTTTGTTTGCAGTTCTAGGAAGGAACTCAGGGTCTTGGGCACACTAGAAAAGCAGTTTACCGCTGAGCTATGTTCCTAGTCATGATGGTTTGTATATGCTCAGCTTAGGCAGTGATACTATTAGAGGGTGTGGCCCTGTTGAAGTAGGTGTGTCACTGTGGGCATGGGCTTTAAGACCCTGATCCCGGAAGCCAATCTTCTCCTATCGGCCTTCAGATGAAGATGTAGAACTCTCAGCTCCTCCTGCACCATGCCTGCCTGGATGTTGCCATGTTCCCGCCTTGATGATAATGGACTGAACCTCTGAACCTGTAAGCCAGCCCCAATTAAATGTTTCCTTATAAGAGTTGTCTTGGTCATGGTGTCTGTTCATAGCAATAAAACCCTACCTAAGACAATAGTCCTGGATTTTTCTCTTTTCTTTCATTCTTTTTCTCTTTCTTTGTTTTGGGAGGTGGGCGGGGACTTCTCTGTGTAGCTTCTACCTCCACTCAGCAAATACTGGGATTACAGGTGTGCCCCACTCAGCTGGAAGGTCCCCTTGTGTCTTATATCTTGTAACGAGTGATTTGGGCAGTAAAGACAAATGAGTCCATCCAGCTGATAGTTTAGAGAAGCAGGCCAGTACCTGCAGGCCCAGTGAACTCCTGTCTCTGCTCTCCAGCTGGGCCATTTGCCCACTCCCAGTAAGCTTTGAAAATGTATGAGATGAAATCGTACCAAAAGAGATCAGCATTTGGAAGGTAAGAAAATCCATCCATATGAAACTGACCTAAGTAGGGTCTTTAAGTTCATTTAGTTTTTCTTCACTGTTCAATAAGCCAGAAAATAGCAGTGATGACCATGAATAAAATTAGGCCAGTCAAGAAAAAAGTTTTAATTTTACTTATTACTTTCTTTAAACATTATTTTTGCAAGAATCAATTTCAATCTGTCAAGTCATTAAATATTGTCAAATCAATTTGTAGAAGCTAGGTAGATCATGGGAGAAAGGCATCAAAATACCTCCTACATTGTAGGGCATGCAGCTTTCTTAACAACAAAGGAAAATTACATTTATAATGAAGTGAAGTTGTAATTAAAATGAAGTGGGAAAAGACTCCAACACAGAACACAAAAGGTTCTTAAAAGTCCTATTCATCCGAAACCATTGAGAGACTTAGATCCCAAAATACTACTAAAGGGCCAGTCACTCCCCACAATTCTCAGCTGAACATGTGGGATACAATAAATGCTATTAGTCACTGTCAGCAGTGAGGATCATTTGCATATGATTTACATACAATCTTTTAGCAGGCAGATTAGGCATTCACAAGTCTAATCTTTTTTCTAAAAGGGGATCCATTGACAAGTGGATTGTTTGCATTATGTCAGACTTACATCAGCCCTTGCCCCTGCCTCTAACCACTGGATATTAACAAGCTGATAAATTGTCCTTCTGATCTGTATATTACTATTCTGATCAGGAAAAGGAGGCATGACAATATTTGATGTTGATGACTGATCTTTGCAGTGGTCAGCGAGTAGAGGGCTGAGTCTGATTATCCACGGGAAAATGCCAATGTTAAGAAACTATAAAGCACATTATTTATGGAAGAGAGGCATGCCCTGCATGAATTAGCGTCAGTGTAGAACTCGCTAATGGACATAATCTATTTGATGAGCTTATCTTTCTCCGTATACTCTTGCTATAATCATCTACTTATGTACCCGTTGATTCACTTATGCTGCTTCCTGAAAATGATTCTGGGAGGCACTCATGCGTTTCCAATATATTAGCTGGGAGGCAAGTACTTTTAGGGGCAATCTCTTGTGCTTGTAGGGAGTGGAAAAGAGAAACGATGCCTCTTGAGATGACTGGTAATGTGCCGGCAGAGTTGTACTTCTTTCAAATAAGACCCCCAGAAAAACTGTAACGCATGAGCTGTTAGCAACATCAATATGTCTGTATCTTTCCACCATGTTGGAATTTACTGAATAGCAATAAATCACAGTACATTGATTTTTTTTTCCCTAGCCTTCACTCACCCAGTTCTCATTATTCCCTTGGAACTCGTAGCCTTGGTACAAACACAAGTTCTTACACCCCAATTGCTAATACCAACTCTCAATCACAGGTTGAGCGTCTCAATCACAGGTTGAGCATCACAATTCAAAGGTGCAGAACAGCTAAGGAGGGGTAAAGGTGTCCTCACAATGTAAGGTTGTTGAGATGTAATGTATCCTGCACTGAGCTGTAACTGACGTCAAGGCATAGATTGGATTTGTCTTGCTCATGTGGGTGAGCCTCAAAGTCATGTGCAGAGAAGGAATTGAAATGTGGTGCACATGGAGCACTCAGTGGGGGAAAATGTTTACATGCGTACGTTGCTGATGGGTCCAAACTTTTAAAGGACAGGATTACAGCCATTCTAGCACCATGGAACTCCATGACTTTGATTTGTAATTCTAGCTATAACTGGGCAGCTCTCAGAACACAGACAGGGCTGGGAAGCTGCTGTGGACTGGATGGTTTGAAGGCAGTTGTGATTAGAAGGCAGGCATAAGAAGTGGGTACCTTTCAGAACACACGCAAATGCTGGCTTAAGGAATCTAAGCCAACGGATCACTTGTTACTTGTTACTTGTTACTTCATCTCTGCACTCAGAGGGTATGTTCTCCGATGCGGTTCCACTGACTTTCTGGAGACTCTGCTGGCCTGTCTCTCCAGGCTCGGGGCTCCCTCTGACTCAAATGCAGGTTTGTAGAGATAAAGCTGTGGTTTACTGGACAACAAAAGCTGAGGCTGGGGGCAGGGGCACAGAAATCAGGAACCAAGGGACGCCATTGCTCTTATTAAGGATGTCCGAGGGGAGCAACATTAAATTAAAACTCAGTGGATTTGGGGCAGATCATGTGCTGGCTCCTACAGGGTTCCTTTCAAAAACCCTTTTGTTGTACATGAATAACACAAACACACCAAATCCAAGAAGGCTCTGGACTCACATAAGGCCACTCCTCTATCATGGGCCACCTTAAGCGATCTTTCCAAACCACACCACCCTGCTTTTTCTCCTCTGGGGTCCATTTATCTGTGTGGGAAGAAGATGCAGACAGTGTCTGCTCTGCTCCCCACAGGTTCAGGATCCCCTCTTGGACCGCCCCTTCCAGCTAGACCTTCTAAGGGCAGTAGGTCTATTTTTACTACAGTTTCCACTCCCTCCGCTCGCACACCCAGGTAGGCTTTCAGAAATAAAAATTAAAAGATCTCAAAAAAAAAAAAAAGGTGCCGAATAACTCAACTGTTATGCCCTGAGTCCACGGGAAACCCAGACTAGCCCAAGAATTTCAAAACCCGCTGCAACTCGCAAAAGAGTCTTTTTGTTTCAAGTTTGAACTCTGATCGCCTACCTAGCACTCACTACGTGAATGCTGGCAAGCGACCCTGAGTCCAGAAAACATTGGTTTTATATACAGTATAGTTAGGAACAGTGTGAATATTCACAGAAAAGGGGAACAGAGGGTGGAATAGTACTGAAGCAGGAGGGTTAATGAGTGTCTGTTCAAGGACTAATTTTATGGCCAGTCCTAACTGTCTGTGACCTGACCTCTGTTTACCTTTTACTTTTTCCATGGTCTCCCTTGAGCTTGTTATTTCTCTAAGGTCTCAAGGACAGGCACCTGGAGAGTTATCAGGAGGAGGGTTGGTTTGGGGGCACACAAAGGTGGGGAGAATGTCTCACTCTGTCTTCTCAGAATGTCCTCATTAAGGGGGAGTTTTATGGGTAGTGCCATTCTGGTGCTAGTGGAGGGGGAGGGATCCCCAGGTTGCTGTAGGAGGATGCAGCACAGAAGCCAGCTACTATCTACTCTTATGATGGTTTGTGTATGCTTGAGCCAGGGAGTGGCACTGTTAGGAGGTGTGGCCATGTTGGAGTAGGTGTGTCACTGTGGGTGTGGGCTTCCGAACCTCATCCTATCTACCTGAAAGTCAGTCTTCCACTAGCAGCGTTCAGATGAAGATGAACTCTCAGCTCTGCCTGCACCATGCCTGCCTGGATGCTGCCCTGCTCCCACCTTGATGATAATGGACTGAACCTCTGAACCTGTAAGCCAGCCCCAATTAAATGTTGCCCTTATAAGACTTGACTTGGTCACGGTGTCTGTTCACAGCAGCAAAACCCTAAGACAGCTCCCAAGGCCCTCATCAGAGTCTTGTAGTAATATTTACGCATCTCTTCTTCTAGGTCTTCATAGAGCCTTTTCAGACCCTAAGTCCTCCCACACGCACCAAGAACCTAAACACCCCTTGTTCCAATGCTGGTAGCTCACATTATTCCCTTTCCGACCCTGCATCTTCTTTCCTGTTCAAGGGAAACGGTTTGAGTGTGGCCCTAGCTCAGAGCTGAGGGATAGAACCTGCGAGCGGGCCTTGAGTTTTAGCTTCAGGAAACCCTAACCCTGATTGGATAATTATAACAATATGTTGTAATAAAATTTAATGAAAGCATATGAATTAGTTCTGAAATGTCCCATTTGATATTGTCAGACCATAGTTGGCTCTGAACTGAAGCTTTGAAAAGCAAATCTGTGGGTGAAGAGGAACTGCACTGCTTGATCTTTAGAGGCTGAGTTAGCTGTGGCCAGTGACTGGGCAGTAGGCCTGAGAGCCAAAGCCAATGCAACAGGAAATGGGAGGTGAACCTCTGAAGCCTCATGGCAACCCAGGGGCATGGTGCCGAAGCTTATGCTAATGCATTAGGAGGATCAGGCAGGCTCCCGCAGCATCATTTCTACTGTGTATCTGTGTGACAAACTGCCCTGGCCTCTGACTTTGCACTGCAGACACCAGTGATTTCCCAGTCCAGCCCGTCTGAGCAGCTCTCTCTGTAAAGGGCCCAGAGCATCGGTCTGGGTCTTCCTAAGGTCCTTCTCCATGTCTTCTCGCCTGCCCTCTGAGCTCACCTTCATCAGGCGGCCTGCCTCCCGCTCCACAGGAGCCAGGTCCCCAGCCTCCCCCTGCTTCTGTCCCACCTACCCACACCCTCCACAACATTTGAGATATCACAAAAGATGCCCTTCCTCTTGGCAGAGATGGCACCGCCTCTGCTCTGGATCCTGCATCCCTGCCCTTCTCTTGAACTTGGCCTTGTCAGTCACCCCCCTCTCTTCCTTTTAACTTCAGGCTTCTCTGCTCAGTGGTAACTTTATCTTCAAAGTATGAACTTAGGAGGGGAGGAAGGGAAAGGAGGAGAAATGGGAGGGAAGACGATCCTTCTTCCAGAAGACCAGCCCTCCATCCTTTTCCTTCTGATGTTCTACAGCACGCTCTGCGCATGTCCTTTCTCATCATCCACCCAACTTCCCAGGCCTCTGCAATTAGGATTCTGCTCCCTTGATTTTTCCGGATCTGCCAAGTGCAGTAGCCTACTTTCAGCTTCACCTTCTTTTACAGTCAGCCTTGCTGATTTATTCTCCTCAACATGGCCTGGCAGGCAGCCCCTCCCGGATCTCACTACTCCAGCCCAGTGGCTCTTCCTTGGCTCCTGGTCCCTAGAGTCTTTGTCAGATCACAAAGCCTATTGACATGCTGGCAAAATCCACAGTTGGTTTCCCTAGAAACAGCCACTTTGTATGGTGCCGGTCCAGATCCTCAGCAACAGAAGGCAGCAACCCGAGAAGTACTAAACGGGGTGGAATTGTCAGAAATTCAACCCACACAGCTGAACTGGCCTGAATATGCCCAAGGAGAAAGCTTTCAAATAAGAAACTACCATCCAGTTGTTGACATAGAGACGCTGTCCCTCCTGGGGTTTGTGTTAGCGGACCTCCCACATCACCTTTAGGTGTGAGAGTTTCCTGATTTTATTAAGTAGCCATCTACCCAAACTGTCCTTAATCTCACCTCGAGAGGCATAGCTTCAAAAGAGCACAGAGTGGACTTTGCACCTTTCTAACTTCTGCTAGCTTTGCCTCGCTGTGGTCAAATTTCCTGTCATGCACAATTTACAGGAAGGGAGATGTATTGGGGCGCATGGTTTCAGGGGTTTTTCTTTTTCAGTCCACCATGGCAAAACAGCTTGTTGTGACTGCAGGAATTTGTAGTGGACTTTGGTCACACTACAGTAGACAAGAAAGTAAGGCAGGAGGCAGTCAGGAATAATGAGCCCCCAGGGACCCACCCCAAAGTACTTCCTCACTAAGTCTTCAGGACTTCCAAATAGTGTCACCAATATAGTGACTGGCCTTCCGAACAGAAGCCTGGGCTGGGAGATACATTTTCAATTTAAGCCCTAACCCTTTCTGCCCTTTAAAGGGCTGTAAACATCAATTGACTATGTAGCCATATGCGTGGTGTCTTAGTTGCCTTATCCTGACAAACAACTTAAGGGAGCAAGGGTTTATTATTGGGTTCTAGTTCTTGGGCACAGTTCATCTTGACTGGGAAATCCTGGCCACAAGAATAGGGAAGAGCCCGTCACAGTGTGGCCACAGTTGCACTGCACAGAACATCTCCTGGTGCTCGGCCAGCCTTCTCCTTTTTGTGTGACCTAGGGAATGGTACTGCCCACTGCTAGGCTGGATCTTCCCATCTCATGTAACCCAATCAACTCAATTTCCCACCCAACCAGAGGCTCACCTAATCTAGGTGATCCCTCACAGGTGTGCCTGGAGGTGTGTCTCCTGGGTGATTTCAGATCCTGTCAGGCTGGCAATCAATAGAAACCAACACATGTATAGACAAAATTCAGAGACGAAAGCTCTAGAGGCAAGTTTCTCGCGCTAATGTCCCAAGTACTTCAGGAAGGCCTGTGCAAGTACTGGAAAACACACTTTAGATCTTTTTTATCCTCCTCTCTCTCTTTAAAAAAAAGATTCAATTTTATTGGGTGCCATATAGACGTTTGTGCCTGCATGTATGTCTGCACCATGTGTGTGCCTGGTGACCTTGGAGGCCAAAAACGGGCATGAGACCCTGTGTAACCGGAGTTATAAATGATTGTGAGCCACCCTGTATGTGTTTGGAAAGGAACCCAAGCCCTCTGGAAGAGCAACCAGGGCTCTTAACCCATGAGCCATCTCTTCAGCTCTGAAATCACTTTCAACAAGAATTATTCATTGGTTCAAACAGGCAGAAAGTCCAAGAACAGTGCCAATGTAGACAGCTACGACCTAGAGCAAGAGTGTGAGTGCTAGCCTTTGATCTCCAGAGCTCCCTTGACCCCTGTGATGGTTTGTATATGCTTGGCCCAGGGAGTGGCACTATTAGGAGGTGTGGCCTTGTTAGAATAGAATTGGTCTTGTTGGAGGAAGTCTGTCATTGTGGGCATGGGTTTTGAGACCCTGATCCTAGCTCTCCGGAGGCCAATCTTCTCCTATTAGCCTTCAGATGAAAATGTAGAACTCTCAGCTCCTCCTGCACCATTCCTGCCTGGATGCTGCCATGCTCTCACCTTAATATAATGGACTGAACCTCTGAACCTGTAAGCCAGCCCCAATCAAAATTGGCCTTTTAAGAATTGACTTGGGCATGGTGTCTGCTCACAGCAGTAAAACCCTAACTAAGACACACACACACCCGTTGTGCAATTCCTAGTTATATTCCTGTCAGTACTGCAACCTCAGCAAACATAGGGCTCTTCCTCTATATACTCCTTGCAAACGTCACAGAGGGAAGTGTGCCTGGACCAGCGTCTCAAGTGGACTGGGTGGGTTACTGTACTAGATGGGTTTGTGTCAACTTGACACAAGCTGGAGTTATCACAGAGAAAGGAGCCTCCCTTGAGGAATGCCTCCATGAGACCCAGCTGCAAGATATTTTCTCAATTAGTGATCAAGGGGGAGGGTCCCTTGTGGGTTGTACCATCCCTGGGCTGGTAGCCTTGGGTTCTATAAGAAAGCAAGCTGAGCAAGCCAGGGGAAGCAAGTTTGAGTTTCAGTCCTGACTTCCTTTGGTGATGAACAGCAATTTGGAAGTGTAAGCTGAATAAAATCTTTTCTCTCCAACTTACATCTTGGTCATGATGTTTTGTGCAGGAATAGAAACCCTGACTAAGATAGTTACTCAGTGGAGATTCTCAATGCAATCCAGACACTGGCAAAAGATGTCCGGCGCTGTTGCCATCTCCTGTCTACAGTAAGCTTTATTTTCCAGAGGC
Organism: Mus pahari; assembly: GCF_900095145.1. NCBI lineage: Eukaryota > Metazoa > Chordata > Mammalia > Rodentia > Muridae > Mus > Mus pahari. The sequence goes on along the minus strand of NC_034597.1, from coordinate 51,412,979 downwards.
AGAAGGTGAGCTCTCTGAAACACAGTAAAAGGTTTGTGCAGCAAACACACAAGCCACTTAAAGTCATCGTTGTCTGTGTCAGGCAGCAGGTACTGCCCACAGTTGTGTGCACTGCTTGTGATGGGCAGTGTGGTGAGTCTGTGTGCACCATCCTCACTACACGCCCTTTGCCAGCATGTTCTAAGGGCTACAACAATGGGACCTTTCTCATTACACTATAATCTCATAATGAGTCCCCTGTCCCATGGTTGGTCATTTTTTTATTTTTTAAAAAGTAATTGTGATGTGGCCTATGATGGACATATGGTTTAGCAAGCAGTGTTACGAGTTCTTTAAATTGTGTCATGTAATTTAGGCAGAATAGAGAGATGTTGTGGCATTACCTATAATCCCAGCACTTGGGAGGCTGAGGCAGGAGGATTGTGATGACTTAGAGGCCACCTGGAGTATAGAATGACTCTGTCTCAAAACAAAGCAAAACCTAAAAATGAAGAGCAAACTAGAAAGTTCCTGGGAAGAGTTTAATATAGGGGACCACCTATAGACTTTGGCACAGATCTGTGGGTGTGTTTCTGGTTGTCCTGGAGAGGTCGGCCTCTCTGGATTTACTGTTTCTGCAGCTTCTTTCTCTAGCTCTGCTCAGGGTGAGGCCCATCAAAGAGAAAACATGCTCACACAAATGGGTGCTGAAATATTGAAAACCACTTTGCAAACCTTTCAAACATTTATAACAGTTGAAATTAGGTTTAAAGAATCAATCTGCTCCTCTCTCTCCTTCTTCATGGAAGTGTTGATAGTGAGAGTAAATAGCTTTTTAATTCATGTGGACTCTTTGGTGCTGAAATTTTGCAGTGGGGATGCTCTGCTCAGCATTTCTCAAATGTTTCAGAGCACTGGCCCATACCGCAGAAGCAGGGACTGGGGTGAGGCCCCCTTGTCTCCGACAACACAGCCAAGCCTTCCTCTATCTTAATGCTGCCTGCAAAGATCCCCTCCTTAGATGTTTCCAACACAGATTCCACCCACAAGCCCACCTCCCTGTCCATCAAGCAGCAGGCCCACCTCCCTGTCCATCAAGCAGCAGGCCCACCTCCCTGTCCATCAAGCAGGTGGCCCACCTGCCTGTCCATCAAACAGCAGGCCCACCTCCCTGTCCATCAAGCAGCAGGCCCACCTCCCTGTCCATCAAGCAGGTGGCTAGAGACAGAAGAAGGTTTTCAAGTGCTGTGTCACCCTGCTTGCCCTTCCTAGCCCTATAGGCAGCTAGGTTTCCGTTCCCAGGCCTGCAAGCAGACCCAGCTGTTCTCTTACCAGCCCTGCAGGCAGACTTAGCCCCACCCCACGCCAGCCCTGCAGGAGGACCCAGGTGCTCCCTTCCCAACCCATTAAGCAGACCTAATGGGTATCTCTGTCACCTCTTGGTCCCCTTTGTACCTCTGGGTACCCTGGATGGATTTGGATTAGATAGATCTCTAGCCCAGGTGCTGGGGGGGCCACTTCCGTAGTCAGTTCCTGAAAGCACACCTTCGAGGACTCTCCAGTTAAAGCTGTAAATAGAGGGTAGAGAGACGGCTCAGCGGTTGTTGACCTGGCGGACGACCCATACGTAGGTCCTGTGTTTCCTATGAACCCATCTTTGGACCCCAGAACCCACTCCATGCAGTGATTCCAGTTCCAGGGGATCTTATACCTACTTCTGATCTCCTCGGGCATCTGCACACACACGATGCACACTCGTACAATCAGGCACACACATGCATACATATAAAAATAATACATAAATATTTTAAAAGCTATAAATAGGGATTGAAAAAAAATCTTTAAAGGTTCAAAGAGATCCAACCCCACAATATAACCAGGAAACAAGTGTGGCTATAAAGCAGTTGGGCATGCAAGTTGTGAGAAAAAATGGCATCTATTTTTATGTGTAATGTGATAAAAGTAAAAATGTTGTTGCTGTCTATGAGTCTGATAAAGTTAAGTGTTTCTGTGTCTTTAAATGCTGCAATTGAACCCTGGCGTTAGGATTAGGACTCTGAGCATCTGGCTGCAAGCTCAGGGCTTCTCAGACCCTCCGCTCAGAGTTGAAAACCCACCAGAATGACTAAGAGGAACTCTGAGGGAATGACACATGCTACTACAGCTCTAATAGAGGCGACCCATCAGGGGCAGCCCGATGAGATGCTCTTGGACACGGGAGTGCTTTCCAACTCCGAAGCTCAAGTGAGGAGCCTTAGTGGTCAGAGAGTTTACAGGGATTTTAGTACACGGGCACAGGGAATTAAGACACCTACCATGTGCTTTGTGATAGTTCACTTTTCATTACAATAACAAATCAATTTATGACAAGAAGAGGTTTTAGTACATGATTAGGTGGCCCCATTGCTTTTGGTCTGGTGGGAGGTGTCTCATCTTGGTGACAGAGTATGGCTGACGAATCTATGAAGAAACAGAGGAGGAGGCTAGTCCCAACACCCCCGCAAAGGCACGCCTCCCAGCAACCTCATGTCTTCCCACTATGCCCTACCTAGCAAAGGCTCCACTGCCTATCTGTAGCATCGTGGTTGGGCCCATGCCCAATACAGGGGCCTTTAGGTGACACTGAACTTTCCTTCCTTGGAGTCTGGAGGTCAAGAGATCAAGCTGATGACACTTGGATCAAAGCCCAACCTTGTAATCAGTCAGTCAGTCTTTCTGGCATAACCAGCACATAGTTAGCACATGTGTGAACTCGGTGTGGCCTCAGGGTCCACTAGGAAGCACACAGGTACTCCTGAGATGTTCCAAAGCCTTACAGGTTCTCTCTCAGAAAGCAGAAGCAAAGACCAGACAAATACTTTATTCTTCAAAAATTCCTAAGATTATCTGTTTATCAGCATAAGATAAAAAGGCAGATAGAGCAGCAAAGCCAATATGAAACAAAGCAATCAATTAAAATGTGCCAGTCCTCGGGCTACAAACCTTTTGTCATCCTTTAAAGCTCTGCAGGCTGAGGTCTGAAAAGGTGGCTCGGTGCTTGAAAACAGTGACTGCTCTCCCGGAGGTCCTGAGCTCAATTCCCAGTAACCACATGGTGGCTCACCAACCAGCTATAATGGAACCCAATGCCCTCTTCTGGTGTGTCTGAAGACAGCAACAGTGTACTCATATAAATAAAATCAATAAATCTTTTTTAAAAGATAATTCTTTTAAAAAGATCTTCAGGCTGGCAAATATTACTGTCAGAAGTTCAGTTTGTCCTTGAACCAAACATTGGGTTTGTACTTACTGGTAAGTAAGGCTGTACACCCACTACAGAAAAGCAGAAATCCCCTTGGACTGCATAGAAAGGCATTTAAAGGTGGGCTTAGTCAACCCACTGGGCCTCTGGCATATCTGAGAGGCTGAGAGAGCAAGATGTAACCCCAGGCTTCTGAAATGCATTCCCATGGGCCAGATCAGGATCTGGAACCTTGTTAAAAACACATCACCATCAGGAAAAGGGTACGAGACTTGGGTCTGTGAGAAATTGGGGTCTCCTGGGAAATACTGAGGTGCCAGCAGCTGACAGAGAGAGATGACAAGACGGTCTCTATAAGCTTGCCTGGTAACTAGGGAAGGCCAGGTTCCCGGCATGCAGACCATTTGCTTACAAGTGAGAAGTGTGTAAAACAGCCATGCCTCCGGTCCTGTCTCTTTATGTTCATGCCCTGGGAGGTGTGCAGTGCTACAGGAAAAAAATAGAGCACGATTTCCTGAAGCAGGGACTTCAACTAAATTTAAATTGTTCTGAATGTCTGACCACACAGTGTGTATACATACCTTTTCCCACAGAAACCTTTGCTCTCCAGATAGGAAGAGTATATCACTAAACGTTCAACTAATGGAGCTAGGAAGATAATAGTGTGCTGGCCTTATAAACATGAGGACCTCACTTCAATCCTAAGAACTCATTCGGTCCTGGTCGGTGATCTCTAGACCAGAGAGACAGCCTTCTCAGAACAAAAAGGTAGACAGTGACCAAGGAATGACACCCAAGGTTGTCCTCTAGGCTCCGCACATGTCTAGTCTCACATACATGTGCTCTCACACACATGCAGACACACACACACACACACACACACACTCTCGCTGTGTTGAAGAAATGCAACCTTCCAAGTCGCACACTTCACAATTCTATGTCTCCAAAATTGGGTGAATCTTCCCATTGATGCTATCTTACAGTTCTAATCGACAGCATTTTCCCTTTCTTTATGATATCTGAAGTAATGGTACAGCATTTTAGACTTAGATGAAACATAAGCAACTGCTATTTGAATGTCAAGAGGCAAAGTGTTTAAAGTTTAGAGCAACGTATTGTCCTGAGAGCTTGTGCACGTCAGCACAGGAAGGAGAAAGCATCAGACTGGTAGAGTTGCTAAGACCAGGCTTCAGGAAGTGACCCTACTGCTTTACCTCAGTTTCCCTGCTATGGCCCTGAAAGGTGAGTTCTAATGGGGCTTTAAAAGAAAGTCATCTTTACATTTCTGGAGTTAACCTGATCCAGTCATAATGCATGATGGAGTGTTAGCTTTACAGACGATTCAGTTCCAATTTTTCTTTTCTTTTTAAATCTTTTTGTTCATGTGAATGAGTGAGTGGGGGTACCCAGGCCTGTCACAGAGCGTGTATGGAGGTCAGAGAATAACTTCTTTGGGTGTCAGCCCTAACCTTCCACTCTGAGCCTCTTGTTTACTAGGTCATGTGCCAGAGTAACTGGCTCTCTCTGGCCTCCGGGCATCCCCGTCTCCACCTCCCATTTCACCTTGGGAGCACTGGAATTACAGACATGTACCATCTTGTTCACCTTGGGAGCACTGGAATTACAGACATGTACCATCTTGTTCACCTTGGGAGCACTGGAATTACAGACATGTACCATCTTGTCCAGCTTTCTAAGTGCTTGTGTGCAAGTGTGTGCATTTAGAATGTTTAATCTAAGCTTATTTTAAAATCCATTTGCCTAACTATGGCCAAATTCCATTATACTTTATCTCCTATTCTCAATTTTATATCTTTTTCTCTAAAAAGAAATTTCTTTCAGGACTGATTGACATATGAGCTCAGGCTGTGGCAGCATGCGCGAGGCTTGTCTACAAGGGTCTGCACCAGTTGGCCCCCAGCTGAAAGGAGAAGTGAATACATCCCCACCTCTAACCCAGAAGCTATCTCCAACTGCTAGCCATTTGCAAGTGAAAATAAGCTTTCTCCAATGGCGTCTCATTGGGTATATTAAGCACACGTAAGCCTAGGCGCCACACCCAGCAGTAAATGGCCAGCACCAGGTAGAAGATTTTCCCTCTCAGACTGTTTTGTTCTGCCATTTTGTTTGTTTGTTTGTTTGTTTTGTCTTACTGGTCTTTTGCTTGTATATGGTTTCTGATTTTGTGGTTTTTGTGGATTTTATTTTGTGTTGTGTGTTTCTTGTGGTTTTCTCATATATGTGTGTGTGTGTGTGTGTGTGTGTGTGTGTGTGTGTGTGTGAGCTGCCATGTGGCTGCTGGGAATGAAATTCAAGTCCTTTGGAAATCAGAGCTCCTAGCCATTAAGCTGCGTCTCTCCAGCCCTTCTTTTGTCTTGTTGTTAGATGTTTTACAAGAGAACTAAAGTTTGTCTTTTTAAAACTAAAGTATCTCTGTTTTCTTTCATTACTATCAGATGTTATAGATAATATTCTGTTAAAACTTTTAGACATGTATGTGTATGTGTGTGTGCCTGCATGTTTGTACAGCAGCAAGTGCATGCAGGTACCTCCAGAGGCCTGAAGGGTGTCTTGGATCCCCCAGAGCTTGAGTTACAGGCAGTTCTGAAATGCCTGATTTGGATGCTGGGAAATGAATCCAGGTCCTCTACAACAGAAGCACGAGCTTCTAACCACTGAGACATCCTTCAGCCCCAGCACAATATTTCTCCCTTACATGCCTGTGAGTTTGCTCTGTTATCCTTCTAGATGGTCTACCCAGCTGGTGTGGAATTCTGGCGATCCTCCTGCCTCAGCTTCCTGAGGGCTGGGAAGACAAATGTAAGTTACCAGGCCCAGACTGAGTCTATCTTCTGCATGCTTGAGCTCACACTTCTGTCCTAGGAGGCTGCTCACCATGAAACACTCTCTCTCTCTCTCTCTCTCTCTCTCTCTCTCTCTCTCTCTCTCTCTCTCTCTCTCTCT